>NC_044017.1:17731388-18056666 GCF_900496995.4 Aquila chrysaetos chrysaetos | reverse complement strand
GAAAATCTTGACAGGAAAATAATGGTTCCTTCCATTTCTTTCTTCTCTGTCAGTTAACCAGGGAAGGTTATTCTGCTCCAGTCTCCCAACTGCTGCAGCATAAATTACCAGAGGGGGAAAGAGTTGGAGGCACATACTTCCCAGGAAACCTTTTGCATGTTTTTTGCACTGGGGGTGAATGAACCGACTTGGACAAAATAGCCTTTGCCAGAACCTACGGGTATGACCCAGAGCAAATTCAGTGCTTGTTTAGAATTCAGAAAAATTGTAGCTAGCTGAAACAGTCTGTCCCCGAAACCAAACCCATTTCTCATTCTTCAGATTTCCCCAAATATGATCTCATCTCAGACCCAGCTAACCTCAGAGGCACAGCACTGCCAAGACTCTTCAAAGGCTTGAAAGACCTGAAAACAAAACACAACGTATTTTTGCAAAGCTTCTGTGTTGAAATGAGGTCCACCTTTGACAAATCTTCCAAGGTTACCAGTTGCCTGCATTTCCAGAGAAAATTCTTAAGTTTATAGGACACATCTGATTTCCCAACTTGTAGGGCGAATCGGTACTCACAAGGCACAAGAATTTCTGGTACCAGGGAAATAAATCAGAATTAAAAGGTACACAAAAAATAACGGGGAAAATGTATGCAAATAGAAATCTAAGAAGCTTTGTTCAGTCTCAGTCTTCAAGACAGGTCAAACAGTTCCTGATCCTGCTTTTCAGTGTTTTGATCCTGTCATTGATTTATCCCCCAGAGAAAGTAAAGAAGTTTAATCTTCAGACAGATATTGAAATCACTGCAGCTAAAGAGGTAAAGGGCTCTCAGAAATAAACCATCTTGGTTTGCAAAAGCTTCTTATACTTGCAAATTTCATTAATCGTTCTTTTTACAATGTGCAAGTTCAAGACAATAAATCTAAACCATTCCTAAAAATTATCAAACTAACAAAGATAGAGGTCCTAGGACAATCTTGACCATGAGTTAACTACTCCTGTGCTGCTTCCTTGATGTTACTAGTCAAAGAGACTTGTAAGAGATACAGACATCGCCTCACCTTGGCTGCATCCCCTCTGTGCCACATCCATGTGCCCCCCCCCATGCACGACATTCATAATTCACTGAATTTACAGTCTTATTAGGAAAGGATCCATTTAAAGAAAACTCCAGCATGAATTTTACATCAGTTTTCTCCTTTGGGTATTCCAGTATTCTTCAAAGAGAATGTGTCAGTAATTAATGCAGGTTCATACATTTCTTCCTAGGAGTCAGCCCACGTACGTGTTTATGTCCGACAAGATATGTCCCTCAGCAAAGGCCTGAGGAGCACTGGGACCAACATTAGTTCTCTAGTGAACTTCAATGTAATCGTCTAGAGGTCCTTCTGAAAGAAGCACGGTCTTTATTTTTCATTGTTCATACAGCACTTGATCTGGTCTAAAGATCTCCTTTCCTGATATAGCCTATTTTTACTAGCTTTATATTTCTTCTACAACACCCAATCTGGTATAAAAGCCAAATGAAAAAGTTCCAGATGTAATTGAAATATTTCATTTGTTTTGAGGAAATGTAACAAAGTTTCTGGAGAGAACATCATCGCTATCTTCCCACCAGAACCAGGCAGAAGTAGTGGGATTTACAGCCATTTCCTTGTGGTTTGCAGTTAGAGAGGCACAGGAGCTGCACTCATAGGAGATGCCACAGAAAGACATTTGGGGACACAAAGATCAAAGAAGAAAGAGAACCTGAGATAAGTAACAGATACAGCACTACCAGTTACAACAGCAGCTAAATCCTATTCTATCAAACATCATCATGTGGCTTTTACAGTACACTTGCGGGCACAGTATTACAAGATATCTTAGAGGGCTGCATCTAGTCTTATTTTTAGTTTTAAATCAGATAGCATTATAAAGACGATGTCCCTAAAGGCCATTCCCACACACTAAACATTATCTCCTGCCACCCACAGAGATCATGGGGCACAGCCTTTCCACGCTCTTACTTTGCACTCCATACTTAAGCAAACCATAACAAAAGCATCTTCTTCTCGGCAGCTCCCCGCCCCCTGCCCCTGAAACTACCTTCTCTTCCAGAATTACTGATTTATGCTGTTATGCAACGTCTTCCAAAACTTACTTTGACTTTCTTCCCAGACATGCTAGCCTGACCACTGGAACAGCAGGAGGGAGATTAAATTTGATACTAGAACGTCTCCACCAAGGAGAAGCCAATTTTTTAAATTAGGAGCTGGTTTTAATCACTACCAACACTCTGTGGGCAACAGGGTTTTATTCTGATCTCAGCTACAGTCACAGCTAGGAAAAAGAGCTATTAGTCTGAAACTGAAAACTTTACAAAAACTGGAGGACATTCTTGATGGATTTTTTTCATGCATAATCAAAAGTTCTATCCACAGTCATGGTCAGGGGATGAAGATTACAAATTTCTGTATTTAAGTCAGAAAGTATACAATGTAAACACTGAAGATTCAACAGCAAACATTTTCAGATATGCTCTGAGTCCTGGTGAGTGGATCCAACCAAGTCTATGCACCAAGAATCCAAAAACTTGTCTGTAAAGGCAATCCAAACCCAAAAAACTTCCATGGACTATGCTTGTTTAGTCTCTCACAACTTTTCTACGTCAAAGGTGCTATATAGAAAAAGGGGATAAAGTGTTCCTGTAACAGTTATGTTTAAGAATGTAGAAAATTTTGAAAAAATACAAGCAAGCAAATAAACCAAAAACCCCAGACATCTTTTCTGCATACAGTAGCAAGCAGAGTTTCTTTCAAAAAGAAATCAGTGTCATGACATGTGCTCCTCAGATTCCTTCTTTTGGGGCTCTCCCCCTTTTTCTTCCTCCCTGACATAGCATTGCAGGCTTATACGGGGTCTTTGTAAGTGAAACAGACTGGTTCAGTATTTTTCTATTACCTTCCATCAGGCAACAGGGTTTTTTTTCACTACTGTTAAACTAAATTTTCCATAGTATAGATAGCTACAATCCTGCAAACAGATATATCTGAGTTTTGACACTTGGATCCCATTCTTTGTAAAGTTGGCATCCTTGCAAAAACTAGATTGCAAACTCATAGACTAACACGGTACAGCAAAGCCTGCTAATGTGTTCATCTCCCTGTATCTCTTTAAAAACTTGCATTTCTTCCAGAGCACCGGTCACTGTTCAGGCACTTTCAACTCTGATCCTTTACAAACTAAGCCTGTATTTTCCTTTCAAAGTCCTTTTCACTACTACTTTCCAGCAGTAATAAACACAGTTCTTTCAGGTAACAGCTGTCTTGCAGCTTGACACTGTTCAGAAACCTATTCCAATGACTGCTACGGGAACATAGCTTAAAATCAGGCTAGTTTCCAACGGACTTTGAAACTATCTACGCTTTTAAATGTGAGTGTATGAAGCTCATTTTCTTTGTAACACTTGAAGCCGAGCAGTTACCTTAACTGACCCAGTGAAGAGGAAAATGCCAAGCAACATCTCTCTGAACTGGGCATGCACAGCCAGCGCAGAGAGAGTGCAAAACAGCAAGGGCAGGACACAGCACTTGAAAGAAAAATGGATTTTTTTGGAGTTGCAAGCAGTGACCACATTGCTTTAAGCATCTAAAACACAATAGCAGATCAGAGTGAAACAGGATGCCTGTCACAGCATTTTTGTTTTCACAGACTATTTAAAAAAAGACTGAAGTGTCCATAGACATGTCCCAGGCGACCCAGTTTACTCCAGCACTACTCCAACAGTAACACTGCTACATGTTCATAACTCCTAGAGAGCTGCAAATGCAAACTCCACATTGACATTAACAAGCACACCAAATATATCACTGCCCCTTTTTTTTGATTATAATTATGACTGGGACATACCAACAGGGCATGAAAACAAGTATATTTCCCTAACAACCATGAAGTAGAAGTGAGTAAGCAATGTAACACGTAGCATTACGTTCAAATGCCTTGGCTTTGGTCATGCACAACTTCGACATCAAAATCCTTCAGAGCAGCAGTGATGCACCCTTCTCCGCAAGATGGTAGGGAGGTGTGGAGAGTTTAAATAAATACGGATTCAGCCACTCTTCTGCTGAAGAACACTTCGAAAATAAACAAAAAACCCCCCATGTTCTCAAATGCAAACATGTTTTTGCACTGATTAGTCTACAGAAGAAATGACTGACTTGTTTTTTTTTCAGGGGCTAGGATGGGTTGGAAACAGGACCAGCTCCTACAAGGGGCTCCTGTCCTGCGACAGAATTTTCTACATCCCAACACAATACAAACCTAAGCTCCCATCGCGAACACAGCTAAGGGAGGAAGGACTGTATGGTTGCATGACATTACTCACCTCACTTAGAGATGTCAGAGATTATAGCAGCATCAGTCATTTACTCTATGCTTGCATAAAGCATAGAGACTGAGGCAGATGCCTCCTTCCTTCTCCACCTAGTTTATAAAGAAAAGCTTTATATATATATAAAAAAAGCTTTTTTTTCATTTCTATGAAAAACTAGCAGATGAGTCAGCTCTTACAGCATTAAAAAAGTGTATTCAGCATGAGACATGGTTAAAAAGTAAGTACCTCAGCTTATCATTCAACTTGGAGACTGACTAGCCTCAAACAAGTACCTCAGGATCATTCTTTTCTCACTTCTAGAACTGAGCAACCACCAATGTCTAATTCAAATAAAATAGACATCCCGCCCAAGAATCTTCCTGTAGTTATGGCAAGCTGCGGGTAAGCATAAAATAGTTGTAAGGCTCTGACAAAAAAAGTGAAAGAAAATGCTCAAGTTCACAAGGCTCAAGAAAGCCCCAAGTGTTTGCAAGGCCACTGCCTTTCTCTTCTCCTCACAGACACAAACCCAGATATAATTAGGCATTAGCTTTATAAACAATAAAAAGGTCTTCTCCAGGAGATGCTAAAATGATGAGGGGAAAAAAAAAAAGGAAAGCAAAAGTATTTGCTCAACTGTATGTAGCTTCTATCTGACTTCTATGTCTTTCTGATTTACATAAAATGCTGTAGTAGCAGTCAACACCGCTTTTTAATTTTTGTCAAGTTTCAGACATTGATTAGGGATTGGCAAAGTTCTGCAGAGACATGCTAGCAATAAATCAAAGGTTCGTTTGCTCTTGTCTAGAAGCACACAGAGATGTCCTTCTGTTTTTACCAGATTTTCTGTTATTGGGCCCGTGTATTCTTTTTCCTGTCTCAGCTGAGATCATGCACCACAGAGTAATATGCAAAATGCCTCACTACCAATATTAACAGAATAGCACTGTACCATATTATTCATGCAAGATATTATCAAAAAATTATTTCACAAATCTATTTGCTACACTTCTCCTCCCCCTTACTTGCTGTTTACTTAGCTGCCGAAATCATTACATTTCAAATGCCAACGTGAACATTACTATGAATATCAACTAACATCTTCTGACTGAGCTACAATTTAAAATGTCAGTTCCAGGCAAACAAGTGAGCAAAACTCATGAGGGCATAATTTATTAACACTGTAAAATGGACTGCTGCTCAATTTTTGCCTCTAGTAATGACAGAGTTGGCCCCTAATCAATGTGTGCACACTACAGGGAGTTACAGGATCACCCTAACTCTGCCAGCTGATTCAGGTTCTCACATGTGCTTCAGTTCTTAACTGAAAACCAGGTAAAACATTAAAGAAACATATTCTATGGTAATGATGACAGACTACATCCTGAAACATATTCAAAGGATGCCCCGTCCCCTGCAAAAAAGAAAAATCCCTTTGCAGAAGATCACAGCGACACAGAAATGTAAGGCTGCACGTGATACTAAGGTAGAAACTAATTAATTTTGTTGTCCTAAAGATTGAACCAGATCAGATTTAGAAAGGTTTGTTCAGTTTATTGTTAGAACTTCAAGAACTAGGGTTTTACAACCTTGGGAGGTGGCCTGTTAGAGTGCTTAGCTACTGTTGAAGTTGCATGGTTTTTCCTTGGAAAACGAAACCTTCTCATCATAGCCTCTGTGAATATGAAGAACAAATGTTTATTGTGCTGCCTATAAACAACCTTTTCAAAAATTTGAACGCTATCCTTTTTTCTCCTTTCTAGACTAAACAAATGTTTCTCCATCAATGCTTCTTCTATCCAGTTATTTCATGCTATGCTTTTATTAACTTGATTTTCCATTCTAAAATTGTTACTTTTCTGTATTGAACTTCCTCTTAATGATTCTGGATCTCACCTCCAGTTTACTGATTTTAAGCTGGCCTTCTATAGTGCTTGCAGTCCAGCTTGAAGTGTACAGGCTTTGTTTAGCCACAAGAACAGAGGGGCTCAGGGGGATCTTATCAATGTTTATAATAAACACCTGTTGGGAAGGACTAGAGAAGATGGAGCCAGACCCTTCTCAGTGGTGCCCAGTGAACAGACAAGAAGCAGTGGTACAAACTGAAATACAGAAAATTCAATTTACACGTAAAAGAAAAACTTTTGTACCATGAGGATGGTCAAGCACTGGAACAAGTTGCCGAGAGAGGTTGTGGAGCCTCCATCCTTGGAGAAATGCAAACATTGACTGGATACAGCCTTGAGCAACCTGCTCTGGGTGGTCCTGCTTGACCAGGGGGTTGGACCAGATGATCTCCAGAAGCGCCTGCCTGCCCCTGCCACCCTGTGATCCTGTGGTTCTGTTAAACTGCATCCTACCAACCACAAGTTGATAACCCCTCCAGATATATCCTTCTGCCAGATGGCCTACCATCACCATTTACTCTGTGTTTGTGGTCATCCACATAGCGTGCTTCTGTATGTTTGCAGTCATCTACATAGTAATCATCTTACATACACTGTAAATCTCCAGATTGTTTCTGAGATGTCATATAGGACTCTAACCAAAGCCTTAATGAAGTCAAGAAGGAACATCCCAGATGAGCTTCGGTGTCACCAAATCACTATCTCAAGCAATTACTTCATAAAATCCATTTCACAAGCACTATATTCCATCATTACATGTGGTTTTGTCCTCAGTACTGTAACTAGGAGGCTTAAAATGTATGTACTTTATTACAAAACTGTCTTAAAAGTTCCAGCTTACACTTATTCATGGCCACTTGCTTTTGAAGAGCTATGCATTTGAGCATATTTCACAGTAGCAAATTTGGTTGACTGGTCTGCAATTCCAAGATCTTCCTTCTTTCTCTGTTTTAAGAACATACTCTCTATGTGCCCTCTTATGGGATCTCACCTGTCCTTTACAGTTTTTACATGGTAATCACTCATGGATTCCAAACTGCTTCAATTAGTTGCTTGGGTAGACCAGAATAAACTCCACCCTAAGCTTACAAACCTGAATGCATCTAACTCATTAAAGCATTCTTTAACCTGTTCTTTCCTTTTTCTGCCCTGTGTTCCTACCACCTTTCTGTTAGCTTCAACTGTGCTAAGCAGCTGATCCCAATTAACCTTCTTTGTAAAGGCAGAAGCAGGAAAGGTCAATCCGTATTCCAACTTCTTCTGTCATCCATTATTTTCTCATCTTCTCCTTTAGATAACAATCTTGAAGTTTCCTTTGTCTCCTTCTACTTCCAGGAGCTTTTTACTACTTACAAAACCATATTTTACTGTGCATTACCTCCCATACTATCTGCAGCTCTGCATTTTTTAATTTGTCCAGCATGCTTTTGATGTCCTTTTAATAGTCATCGTGCTGAAAGAGTTTGAAAACATTTCTCCCTATCCCCCCCCACTGTTTTTCAGCTACTTCACTCTTATTAACCAACAGTCTCAAATTAAGTCTCAGCTTACCTGCAGAGAAACTGCTAAATGATCTCAGGTATTTAATATTCTTTTGCAACTGTATTTCAAAGCTGCACTAAACAAATCAGAGAGCATCAGCCAAGCAGTCCACCCACGTTCACAACCTTTCTTTACCTAATGATAATTACAGATTGTACTACAGACAGCCTTTAATAAACAGCATCAAGTTTAGCAGGAAGACATCTGTAGGGACCTTTCTGTTGCCATGGAAATATCTTCAGGCCAAGCTGTCTTTAGCTCCACACGTTACCTCCATATTAACCTATTATTATGCTTTTCTTTGGGTATTAGTACAAACTATGGACTAACTCACCCCAATCAGATTATTATAAATGATATTACATCTGACTTTGAGGGATTCCAAAGAACAAGGAATCACAAATGCTACAAAAAAGGGTAAGTTCCTGGACTTCCAGGCAAACTGAATACTTGCCTGATGTTGCATGGATTTTATTCCATGAGGTCCTGAATATTTTCAGCTTCCACCAGTAACTGGGGTAAGTCAGGGCTCCCAGCAAGGAACCGAGCCCTACAACCACTGCTGCACTTTCTGAAGGCTAGCGAGCAATTCATGACTAAATTTTTTTAATATCATTGTAAAAGTTTGGATGAAACTTAAGTTGTGCCAGCTCAAAATATTAAATAGATGATTACTTTTTGAGACTGATTAATGCAATAATAATCATGAACGCAATGAACAACAATAACAAATGGTGTACAATGCTACAGCGATAGGCACAATAAATGTGTGTAACAGACACTCTTCACATGGAGGTCCTTTTGCTTTGAACGACCTCAAAACATTTTGCAACTATGTACACATAACACTGCTGAAATATAGTCATCTCAAAGGGTAGAAGGTATTAAGCAACTTGCAAACACCATATAGCATAACAGTAAGATCTTTAACACCCACACAGAATAAACAGGATCTCAGTTTTTGAGATCTCATCCAAAACACACCCACACAGCCAAGTGCATGGTATTCAATTTACTTATTTCATATAAATGAAGAAAGAAATTAACCTCTGCTAAGATATGAACCATTGGTCTCGAGAAGAGTGAGGGATCCAAGCTTGAAAATTAGATTTTTCATCATTAACTATGACATTTTGACTGCTTCTCTAAAATTAAATAGGACATAATTGAAAATGTTCCTTAGTCTGATGGTATTTCAAACCGTCAATAACTTTTAAACAGAAAATCAATCAGAAGTTTTCCCTACCGGCTTGAATTGCGACACTAAATTTTTTCAACAAGTATTTGATAATAGACTTTTGAAGACGATCATTAAGATTGCTGTCCAAAGAAGCACAGGCAACCTCTTAAGCAGGAACCAAATGACATAATTTGAAACCCACGAAAAATAGACTTAAAGAGAATGCCAGGAAATACAAAGCTAAGGCTGCTGGTGCTTACCTAGTATGAATTGCATCTGCTAGTGAAAAGGCTGTTAAGTGAGTTTCTCAGATAAAGAAAATAATAACAAAATTATTTTCTGTAAAAGCTTTTTTCCTATAATTTGTAATACCTTAAAACTGCGAAATTTAAAAAAAAAAAAAAAAAAAAAAAAGATTTCTATCAGGCTGTCCAGAGTGTGAACAGCAATTTAGGATTTATTTTTGAACTGGTCACTCTAAGTTCACAGAAATCCATCCATGGACCCCAGAAAATCTGCGGCTGTTGCTCAGAAATAACGTTAATTTCGGTCAACAATTAAAAACATCTCTTTTCAGAATAAAAGCCGAGCTTTCCCTCTTCTTCCTTACATCTTTCTTTCAATCTTTGTTTCTGCTTGATCTTATTCCCTCCAATGAAAAAACTTACTCTTTTAATAAGCACAGGGATGTGGTTTTGTGCAAACCGTAAAATTATAAATACTTGAGAACAGGCCTTCAGGCTGAAAATCTTCACATAATAACGACAAGTGGCCTAGCTACCACCAGTGCCAAAGAGGCAGCACCACAGCTAAGAAATTAACTCGTCACCTTGGTCTTTCTAACCGAGAGCAGCATTTGCACTACACCACCATCCCAAGGTCAGTGTAAAGTGACATTAAACCCTGATGCCACGAGAAGCAGCAACCCCACCTCCCTCCTGCCCCCAACTCGCCTCCTCCCTCATGCTGCCATAGGGACTCACACAGCAGCACCAGGAGTTCCCTGGCAGGTTGAAAATAACCTCTTCCTCCCCAAAAATGATTCATTATTACCGTATATCCGTTCCTCGATCCGACGCACTAGAAACGCTTCTGTTGGCGATGGGGAAGGAGCTTGGGGTCAACCATGTGCGGCCAAGAAGACGAGGTGGGAGGACGCTGCGTGCTGGCAGCAGTACTGGCTTACGCCACGCAACCGTGACAGTGAAATGAAGTGGGGGTCAATGAAATGAAGTGGGGGTCTGAGGGCAACGCAAAAGGGACACTGACATCTGCCCAAGCGGTCGGAGTCCTGTATCATCAACTCACACTCAGTGGTGCCTTCTTCTGTCAGTAATCTGGGATCAGCGCGACCACGCACAGACGACACTGTTGTGCCACTGTCCCTAAAACGTTTTCTCGTGTGTTTAATTTACATGATTGCACACTACCATTTGTGCAAAGCTCTCCATTCATTCAGCGCTCATGATAAATGGCCACCAGTGAATGAGACAACAGGTCGTACTTGTTACGCTGCTGTCACTGATGACTGCTCAATGCTGTGTTTCGTTTGGAAGATGCCACTCAGCCACTTTAAGTAATATTAAAGCTTTCTCATCCATCTCATAGAAGACAAAACGGGAGTTCAAGGTTTACGGAATTCCCCACTGCTGCACAGACCCACCAGCCAGGCCTCAACGCTGTGGGAAGCTGAGACCCTGCAGTGCAGAGGACTCCGCACCTCCACGGACTCCGCTTCTGCTCCCAGCGGGGCGCAGGAGATCTGTGCTATGTGCCCTGCCAGCCTTCCTCGCTAGAAATCCTCCCCCTCATGAAAAGTGCCACAGGGGTGAGGCTCTGTGGATGTGAAAAACACACCCACCAAACTCAATGGACCCAAAGCAGATGGGGCAATAATGCCAATGATAAACTGCGGGTGGAAGAAAAGGAGGACGATGGAGATAGGCACCGAGCATCCTCCCCTCTACACTTCAGAAGCTGAAGAAGTTAAAGACAAACAGCTGAGTAACAGTGGAAAGTCAATCACAAGGCTTAATTTAAGCTGCATTACATATAAACGATCCCTGATGAACAGCAGGCACAATAAGCAGATCAGAAAAAGCAGTATTATTTTTTAATTAAGAGGAAAAACAAAGATCTCTGTAGATCCTAACTTCAATACAGTTCCAATTAAGAACAATAAGGTAACGACAAACAATCTAGCAGCATTTAGCTGCGCAGCAAATGATCTCTGGTAGCATTACTGGCTTCGCAAACAATGTATTTGCCAAGAACAATGCACCTATTTAAAGAAATAACCAATAATCCCACTAGCACTTTCCATATATAAAACATATAATCCTGTGATTTCTGAGATTTTTTTGCATTTCAAAGTAGCCATAGAAAATTTTTTAAAAATATACTTCCCCTCTAATTAAACCGCGAATCAATGAAAAAGCGGAAGTAGGTAGTAGCCAAAGCACAACATGCACAAAGAGAGTGCCATTTCCTAGGCAAGAGGGCTTTGCACCCAGCAGAGCAGTGCCAAGAAAGAACTTGCCACTTGACATACAGCAGTTGCATAAGTGAGAAGGCCAATGCTAATTAAATCAAGAGATTCCCACGAAAGGTCATGTTGTTTAATATGCAGTATTCTTGGGCCTTTAAAGAACACTTAACATACGGCACTTCTACTTTTTAAGTCACATTTCAGAGACTTTTCTTATATTTGTTATATCAGGTGTCCGTCTACAAAGACTTGCAGAACAAACTTGCAATACTGAATGACAAAACAATAACAAGTAATGCACGTAGGAAAACTAACCCCTACTGTGCGTATACAATGACGACCTGTAAACTGGCCGCACATGTAAATGTAGCTGTTCTGGTGGTAAGGGGTTATATTACAGTAGTTCTCTTGGGAAACAAGACATTTCCCTAAAGATGCCGGGTTATGGAGTAAGATGTGTAACACATTCCTTTAAATGCTGCATGGAAGATAGACTTGGGCAAGGTGGTAAAGACCTTTCAAGAATGAACTTCACTTACATTGAGGACTTTGATTAAATCACCTTCCTGTTTTGGGCAGGGGCTGGCCAGGGGGGTGGTGTGAGGTAACATTTTTGTTTAAGGCCAACCACAACCTAAAGCATGAAAACTCACTGTAAATCTGTATCTTACATATATAATGAATGACAACACAAATGTCTCGAGACCTTGAAGCTACTGTGAACACTTGTCTGAGAACATCAGCTCAACCATGTTTGGGCATGTTATCACAAACGAGGAATATGCAGGGAGGGAGCAAAATGGAAAACACCACCGCACAACTGAACAAATCCAATACGCACCATATAGCTCTGGTTCCCCGCGTGGGGCTCACCTCCTCTAGCTTCAGATGGATATCTGACACCTTCATCTGTGCTGGTCATCCATGCACCCATTCTACCCAGTGGAGAAAAATCAGGGGGCCAGGGGATAATTTGTCTTGCCTGTCCTAGAGACTAAGGATGATTAGCTCAGACACTGTTATTTAACATTTAAATACCTAACTTACTGAAGAAGAATTCTTCATCTGTTATTTAAAAAAGTATGTTAGCACTGAAAAAAGTAGGAAAAAAAAAAGCTACAAGGATGATCTGAAGAATGAATATTCAAGGATATATAAAGCAGATAATACGCTTCGGTTTTGGAAAATGATGACTGAAGTCCTATGATAAACATCAAAATCCTGATTGACATGGAAACTGTTCCTCACAACTTAAGAACAAGAGTAATTGGCAGACAACAGCTATAAAATAATGGAAAGTAAGTAGATTTTCACGTAACACCTACATTTTCCACCACATTGCCACAGGTATTCTGGAGACCAGAACCATAAGTGAATTAAAAGATGGATTAAACAGTTTCACTGGGAAGAGTTCATTAGTGGCTATTAAGCACAATGGTCCAAGTATAGCAATGGGCTTAAAATCACCTAAAAACTGCTGACTGATCGAAGTTATGTCCAAGGAAGGATCACACAACACGGACCTTTTTCATCTTCCCTGTTTTCCTCACCTGTTGGAGACCGTGCTGGAGTGTGTGGCCAAATGGACCTTTGGCTTGACTCACCATGGTGGTTACAGTGGTTCTGAATAAATCAGCCTGCTACTGCTACCACCTCACGCCACACAACCAGACTTAAACCATAGACTGCTTTAATGCACGGTATGTTTCACCACATGCCCGCATCACAAAAGTTTTGCCTTGTGTTTTTGTTAAGTGTCAACTTAGCTCCTTTGTGGATATTATCACTCAAAATGTCATGCTGCATACTCAGTCAGATGCCATTTGGATAACATCTAATGAATAGGTTGTGAAGCATCTACGCTGTCATGTTCCCAGTAACAAAACCACGAAAGAGATGGTGTGATAAATGAAGTATGAGATGAAGGAACAGTTTCTTCCTTCAATACAGGTTTGCATTTTTCCCCAGTTACCCTGAGCTTCCAGCAGTGCAAGGGCAGGGCTCAGACCACTCAGCTTCCACAGGCTGAAGGTGAGGCTCTTCCAGTGGCCGAGTGTTCAGCAGTTACCAGGCAGCGATTTTGGAGACCAAGGTACTCCTCAGTCTCACCATTTGCCCCACTGCCTCCCAATGAGGCTATCCGATAGCTTGCTGTTGAAGTTACCCAAGCCATCAACCAGGGTAACAGATCTACAGAACATTTAGTCTGGGGCTGAAGTATTAAAAGACAAGAGCTGCACTTGGATTTAAGAAGCGTAGTGAAATACACAGGGTTGATGGTTACATTTTGAGCACATTTTTAGACTGAGGAAACATGACACAGGGGTCAGTACAACATGGTAAAGATAAGACCACACATATTAGATGTAAAGCTAATTCTTCCTATTAGGGACACAAAGTTCATTTGAACATCATCTAGTGCACCATTCATTTCACCCCCCAAAAAGAGCAACAAAACAAATACCTGTGTTTTGCAAAAGGCACAGACTTCTTGTTCTTATCAGGGCGCAATGGAAGCAGTTGTTTTCCATCTATGAATTCTTTACTGACTTAGAGGCTGGTTAGTCCAGATAAACTCTCCTCCATACATTCTTCCCTGACAACTGAACTCAGATAAGGTTCTCCAGCTAAAATCTGACCAGATTAAGATGTTCAGGGCATTTGTGACAAGAGTGCTTTCCTTGGCCCAGCAGAGCCCAACCTTCTTTTTTCTATCCCCCACCCCCAAGCTTATGAGAATGATGAGAAGTTCTTTTACCTCCTCAAGGTCAGGCTTGAAGTGGTGGGTAGCAGTGAACTAAATGATTTACTTGGGAGGAGACACACTCTGAATTCAAAATTAGACTGAGCCTTTAACTGAAGCTGGACCATAATGAATACATTTATCTGTATCTCATATGAAGAGGATTTTTTTTGAAACCTTCAGTTTAGGCACTTTTGCCTAGAGCAAATTGATAAGTGAATTTTAAGAAATATCTATAGAAATACACCAACGTGCTACAGATAAACAAAATACTGAGAAAAAGAAATGCGTAATGGGAACAGTCTTATGCACACTGAAGCTCATACTGAAAACCCTGGATGCTGCAAATACTTCAAAACCTTTATGCTGTATGAAAGAGTAACAATGTCTAACCAATAATAGTATTATCTGTACTGATCACTGGTTTTTAAAAGCTGATCTGATCAAGTAACTCCTGCTATTAGCCAATGACCTTCATTTTTAAGCCATTCTACTAGCACTGGGCTCTATCCAAGTTAAAACATCACAATTTCATGTTTGGTGCATCACTTCCAGGTTATGAAGCTCCTCGTACAAAAATGGGGAGCTTATTCACTTCAAGTTCCTTTCTCGGGATACATATTAAGATTGCATTAACATTGTATTATTACTCATTAATAATGCTCCCCAAAAAATAATCCTATGACCACAGACCAAACAGAATGATGTCATGGGTTGTATCTTGAGCTTGAGCTGTGCAGTCTCCTGTTGTTCCTGCAGACAGAAGTAACTGCTGGTTCATTACACTCAGAAGAGAGAGAACGTATCGTGTGGAGTTTGTTTTTCCTCCAGGTCTGTAAGTAAAGGGATCGGTCTTTATGTTTTTTCAGTGTAAACTTGCTAGTCATCTGCTCAGGGGCTTTTGTGTCAGGTTTTATAGGAGCAAACAGAAGCCAGGAGGAGAAACTGTTCCCACTTAAGAGTCTCACAGATGAACACATCCCATCTTCAGAATGTAGTGAAGAAGGAAACATGATGTAGATAAAGCTTCCCTCCTTGAAATTACTATCTTTGAAACTATGTGAAACAGAAGACCTCGCTGCTGAGGATACCTTGGCTTCCAGAAATGTCCAGAGGCAATCAGCAGGGCGTCAAAATAAATAACTATTCTCTCACACCATTGTTTTTGCTCAGTCATGCCAGGACAATCTTACTGTTTCATGTGAGATAATGATGCAATAAATCTTAACAGATCTGTGCCACTCCACTCTTTTTCTTGTCGTCCCCCCCCCCCCCACTATGACATGCTTTCAAGATTTCTAGCATGCAGATACATTGCCTTCATGAAGAAAGGCCTTGATCCTGTGCGTCCTTGTGTGGCTCAAAAGGTTGATGTACTCCATTACCAGAAACAGCACAGGCTACACAGAGATGTTACAAAGGATAAGCCTCAGACGTAGCCCTCCACCATGTTTGAAAACTGCCATTCTTTTGCATGTGCAATCCCTCATGCTCAGAAAAACAGCTTTAAAAACAGAACAAAACCCCCCAGCAGCACATTCCGTCAGAAAAACAGGGTTGCAGGGAAATCCCTGTATCATCCTAACCAGGGCAGGCTGTGCTGTCACGCGGCTCTGTTCTTTCACATAAAGTCACTTTGCTGTCCTTTGTTGGAGTCAAGATGCCTGCCTTGTTCGGTCGTTTAGCACCTGCAAACTGTGTGGCGAAGCCTAAACTGCATGTTGCATCCACGTGGCATGACTAAAAGCATGACACATGAGTTAGGGTAGCACATATCCAAGCATTTATTGCCACTCCTCCCCTTCCCTGAACACCCCTTCTGCTTCAAGTCTGCTTTGGCATTTGATTAACTCCTCAGAAAGCCAAAATTATTGCCGTCTTTTTTTCCCCAGGCTACTTTTATGCCAGACTGGCAAGCTGAACCGGCTCACCAAGTGATCCCACAGGTACCAGCGTCAACTCAGGGACAGCAGTTGAGGAGTCAGGGAAGGGAGGGGGTGGGAAGAGCAAAGGAATGGGACAACCTCTTCCAATGCCTGACCCAGCCTCCACTACAACTAATGGTAAGATTATTACTACAAGGAGTATTAAATCTTGTTAAGACTGGTGAGCGCTCATCTCGCCCGTCTGGTAGCAGAAGTCTAGAGAAACCACCACACTCTTGTGTTTGGCCAGTTTGCTAAAGTAATGCCTTACCCTGCCAGAAAAAGCAGAGGTCATCGCCTAAAACATCAGCACAGACAGGTGGAAGAATCTTGTTAGCTGCTGCCCTGAGGTTTGCGTGCCTGCAAGAGAAGCAACAGAAGTAGCAGGGGATTGAGAGAAGGCAGCAGAGGAGCACAGGCCACCCGCGCAAGGGCAGGGGCATGGCAGCGCACAGCACAGCTACCTGCCCATGCCGGGGGACAGCAGCAGCCCAGCTGCAGCAGCACTGAACTCGGCGGGGGCCGATTTACCCAGAGATACTCCCCGCTAACCCCATTCGGCTGCTTCCGATCCCAGAGGTGGCTCATACCCTAAGCGCACAAACCCTAAGCATGGGAGTACCGCTCTGAACACAGCTCACAGTCCAAGCTGAATGCTGCTTTAAGGGCACTGGAGGTAAAGCAATGCAACTGCCTTGCACTGCTAATTTCTCCTGCAGTGCACGAGCAAGACAAAAATTAATCATTTCAGCCAAAGCTTCACTGACTTTTTTTTTTTCCTCCTTTTCTGAAGTCAGAAGGTTTTACAGAGCGACAGACCAAGTGCAAATAGCACACGTCCAACTTCCAGGACACCTGGCTAATCAGGGCTTAGAAATACATATTGGTAAGAAACGTCAGCGTTGGAAGTTCTCCAGCTTTTTCATATTGTGTTAGAAGAGACAAGGAAGACAAAAAGTAAATACACCAGTCAGTGGTTTAAAGGGGAGACGCATAAGAGTTACTAGGGAAGACAGACTTGTGAAACCCTCATCTGGCTTTCGCAGCTGCTCGAGGAACGATCCACGCAGGGCTCGGGTCAGCCTGCGGCTGTGGGCTCCGCGCTGGCACCCATCACGGCACTGCGGGCGAGCGCTTCCCAGGTCGGCAGATGGGCACAGCGGGGTCTGGTACAGGACGGCAGGCAGCTCCAACAGAGAGATTGCCAGCGCAGGATTTCATAGCGGGGATAGCGAACGTCGATTATCAAAAATGTAACCTTTCAGTTTTTCGCAGGGCATGTTTTTCTCTTAAAATTCCCACTCAGTAGTTATTCATTACCGGTTTTCTCCTGTTAAGGAAATTACTTGGTTGGTGTGGCAACATATTCCTACCCTGAATTTCTATCCCTGTGCCTCCTTTCAGCTCCCAAGGTCTGCGAGCATCACCAGTCCCTCTTCACCCTTTCATGCCGTCACTGTCCACGCCCTACTCCTTCACACGGGCTTTTAATTACATTGCATGTGGCATCCATAGGTGTGCACAGTCCTCTTGTTCTCTGGTGAACACGTTCTGCAGTGGAGCTAGGGACTGAGCTGCGGTTCAGAAACACACTCAATGTAAAGAGCAACTCCTAAACACGCAGAAGTGGTCAGGGCTCAGTTATGGACCTGCCATGCATCTTTTAGATGAAAAAAATTACTGTTATAGAGAAAAAGATTTTTCCCTTATTTTAAAATGAGTAGGGCAAGTCCATCTAATGATACTACATGCAAAATTTTTAAACAGGAAGTTATTTTAGCATAGCATGCTCTCCAACGACAGTTGCTGATGTAATTTGCACTCACCATTAACTACTGCATAACAACAAAAAACATGTATCTTTTTAGAGATTATATGGTTCTAGAAATCATTTGAATGGAATCAAGGAACATACTAAAAAAAAAATCAGGGTACACAATCAGTAATACACCCTGCCTCATACACACTTCACAACATCCCTCCATTTGATATGAACAAAATTAGTCCATAAAGAATATTTAAAATTCACTTCTTCACAAAAACGTCTCTTGTTGTAGGATGTATTGGAAATGGATTAGTTTAATAGTAGAGTTAAAACAAAATGAAGAACAAGCATCATACCTGGCATGCAATACATTACTCTGCCTTAAAAAGCAAGGAAATTTAAACTGGTTGATTTCTTCCAATTATTTTAAAGACTTTTATACACCTCAATGCTTCTAGAGATTATGGTAGGAGTTTTTACACATTTAAGGTTCCTGCATGGTACCCTGGCCCCGAGTTGGTACCATGAGTAAATAACAGAACTCCTTCTGTTCTTAAAAACTAAGCAGATATTTACATTCTCTGCTGGATGCTGAATATTCAGTAACTTTCAAGAACAGGCCCACAGCATGCTTTCCACTGTGGACCAGATATTTCATACTCTGCATATGTGCCTTGGATTTACTTCATTTTCAGCACCATTTGTTTCTTTTTAACTTGGGGTTTGCAGACAGGAACTTGTAAATATCAATTCATGGGAAGCTGCAAGTGTTTCTCCATAATCCATTTAAAGCTACCAAATTTCTACATAAGCCAGCTATTTTATTGTTCAGCCTTTGATAAATATTTGATACTTTTCTGACAACAGTAAGGTCCCGAACTAGGCAGTGAAAGTGGGATGAAACCTGAAGAGTACTCTTGGGTAGGCAAGAAGCATTTATGGAATTTTAAACCAGGAATAAATTAATGCTTGTGTATTCAATACTAACAACATGTGTATTTATTTTATGCTAACAGCTGTCTTAAATTGCCACTTTATCCCATCAATACTCTGAATGGTTATTCAAGAAAAAAAAAATTAAGTCTATTTCATGTTCCAGACAAGTCATTCAGCCTAAATCCGTACATGAAAACTAAAATGTATGGTAACAAAGGAAACAAACTCAAGCTTCAATAAGCCGAACTATGAACTGTTTTCCAAGAGCAGAGGTAACTAATACTTACCTTTCCACTTCGGATTTTTTTAGTTTATTCTGTAAAAATGAATACTATTCAGAAGCCAATCAGAATAGTTTTGGCTTCTATTCTATCTGCTATTTTAGAAGTTTTCTATCATGAAAATCAATAATGTTTTCTATGCCACGTTTGCACAGCATGTTTTAACTTGTGGACCACACAGAACTGAGGATGTTGCAGATCTAACACTTTAATCAGTTTATACCTACACCCTAACCTGGATCTGTGAAATAACCTAAATTTCGAGAGAAAAACTCTTTAAGGTATTTTTAGCTTTTTTTTTTTTTCCTCTTTTCCTGGTATACAGCACATCCCTGCCCATGTCTGAACTGGCACAACTGCAGAAGAGTTAACGGTGGACAGGAACTTCCCCAACCAAAGTTCTGCCATAAAACCCACAGCCTATACCACTACTACTTCCACAGGAGGAAGGAACAAAAAAAATCTTTTGCATGTCACAATGTTCTTAACACCATAGCTTCGGCCCTCCCCAGAAGCCTCGTAGCATGGACTCCCTAAAAATCCACAACTCTGTTCTGCTATGACTAATGGGAAAATAAATCAAGTCTATCACAGGAAATGCTCTCTTTGCCACTGCCATCTCTGTCACTAAATCTTAGGCTCTTATTGTAGTCTCAGGATGGCAGCAGGCAGGTGCAAGACAGTTTAAGGTTTTACAGGTCAAAACCAACACCACAACCTCTGGTTATCAGGAAAATCTCCGTGGAGCTCAAAGAGCAGTGACAACTTGCAATACTAAAGGTCATTATCTGCTCACGTGGTCCCCAGTCTGCACACTGACAGATACTGGAGAGTGTACCAGTGCTGTATGCTTGCTTTTTGCTTGCACCTTCTGTAAGCACATGCTATGAGCTACCATGTTATGGATAAGAAGAACCTTTCAAGTGATCCACTGTGGTCACTCTGGTGTTCTCATAAAGTCCCACATGGACAAAACCAAAATGACCACTGTTTGTGTGGAAGGCTGAACAGGTTGGTGCTGTGGTAATCAGTAGCAGCTTTGGTGTACTGACCTTTAAGTGATGGAGTTTGAGACCCTGAGGAGAGTGAGGAAAGACAGACAGTAACAGAGACCTAGTCCAGATCGATCTAGACCCTTGACTATTAGAGAGCAGAAGTTTTCAGGGAACTAAGGGGGATCCCACGGGAGGTAGCTCTAAAAGGGCCAAAGAGAACAGGAAAACTGGAAGATCTTTAAGGACAACATCAAAGTGCAAGACTAGTGCATCCCACCACTCAGAAAAGCAAGAAGTATCTGGAGACCAGTTTGGCAGACGTGTAACACATGCTGGAGCTCCAGTGCAAAAAGGCAGTATATATATCTAGCAGGAGGAGCAAGCAGGGACAGGCTGCAAAGTCTGAACACAGAAATACCAGGCAGACACACAGGGGTGGTGTCAGGACAGCCAAAGTCAGCCGGAGTTCAGACTTGCCGGCAGCATCAAAAGCAGCAACAGGAGCTTTTGCCGCTACGTCAGCAGGAGAAGGCTGGACGAGGGAAGCGTTGAGTCTGCGGCGGAACGGGGTGGGCGAACGCCCGTAAGGCCGAGGAGCTCCACCGCTGCCTTCTGCATCAGCCTTCGCTTGCGTGTCCTTCTCAGAGGCCCCTGCGCTCCCAGAGACGGTTCGAGGAGCAGAACGGCCAGCCGTGAGTGAGGACCGGTCCCAGGCAGTACCCGAGAGGACTCGGCCCAGACCGGCCCGCGGGACCCACCTGCCTGCACGCGCGGGCGTTGGGACCGCCGGCCCGTGTCCTTGCAGCACCCCTCTCTGCCGTGCTTGAAAGGTCCTGGAGACCCCGGGAGACCCCCTGGCGGCTGGAAGAAAGCAAATGGCCAGTCCTCTTCAGAGAGGTCCAGAAGGGTCACCTGGGGCCCCGCGGAGCAGCCAGCCTGCCTCTGCTCCGTGGAAAAGGCACAGGGCGAGTCCTCTGGGAACAGACTTCTGGGCACCGTGAAGGAGGAGAAGGTGGCGGGGAACAGTCGGCGTGGACTCACCCGGGGTGAAGCGTTTGACGTCGCTAATGGTACCCAGTCCCGCCTTTCCCTCCTCAGTCAGCGGCTGTCCCTCCTCACCAAGAACTCCCTGGTCCACAGTGCAAAACAGAAGCCCACAACTAACCTTTTATCGGTTTACACCTTCCTGTTCGCAAACAGCTGTTCAGTATTAAAACAGCAAAATGACTAGAGAAATCCAGCAAAGGGGACCAGAAAACATTCAGAGCCACCAGACACCCAGTACTTGAGAACTACCAAGCCAGAATATGACCAGGCTGTATCCAAACCACCTATCTGGCAAAAAACTATCAAAGAAAGTGGCAAATGTCACGGAAGGGCACCTACAGTATTAAAAACATAACTGAGCATATCTGTAACCCAGACGGGAGAGGGTGGTGCTGCTATCTTCCAAGGACAAACTGACGCAACTGCTAGGGAATTTCCAGTAACTCACCTACCGCAATGACAGAACCTCCACACACCGCATCACAGATGAAGATCAAGGCCAAAGTCAGCGCCTCGGTATCAATACCGATCTCTAGTGTATGTTATGGAAGTAGGGAACGGGCTACGAATGCCGCCGGCGCAGCCTAAGGGGGCAGGATGCAGGTGACGCCCGCGCGGCTGGGGTCCCCCCGGGAACGAGGGGAGCGGAGGCATTCGGAGGCGGCAGGGCTGGCGAGGCTGATCTGAGACGAGCCTTCCCGTGAAGGAGCCTCGCCTGGGAAGAGCTGCTGCCCTCCCTCTGTTGCCTGCCCCGCGCCTCTGCTCCTTCGCCAGCCCCTCGCTCCCTGCCCACCCCAGCGAGCCGGGGCTGCGCCGCAGCGCAGGGGTGGCCCGCGGCGAGCTGCCACGGGTCTCGTCGCCCTCGCCCACCTGGGCTCCATCCCCGGGCAACGGCAAGCGCGGGCAGGGGAGGACGAACACCGCCTTTCGCTGCTGTTGGCTTCTTTGCCTGTGGTTCCTGTGATCTTCCGGTACGTTTACGCGATGCAACCAAGCAAAAACAACATTTGTAAAAGGATGCCTGTGAAAGCGGATGCCCCCTAAATAACAGTTTATTAAATACTCATCCTTCCAGTATGAAACAAAGGAGAGGAGGGGTGTGAAGAAAGGGAATAAAAAAAAAATATTAAAAAAAAAAACAAAAACAAAAACAAAAAACAAAAAAAACCAAGAAAACAGGATCCTTAAAGTAATTTATGTAAGGGCTCATCTCCCCAGGGAGAAATAAGGAAAAAAGCCAACAATGCTAAAAAATATACCGCTCTTTCAGTACTTCCCAGCAGGATACAGAACAAGAGTAAAATATACATTAAAAAGACCACTTATAAGGCAACCTCAAATAGAAGAGAAGAGTTAAGAGAACATCAACAAACAAGAGAAAACTAGAAGTAATCCCTTCTCATAACAAACAACAAAGATTAAAATAATTTTGGTACTATCATAACATAGTGGTATTTGTCTCACGCTGAAGTGTTCTGTGATACTGTAAATTATTGAGTTATATTGGCTTATGCTTATTTTTCTTAAGCTAGCCAGTATATAATAAAATATAATAACAAAGCACACTTACACAATACTTCTCACTTCAAATATCTCAGTGTCCTTAAAGAAATAAAGTATAGCAATTATCCAACTAAGAACCAGGAATATAGAAAGATTTTACTTCACCCTGAGCCAAAACAAAGGGAAAGAACGAAATCCCAGTCACTTCCATTTCTCTTCCATTCTGAACATACCAATGTGCCCTGTTGAACAAAATACAGGCCATCATAATGAACAGACTACTCTAATGAGCATTAAAAAAAAAAAAAAAAAAATCCATTAAACTCACCAGTGAGTAGAACAAGATGAAACGTAATGATTAACTTTTCTCCTAGAGAAATAATTTAAAGATTTTGTGATTCACAATTATTTCACTGAGACATTTCAATGGAAAACATTTTAAATAAGGAACTCTAAACCATGAAGAAGTTACTGTGCATCAGCAGGTCTGCACTATCCATCTATATACATAATCACACATGGAGGTAAATGTGAGGTAATTCAAGGTAGCTTTCTTGTTAATAAAAGCAGGATTACCTAGCGCACCTTCATTGGTTTCTCCATAGGAATAGAGGAACTACATTCCCTTGGAACCTGTTGAATTTCACTGCAGTTGCAATGTGAATTAAATTTCAGATGCCCTACCAGGTAAATCACGAGATCAGAAGAGTAACTGCTTTTTAGATGCCAATAATTGTTTTGCACGAATTCTAAAACTCACATTATTGTATCTCAGAATTGCAGTGCACTGTGACATGAAACAACAGAGGCCTGCGTTGAGTTTCAGTGCAGAAGTGCAACAGGATTTTAGACTATAGCGCTGTATACCAGCTGATATACGGCATGCTCTGCGCTCCCCTGACTACAGCGTTAATAACTTTCCAGCAGGATGCAAAGAGCAAAAATCTGTACCTCACTGGTTCCTCAATTAGGATTGCAAACTAGATCAAAACTACAGTTAAGCTGTGAATATTTGATTCCCAAAAGAAACAGAACGTGGAGTACACACAAGAATCATTGGAACAGGGGTTATCAGAGGAATGATGTAAATGTAGATATTTGGATGGCTGAAAATTTTTCTTACTTTTTTTTTTTTTTTACATTTTCAACTATTTTTTTAATGCAGTAAAGGAAATGTTGACCTTTCACATCTCTATAAAACACACAATTTTCAACCCAAAATGTGGATTTATAAATTGACAGTAACCGACAGATATACAGCTTGTATGTACCATGCTTGTTTTTCTTTATGGCTAGAGTTTCTCAGCTGAATAAATCTTCCATGAGATTCCCATCATAAGCTCTGGTAGCAGAGCAAGCTGAGAGGTCATACATCATCAAAAAAGCGGACTGGCTTCAAGGTGAGCTCACAAAATAATTGACTGGGGATAGAAGGCAACCCAACTATAATCTCATGACACACTTCAGCACTACGTTCAAACCAAAGTGTTGACTTTCCTTCTCCCAAAGCCAACATTATTTTTTCAGTCCATATAAGCACACAAAACTGTCATCAATTCATGTATTTAACATATGATATATTGTGCAACTACAATTTTTCTATGGAACTGTAACAATATTAAGTTATGCTAATTTCTGGGTAATATCACACATTCTCTTTGAAACTCTTTCCAGTCTTGCAGATAAAATATTATCCTTCTCCTCTACCAAATACATCCTCATAAAATCTAATTTTTTAGTAAGTGAAATCATCTTCTTGCTGCTATTCTAGCATTATACATATGGGAAACCTCTTTCTGGCATGGCACTGTTAGCTAAACACGAGCTGTTTGGAGAAAAGATCTTTCTCTGCTTTACTCCTTTTAGACTTGCTACTATATTCCTAATACACGCAATCATTATTATCTGAAGATGCCCATTAAAAGAGTGTCTAAACACAACTTCTGATTAATTAAACCAAAATATCCAGGGACAGCCCTTTATTTGTATATTGCCTAGGACAATGAAGTCCTCGCCCACAACTGAAAATCTCCCTGTTCCTGCCATACATACCACAAATGATACCAGACAGAATAAGGAGTACATCCCCTGCAATGCTGTGTAACAGCCAACTTAAGTGCCTAGGAAAGGAAAGCAATGGCAGATAGCAGTCAGTAAATTAAGTCTCAGAGGATCTGGGATCCTTCTCTTAGTGAGAATTTCAGACAGCATCATACATCTTAACAACCCCAGCTGCATCTTCTATCTGTAAACTTGGTTAACTTGGCAAAAAGACTGCCTGGCAAGCGTGACAGTGAGTGTGCTGACTGAGCTGGTTAAGTTAGCATTTCCTGTTAGTCTTAAATCTATTACCTTTCTACTGCACTTTTGTGTCTGAACCCTGGGGAGAAAAATCCCAGATAAATAAACCACACCTACAACCATGGCGCAAAACCCTCTTAGCTCTCTATTCTATAGGAGGGCTGACTTCAAAAGGAGTAAAGAACATGTGCAACACTATAAATACTCAGCATTTGGCAAGGCAGCAGAGCAGAGACATGCCCAAGGTAGAAAGTTTGGGTCCCAGAAGCAGTAAAGATGTCTCAGGGTATAGTTTCAGATACAGTTAACCAGCTCTAACTATAGGCCTTTGTCAAAAGCAGCACCCACAATCTTCTTTCCACCCTTCCCCTCTCCATAGGATGGAAGATATCCATGATTTCCTGACAGCATGACTGCAGGAGGTATACAGCCATTCCCTTCTCCTGTTGGGTTGGGTTTTCTTGGATCAGTGATCGGCTGACCCAGCTCTCCCTGATGTCGTTCAGTCACTGGCAATGGATACAGCAGGAATGTTGTAGGAGTTGGCTACCTTTTATTCTTCGTGCGAGCCTCCACTTAACATGGAACAGCACCCACAGTATTTACCAGCTTGTGGTGCTTCACTCGGCTCAATTAATCCAGCTGATGTAGCTGTGGTGCACCCTTCTGGGTTGCAAGCATATCCTTCAGCAGTGCTCGGGGAATACAGCTGTTATCTCCTTAAGGACATCTCACATGGCTTTGCATCATGCCCTGTAGGTTATGTCCTTACTGGTCTTTGGGATCAGATCTTGATCGCTTTCTGAAGAATGTAATATATTTATGGCACTGTAAAGCAACTAACGAATTGTATCAGCTGTGTTTCTAACACCTCAATAACACTCCTCGAGTATCATCTATTGCAAGATGAAGAAAACAGAAAGACGGGCTAGTTTCTTTGCAGAAGAGATTGATACATGTGCACTGTCCATATGCTGTCTGTTTCCCCAAATCAGTCATGCTAAACATTAAGTAATTCAGAAAAAAAAAATATTTGAATGAATGAAGCAGAGATTTATAAATTACAACAGCAAATACTAGAAGTGCTCTTTTGTCTAACAATACAAAGAATGTACATAAGCTGAATGAATCAACATAAAACAGTTCCCCATAGAGTCAAGGAGCAAGATTTGCTGTTGAGACTATTCTCAACTGAATTTCAGTAGTTATTTTTGGAAATCTTTGAAAATAAACCAGATTTCTGTCACTATTACCAAGGCTGAGGTAGAAAATGTTTATGTGTATAACAACATAAGCATCGGTGGCATTCTTCAGACACAAGATGACAAGATAATTTGGCTAGAGACAAAAGACACAGAGAACAATATTGGCTTGTTAAAGGGTTTTGTCATTTTAGTCATTCTTTTCATAATTCAGCCATGATAAGGCATGGGAACAGTGACAGATCAAGCAGAATTAGGAGGTGAATTTAGAATAAGATATATAATCTTCAAATAATGATTTCAGGGGACAAAATGCAGGCACAGGAATGGGTGAGATTGCAGATCTGGAAACAAAAAGGCTGATGAAAATTAGAGGTTCATTATTCTCTGTAGTTGAAGATTAATTGTGGGACGTAAGTCCCACATTCATATCTCCTTTTAACAAAAGCTTATGGCCTGTCTCTGCAAATACTTGAGAAAGTGTAACTTCATGTGTCCAAGTCAGACACATTTACCAGTTTCTAGAAACTGGGTCACATCCTGCAATGACCAGCAAGACTTTCAGACTTCACAGTGAAGCCAGTCAACACTATCTATCCTCACTTCTTGACAGTAGCCATCAGCTAATAAATTCACTACCCAGTCTGTATTACCGTTTAAATTAATCCAGCCTCTGTACATTTTTACAATGAGGAGTATTACTTTTCAAAATAGTTTTTGGCAGAGCCAAAGAATGAGTATTTTTTTCCTGCTGAAATACCCCACCTTCACTTACATGGGGAGGGACTACCTTCTTCATGTCCTTCTCTGAAGCTGGTTACTGACACACAAAGATTTTACTGCAGACCAAAAGATCTAAAGCTGTAGGTCACTGGAGGATATTAAATGATAAGCAAATTCACATTTCTAAAGTAATTCTACCAATTTATTAGCAATGCTAGCTCCTGTTCCACAGTAGGGGAGATAATAACGAAGCCTTGTTAAAGGGCAATGCGATATCTTTTATGTAATGTCTTTTTTTCATTTGTGATAAAGTCATTAAAGCAGCACTGTGTCTTCTTGAAGCCTCAAACAATAGTCTGCATTAAATCTCCTGTGCAAAATTAAGGACAGTAGTTCACTGGAAAAATAAGCATCTGTTCTTGCTAATGCTGATGGCCTTCTAAAAATCATTAACTATTCTAAATTGGCGACGATAAAACAAAGCAGAACTGTTTTAACTTTTTCCAAAGCAAAGAGAAAATCCATTTCCCTTGTAAATACTTCTTTGTTCCAAATTTGCCCAGTAACCTATATCTCATGAGGCATGCCTCCTTTTCGGGCTGCCTAAATCCCATTCTCCCACAAGCATCTAGCTTGAACTCGGTGTCTTTTAAACCCGGGTTGGTGGAGGTTTGTCTTCACTGCATCGATGCAGGCTGTCGCTCCTGAGCCCTGCTCACCTCTCCTCTAGTCACAGGCTCAGAGGAGCTGGTGCATGGGGCACAGCTGAAACACAGGCATCAGCTCCAATTTCCTTTCAGCCTCAGCTAGAGACTGGGCTGGTTTGCAGTGGGTGTAGCTCACACAGCTTCATTCTCTCAGGGCTACCCTAAAATTTCAGCTGACTACACTTTATTTGTTCGCTTATTCCTTCTGCTGTATTGCATTTTAAATCCACCTTCACTTGCTCTAGATATGTAATGCTTCTGCAGTGTAAGGACTGAGGTATTACTTAAGAATACTGCTTAAAAACTTTTCAGAGGTATCAGCCCCGGTTTGGACACAGAGCACCCAAACACTGGGCAAGACACAGACGAATCATGAAACAAAACATCTCCAAACAAGAACGTTAAAGACCCTGTAGGTTATGCATGGATGGTACAGAAGAACCTTAAGTTACACTTAACCTCTTCTGCAAAAAGATTGTGAGGACTCCAATAGGAAAACCAAAAGCAACACGGGAATATAATGGATTGATTGCCTGGCTTGGTATCCAAATACAGTAGAAAATGCTAGTCTCGGCTCAATGATTTGCTCTGTCCTGGTTCTTATCTACATCATGGAGGATTTATACTACTACCACCACCACATGTAGTCAAGAGACAACACCTGGTGAAGACCAGGTTACTCAGAGCAGCACAGGGAAGATGAATTTCTGATGAATGAAATGCACGTGGCCAGACGGTGTCTATTTCACTGTAGCCATAGGCCACAAAAGGTAAGTGGAGAACCAACTCAAGGTTAAAAGCCAGTGCTGTTTGTATAAAATCTCTTTGGTTTTCTTTTCTCCTATTGTGCTTCCATTTTGGTGGAGTAGGTGTAAAAGGAAGGGGAATGTTACTACTTTCTGAGCTTTTTACTTCTGTTGTCCAGTTACCGCAGTGATCATCGTTCACTTTACCAAGTTTGCTAAGCGGTGGTATTTTCTACTGCTCGAGTCAATAGGTTGATGGGTTACTGTTCACAAACTGTAAGGAGACACATGCATTTCAAAAAAAGGCTTGTAACAAAGTCCTAGGATAAACACACTTTGTTTAATCATTACACTCATCAAATTATGAAATAAATTGAAACCTTGGAGTAAAAACGGACTCAAACGCTGTGATCATATCATCTGCTGAAGTAATCCACCAGGCCAGAATCGTACACATAACATCATTACGACGATTCCCATTTGAAGCAGGGATGTACGCATTTCGCTCATCTCCTTGCAGTCTCGGAGCCAAACTCAGAGTCACAGGGGTTCCTTCTGGCCCCGACTCTTTGCCAGAAATTCAGCACTGGCGCCGAGCGACTCCCGAGAACAGCTCTGCACCGTTACCTCACCTACAGCTGTAACGCACAGGACGCCCCGGGAACACGCAGGTGACGAGGCATACCGGCACCCGAGTGGGATTCGACCCAGCGCCAGCCTGCCGTCCCTCCAGGCGCACCCGCTTGGCTCCACGCAAGAACTGCCCAGGGTGCGATTAGACTCGACTCTACTGGCTGCTCTCTCATCAGGCCAGCACGGCAAGAGCCAGGACAGTGGGGAGGACGGGCTGGGCGTCCCACGCGGCGGTGCGTGCGTGCATGGTCAAACAACACCCACATTCCCCCAGCAAGGTCCTTTCTGTGAATCCCACCTCGGAGGTCGTGAACAAGGGACAGCTAATCAAGGCACAGCTACTGAGAAAGCACCTTTTCTGGATGACATCTTCATGTGCCCTGCAGGAAAGCATTCAATATCCCTACAAGAAGTAGGCACATAGCCTTGGAGCCCACAATTAATTTCATCTTAATTTCAATAAAGTTTTGCAGTAATTGCCTTGTAAAAAAAACCTATCACCATTAACACAGAGGACCCGCCAAGACCGGGCTGCTTAGCTATCACATGTGGCAGCCTCCCACACTGCAACAGCAACCTGGGGAGCAACCCCCCTTGCTTCACCACGCGTTGTGTGGCCTGGCCCCAAAAGGGCTAAGCAAGATCGTCACAGAGCACCACGAGGGAATTTTTCTGTTGCCCCTGGAAAAGGCAGGAAGCTGATGCTGATTCGGATTAAAAATTAGGTGCATGCTTTCACAACAAGCAGGGGTAACTACTAGCATAGCTGTGGGAGGTTCATGATTGGTTTTAAAATCAACGAGATGTTTATTTGAAATATGGGCTCAGACTTAAAGAGGACACAATTCAAAGTGGTCCCATAGCCCTTCTCAGACAAAAGAACAGATGATATTATCCCAGCTCCTCCAAAGCCTCATTAGCGAGGCACAGCAACTCACTGCTCTCTGCTCTGACCGCTCAGCGCTCACCGCACTGGTCGAGGACCACCCTGGTCGAGGACCACTAGTGCTTCAGACTCTGTTAGTTTCACTCCTCCACAACTGATACGGCCTTCAGGATCCCCTAACCACAGATTAAACTTTCTTTTCATAACCCTTAAACCATGTCTCACTTTTGCCCTTGCAGCAAACCTAGAGCCAATAGCAGATACCAAGCAGGAACAGCAAAAAACCCATCCGTCTCCCTACAGCTTTTGGAAAAGTTTGTCTAGTCTTGTCTGGTGTTCAGCATCCTAAGTGATGACACTTTGGCCACTACCTTCAGAAGACTCAAAATGCTGTCTTAGTTTGCAAATTTTCAAAGTAGAAATCACATCTCCCTGTAAAAACATACACTATGATGGAGGTGCAACTCTAGGGACTTTGGGCACTATCACACCACAGACAGAGATCGCAATTTCAAATTCATACTACCCGGGATCACGCTTTAGTTCCCGCTCCATGCTTTTCACTTACGATATTCATCTTCCCAAACAGCTCCACGTGCTGTTTTCGGTAATCGCATCCTTCAAGCACTTGTCCCTGTTATGTCTACCAACATCTACATATTCACAACAGTCTCTGAAGCACATGCTAAACATCTGTTTCAACCACCTTTCTCTTCAGAGTTTAAGCTGTTTGCTGGAAAATTGCCATCCTAATGGCTAGCTCCTCTGTTAGTGAACTGGAGAATTCATTTTGTATTTATTGATTGTTCCCTAATGAAGAGTCATAAAGGTGCCAGAGACTCTTGACCAGACACTACTTAATTAGTACCAAAGTGCATAAAATCCCAAATCAAACCGAGCTCTTTGTCTAACGGCTCAGTCACTGGAAAAGAAAAAAAAATGACATCATTTTCTGCTTACACAGAAGTCTGTAAAATGTTATTAAAAAAACCCTAAGGAAATTAAAAAACTATATAAATTGTTCATTTCCTTCCAGTTCCTAAGACACCAAATAGGTCTTCCAGAATCAAATCACACTTTGCTAAAGGAAGTATTCTTCATAAAGGACCCAGCAATATGCATTATGCATAGAATTTCTTTTAAACTAGACAAAGGCAAATACCAATAAACATTTGTCTTCTGAACAATAGTAAGAAAGGTTTATGTTACATAAAAAGACATAATGCAAAGCATCCAGAAAGTATTAAAAATTACCTCTAATGGATCCGTCTTTTCATCATCGTGGCTCCTACAATAGTCCAACTTTTATGTTTCCTCAAACTACTTTGTATTGCAGTATTTTCTGAGGGTATTTGCTCTCAAGAAGGCAGAGAGATGAGCAAGAGCTCCATTAAATGTCAAGTTTTATTTCTCTCAAACTTAAAGCCTCAAAAAAATCCTGAGTAACTGATATCTCCTTGCAAGTCTTTCAAATTAAGTCATCCTGAAAGTTAATTCCCTCTCTTCCATATCATTTAAATTCTCAATTAAATAACTGAGAAAATAGCAGGAAGAAAAAAAGCCAACTAACAGAAGGAGGCAAAAGGCCATCCCTACATGGCAACAGCACTGCTGCTTCTATTATGCTCTCTGCTTGTTGAGGGCATCTGTCTTCAGAGCAGTAAAGTGGCTTGGATTCTTTGGGATAACTTAAGATGCACACAAGGAAATAAAGGTTCATGATAACACAAAATCCATTAAATACAGATGCCCTCGTAGTAATCTACAATCCCTGATATAATTATTACCACATATGTAAGAAAATACCCTTAATATGTCCAAAAACATAGTCTTCCATTTTTCTAAATCTACCACTCAAATGCCAAACACTTCTTCTGCAAAAAATTCAGAATCCTATTCATGATGTCTGTCTTGTATTCAGCAGTCGATGTGATACCAGCTTTAACCATCTGAGGCTTTTAGCCCTCTTAACATAATGATAAACAAGTGTATTCCACCAGAAAGAGAGCAGGTTTGCACAAACAGAAAATGGAGTAGGACAAGCATATAAAGGATAAAACAACCACAGTAAGGCAACTATTCCAAGAAGGCAGAACATAAAGATAGGTATGAGCTTCTCAAACACAAGAACTTGGCCTCTTTACTGTAATCCATTATTTTTTCCCATTTTTTTAAACTGCACCCTTTTTTATAATCATAAAATTACACCAACAGCATCTCAGCTATGACAGATAATTCCAATAAGTCTTCCACAGAGTTTTGTTTTGTGCTCCCAGCAGATGAGACTAGATGCTTACCGCTACATTTTCCCAAGGAAATGAGCTCCAAAACGGTAGAAATGAAGAAAAACATAGAAAACAAAATGACAGTACATCGGGAGGGACATCTAACCACAGAGAAGCTTGGGAAGGGTCACCACCGCGCTGCAGAGTGAGGCTGCACAGAAACTGCTTACCCCTTGCTCGGATTCCAGCAGCTCTGTTTTAACTCTGACTGCCGGCATCCCATCAAGCATTAACATTCTGTTCTCAAAGGCGCTGATGTCCTAAGGCAGAAAAGGACAAGGTTAATCAAAAAAAATTATGAAAAACACCGAGTTTAATTCACTGGTTTAGTTCTGTAATATTGTAGACGCAAGTAAGTTTCTTTTAGCAGAAATGAAGTTAGCAAAGATGTAATATTAATTTTAAGGAGTAGCTACCAAGTTACTACTTCTGTTAAAATAGTAAATTATACTTTCAATTATCCTTAAAAGAAAGCTAAGTCTTTGTAAGCAACAAGGGAAAATCATATCCAATTACTATTTTTTAATTTGAAATTAATCACACAGGAGCACGTATATAAATTCCTTGCTTTAGAACTGGAAAGGACAGCAGTGATGTCAAATAGCTGCAGGTTTTTGGCAGTATACTTAGGTATATTTGATTTCAATCAAAACGTTTGTACTTCTGTATTACCTAGAGAAAGCATATGGTTCAGTTCAGAGAAGTTCTAGTGAAGGCCTGTACACACAGACACTTCCCCCCCCCCATAAATTAATACACATCAACAGCTCCTCAGATTTCATATCATTCATTACCTTGTAAAGTTATCAGCATTTGTCAATGAAAATCTCCACACACTCACCTCTGACGGGAAAGAAATAAAAGAGCATGTTAAAAACATGCATTGTCCTTGTAGTAATGGGCAATATATGCTGAAAGCTTCAATCTGAAGACAGATTTGCAGAACTGTGCTTCCCTCAATCAACATCCCTGCTCTGAATGTCTCATCCCACTGTTGCTGAAGCAGTTTATGTAGACATGCAAAACAACCTCTTGTGCCTTCAGTTCAAACACTACCTCAACCTGAGTCAATTTTCTATTCCAGCCAAGGCTCAAGGCTGCTGTTTGAAAGCTAGCCCCTTCAGCTGCCATTTAGTTTGGACAACATGGACAGAATAAAAGACATTTTATCCCTCAAGCTAGAATCTGACCTTACAAATCCAGACACCCTGGTCAGCGGTACAGAAATACAAAGACATCACAGCTATTTTTCAGATAGTGAAACTATAGCACATATAGCTTATAAGTGACTCCTTCACAGCCACTTACTTATCTGCAGCCCCATCTGGAAGGCAGTACTTGAGACTGGAGACTCACCTTCACTCTAACTGTTACCTCGTAGTCCTCAATAACCACACTGTAATGGAAAAAACACTTTCCCTGTGTTTCATGGGCAGCAGATCTGTTCAGTACTGTGTGGTGCTGTTATTCATAAGGAATATGTTCATAGCCCTGTTTCTTACCATGGCTGCTTCAGGGGAATTTTAAGGAAAATGGTCTGTCGTAACAGAGCTTCCAAAATACATTTTAAAAACTTAAATTATTTTAAACATTTCTTTTTTTTCCAATTAACGCACCTCATCCCAGGATCATCTTTTTCAGGGATATAAATATTGCAGCAACTGTTTATTTTTGTATAACTCCTTTACTTTATTGTAATTTAAATAACATGCTGAAAAGCAGGGAAACTGATACGCCCACGGTCCAACAGGGTGCCACAGGCAGAGCAAATGACCTGCTTAAAATCCCCGTTGCCCTCACTTTGAACCCCATGTGTTACAGCACGCAGAGCTGCGGTTTGATACTACAGGGCGGGCAGGAACTTGATGGTAAAGCAGATAAGCAAATGCAACGGCAAATGCAATCTGTACTTTTTCCCTTAAAAAGTACATTTATATAGTTCATAAACGCTTAAGTTATAAAATTTCAGATCAAACAAGTAATTTTCAGCAGAATGCCTCTGCATTCACAGACGTGTGAATGAAAAGTCAAGCTGTTGAGATGTCCCAGTCCAGGCTATGCTACCACTGCCTATGTATTTTAAGCTTGACACAACAGGAAGAAGAAGAAGAAGAAGAAGAAGAAGAAAGAAATGCTCTTCCTATGCCTTCTCAGCAATTTATTTTGTGCACCTCGTATCTTTATTCAGTGTTCAAGGCACGATATGGGGAAAGAGCAGGAGGGACTCTGGTGCCACAAAACAGCTGGCTGAAATTGTTGCAGGCTTTGCATCCCTCTTCCCAGCAAGGGTGTGCACTGTTTACTTATCAGAAGCGGATCTCGGGTGTCACTGAGCTCAAGCGGTTTGGATGTGGTTTGGGGTGGAGCGAGAGCAGGAGCCAGCCTGGCATTCCTGGCTCCTCCAGCGCCTATTCTGCAAGCAGAGAGGTCCCTCTCCCTTCTTGATTTATACGCTGTGCAGTTGAGTTTTACAGCAAGATCAGGAATATACCATCATCAAGCATCCCTTAGGCTGCTTAGCTCATAGACAAAGAAGGATGAGCCGATACAGCTCCGCGTCCCTGAGGAGGTCTTACCCGCCTGAACGAAGGGACGAGGCTGGCTTGCGCAGGAGGTGCAGGCAGGAGGAGGGGGGAAGACAAAGCGCCACCGAGGAAAAGCAGGTTTAATGAACTGTTAGAATCTGATTAGAGGCTAATGTCCCTTTTAGTGCTTTGTACCAATTTACAGCTGATATACTTGAACCATTTTTCCCCACTGACTGTGATAAACTCATTAGTTTTAAAAATGCAAGCTAACCAGAGCCTTTGAAGTTTAAAACTGATAAATCATGAAAACCTGACTGGTTCATGTACCATTTAACACATTTACATTTAACTAAATTTTCGTAGCGCTTGCTTCCCCTTTTGTTCTCTAAAAATCATATTTCTTAAAAGCAGCGCTCTGCCTTTTGAGCACTGGTCTGAAGAGCGAATGCAGCGAATAGCTCTGGCTTTTGGGTCATTTAGAATTCGGAGTAGCAATAATCACAGAAGTAGATTCTTTCCAAACTATTTGATCCCTTCTGCATTTACAACCGGAAGGACATTGTGTGACACATCCCGGGGACCACCTCGGTAACAGCCGAGTAGATCCAGTCGGTGTGCTACACGTACGGGTGACACGCTTAGCCCAACAGTCGCCCACAGAGCTGATCCTTCCCAACTGAGCTCTCCTGCCATAACCAGCGTTTGCGCTACAGTATGTTCAAATCCATTCAGCGAATGCGACGTAACTGCCGAGGTTTGCATACAGCAGGCAGTCATCTAAGGCAAAGGGGCTTGACTCACCCCCGCAGGGGCTGGGGGTGCGACCCGAGCTCCCCGGGAGCCTCGCCAGGCAGATGGAGCATCCACACCTGAGCGAGGCCAGGCTGCTCCAGCGCCCCACGTTAACTGATGACACTCAGGACACCCACCAGCAGAGACTGCCGATGCGATGTGTTGAGTCAACGCGTTTTTCGGGCCACAGTCTTCTCCTGGCTCACTCAACTCTCTTCACTGACTGTGGCAGCTAACTTCCGGCTCCCAAAATTGCCCAGGTGAAGGTGACCTGAATTCGTGTGACAGCCCTTCCTTCTCTATCCTCCTACCTCCCACCCCAACCCAGCTGGTGGACTCCAGTCACCCACCTAGGTAAAACACATAGCAGATGTATGTCCTAAACTGGGCATGTAATCAAGCCAAACACTGCATGACCTTACCAAAACATCTGTTCTCTTGGATCAATAAACTAACTCATGCTGAAAGAGATCAACCTCTCTTTCTTGGCGCCATCCGTTGGAGCCTTTCACTAATCACTTTTGGACATTTATTCCCTTGAAAGATTAATCAGAAACACAAATCATACCCAGGTCCGTATGGATAACTGCTATTAGAGCAGTTGTTACAGAAGATGGATACGCTTTTGGGCTTACAAGCTCTTCTTCTGAGAAGCTGTAGCAATCAGTCTAATAACAAGACTCCCCCACCCACCCCCAAAAGGCCTACATCTTCCGTGCAGCACGGCTGCAACTACAATTAGCATTTTCTTCATGCGGATGACTTTCTGTTGCAAGTTTTAATCAAATTATCTTTGGCTACTTTAGAGGAAGAGAAAACAAAACCAAAACTCGTGTTTCATGCTGGTACAAAACCCCCCCAGCATCCTGTAGTGCTTATTTAATTATGAATTACACCATTGTGAAATTTGGCTCCTGTGAGAGACTGAAAGAGTTAATGTCTCAAACATTGTGGTGGGACAAGTTCTGCTTAAAGACAAACCCTGCACAGCAAGGAACCCAGGTGAAAAGCCCATCAGGGAGGGCGTGCTGGAGGGCGGGCAGCTCCCTGTTCTGATAAGCTGTTCTGATACAAAGATCAAACAATGGCCGTGTCTGCAGGGAAGGAGAAGTTACTCCACAAACAACCCCCAAGCCCAAAGGCTCACAAACTGCTCATTAACCTGAAGGAGGGGCAAGGATGATAAAAGGACACAAACTGAAACCCCAGGCACGCAAGCCCACCGGGACTGGACCCCTCGGCTGACTGGACCCCTCAGCTGACTGGACCAACGCTGGACCCAGGACCGGTGAAATCTTTCTCTCTTCCTTTCTCTCTCTCTGTCTTCTTCTCTCTTTCCTTTTCCTTTTCCACAATCCTTACACCTCGTCCATTTTGAGACATAAACCGTTGACCAAGTCTGAGACTAAGAGTGGATCCAGCCGCCCCTAGACCCTTCTCTGAGGAGGAGTCTGGAAAGCAAGGGGGTCTGCTCTGAACCTCCTGACTCAACGGGAGGGATCTCCTTATTCCCTGAATTGATGTATATGGTTACACGGTTTACAAAAGTAGTCTTACGCCAATTCCTGTTGTGAGAAACCCTGCCACCTACTACCACGCCTCCCCAGTTCAGTTTGCTTCTGTCTTAAATAAAATCTTTAACTGATCTTTTGGTGTCATTTCACCTTAATTTAGCCCGAGGGAATTTCGAATTAAACATGACTCCCTGGTCTGTCCAGTCTGGGTCGTGACAGCTCCGTCCACGAGAAGGGCTGTGGCTTTGTAGCCAAGTTTTTAGTTTGGCCAAGCCATGCATTTGAGAATCACACTGAAAACTTTTAACAACAGAGGAGCTGGTGCTACAACCAACCTCCTGTCCTGAGACACCACTAAAGACACCCGTAAACCCCCTCCCTAATTTCTTCTAAGCACAAGATGATAGAAACTGCACATCACCATCCCATACCACAGTTGTTGTCTCTCCCACTGTCCCAAGATTTTCACATCAAGCTGCTCAGCAGTAAAGCATCAGAAGTGAAACGATGCTGTCCCAGACCTGGCCAGATTGTGATGGGCACAACCCCACGCAATCCCAGGAAGAAATGAGTGAGCTCAGGCTTCAGAGCACCCAGAACTCACATTTCCTGCATGGATCGACAAACGCTTACGTTCCTGCGCAAGGCAGTCTCCTCCTCTTGTTTCAGCTCATGAACGCAAGAGAGACAGACAAGCAAGGTGGATGACGCTAGTTACTGCTGTCACTAATGAAGGTAACAGGCTTACTTAGTCACACTGAGGAGCTGCACACTGGCAAGATAAAACCACTGATGGTTCTGAACTTTTACATGAGACACCAAAAATGTTCAGCTGACAATTCAATCCTTTGTAACTCTGGTGGGTTGACCTTAGCCGGCTGCCAGATGCCCACCCAGCCACTCTCACACTTCCCCTCCTCAACAGGAGAGGGGAAGAAAATAAGATGGAAAAGCTCATGGGTCGAGATAAAGACAGGGAGATCACTTATGAGGTACCATCACGGGCAAAACAGACTTGATTTGGGGAAAATTAATTTAATTTATTGCCAATTAAAACAGAGTTAGGTGGTGAGAAACGAAGACAAAAAGTAAAACACCTTCCCCCACCCCTCCCTTCTTCCCAGGCCCAACTTCATTCCTTCATTCCAACTCTTCCTTTACTTTTCTGTACAAACTAAGCTTCTAACATGACACACTTTCATTTTTGAGAAATGAAGTATCAGTTGGGGGAAGAGCAGTCTCAAACTCAACATTCAAGCAACAGTAAAAAGTTTCAAGTTTAAGGGGAGTATGTTTTAATAGCTATAAGCCGAGAACAGCCCTTAAGCAGTCTTTCTGTTTCAAAGCTATGACTTACAACTTTCCCTGCCTCTTCTTCTAGTTATTTTTACACAAGTTTTCTGCACGTGCAGTAATCTTTTAATTCATCATTATACTCTCATTTTATGGTTCCAAAATTTTGAGTGATTTTTATGAAAACAGTGCTCTTGATACCTCAGAAATGTGAATTTTTAAGTTTTCCTTTTTTATACAGATATCTTAGAAACATCACTGAACTAACCACCAAGTAGCCTATGTCACTTATATGCCTTAGCAGTAAGATTACCTTGTTGATTTTTCTGAACAGGAATACCTAAATTCCTATTATTCTCATTACTTACATTACTATATTGAAGTTATCCATCAGTCAAAGCAACAGACAGCATAACACCTCAGAGCAAAAAAACTGAAGTGATCCACTCAAGGCAAAGCTTTTGAAGATATGACAGATCCTTTTAAGGATATGACTAGATAAGATTTCCGAAGTTTGAAATTGTTTTTTCTCTTTGTTTCAAAGGATAATAGAAGAATGAAAGATTACCATCTCTTCTCAAATGTAACTATCTCCATAGGGAGAGGAAGCCAAGGAGAATGTCTTCTTTCCAAATTCTCACAGCAAGGAATCACTCAATTGTCTACTACCTCAATCTCCCAAAGACCTTCATTTCCAAAGAAGTCCTTTATATACCATACAATGAGATTTGTTAGTCACTTAAATGTAGTTATCTCTAGGGTGAAGCATACCAGCTAACATTGCCACAGTATGTATAAGAGCAGTTCATTCCAAAAAGTAAAGGAAACAACTATCTGATAGAAAATAAAATTAAATTTATGTGCCTAGAAGATAATCACTCAACTGGGAGTTCTGCCAGGAATCGGGGTTAACAGCCCATGTCTTGCCATAAGATCTTCATCATATGTAATTATGTCTATAGCTGTGTGAAATGCCCATAATGAAAGCAGATTCTGGTAGTTCTGCATTTTACTCCAAACTTGAATTTCCAGTCAAATTCACCAGAAAAGAAAAGGATCATTTGCATTTATTGATGCATCAAGGAAAACCAAAACAATTTCTTAAAAAAAAAAAAGTAGAGTGAAGCCTTAAACTTCATACTGTTTTCATATGAAACTGGGTGGGGTTGATCAGAGTTCATTCCAATTCAAAATGAAATTCCTTTAGTGAAAAGAGAACGCAGAGTTTGCAGAAGCCTAGGTGAACAATATGGATATACAAGCTGCGGTTTGCCTCATCTAAAAAAACAAAAGCTTAAAACAGCACAGCAATGAACTCCTGGAAATATGCTAGGACAGCAGCTCAGCTCATGAGTGTGAAGAATAATTAACTAAAGCTAACAACAAGGTTGTTTCTCACTGGTCTACACACCTCTCTCTGGTCTGCTTGTTAGCCATGACCAGAGCTCAGGGTGGACCCAAATGCAGTGCATGAAATTCCATACATCACTCTGTGCCATACAAAGCCGTGGGAGGAGAGCAGTCTAGGTATAGATATATATATCACGGACATGCATCCACATGGCATCCAGTGATCATGGAGGCATCATAGCTCTAAGCTTTCCAGGAAGGCCTCTGAGTGTGGTCTCTTATTACAACTGCGCATGCCAGGTAGAGCCCAGATCTCAACAGCAGCTGTGACTTGATGCTGACAATGCCCGAGAAGCACGTGCAATGGTTGGCCTTCAGCTCGTGTTGTCCTGCTGAGATCCTCATCTGATGTACCAGACCATATTCAGCTGTATCTTGCTGCTACCAGTACAAAGATGTACACATGCAACACAAGCTTCTTGAATTCTATTCCGGTGGCTAGATCCCTTAGAAAAAAAAAAATAAACTAATTTTGCAGACCGCAGGTTTCCCAAAGTTGTTAAGTAGCCAAATCCCTAAGGATGTAGCTATGTTTTAATTTGCTATCTATTTATACAAATCTGTCTCTAGGGAAAAAGTTCAAGTCCAGACAACATTCAGTGAAGAGAACCAAGATCTCATGTTTTGCTTCGAAAGCTTTTTTTGTTTGTTTGGGTTTAAATTAGGTTTAGCAAACATAAATAGAACCGAAGAGATGTGGTCAGCTTCCAGGTGACAGAGGAGCGTCAAGTGCACTGGCAACTAGAGGCCAATCTGCTATTTCTCAGACTCAGCAGGCAACTCTGTCAGCTTACAGGCTGCTTAAAATCCCTTTACATCAGCTCTGCTCTCCTCCTACTTCTAGCTATCTCTACAAAGAATTACCGATCATTCCTATAGTATGTAATTCAGACACAACATGTTACAAGTAACAGTAATTACACCAGAGCCATATATTAACTTTTATCAACATTAATGGCTTCATTGTTTTCCTTCTAATACAACATTCACAGAATATTTCATAAGATTTTTGTGAATAACAATGGATTCATTAAGTATTTGTGGATTTTCTTTATCTTGCACTTAAAAGCCCAGCTTAACAAAAAAACACCAACACCCCCCAAAAAAACAACAGAAAAAGAAAGAGACGGAAAAGAGGCATCATTTAGGAGAGACATACTTAAGAAAGGGTAAGTGTGGAAAAAGCATGCACTGCATTTATCTTTACGCTAGAATTAATTAAAAAAAACCTTTTCATAACACTTCATGATGCATAATAGTAAAATAAACTCTTGATAGTTTCCTTTGGGCTTTTTAAAGCACAGACAAATAGTGTAGGTTGCTATCAAGTGGAAATTCATTACTTTTTCTACAAAAAAAAACCCCTAGTAATTGACCTAGATTGCCACTTTTCCTTGACCACAGTTACAAGTCAAGTGGTTTTAAAAAAATTACTACTCAATTTCCAAAGTAGTTTTCTGCTATCTTATGTCAACTGTCCTTGAGTTTGGAGAAGAGTTTGAAGAATATGAGGCTTAAAATTAAAGAAAAACATCACCACCACCACACCCCCCCAAAAATTGCAAAGGGAAATATAAAAGAATTTTCATAGTCCTACAAATATTGTATTGATCAAAATTACTAAAACATATACTACTTAAAGGTTACCTTGACTATTAGGTGGGTTGTTGCCTCAATTATTAAACTTGAGGAAAAAAAATTACATGAACAGCTGGTAAGAACAGTTTCAGGTCAGGTTTTCTTTCAAGAGGTCCCCTGTCTTTTGCCTTTACTGAGAACTAAAATCAAAGCTTAGATAATCAAAATTAAGTCTCAGGTCACAACATGGTTTTAATTAACTTCTGGTACTAGAAGGAGTATGCGACATCAATAGAGTGTCAAGGGAATAATTCTGCCATCTGACAAAATTTTCCTGTATCTGTTAATTGTCTAAATTGTGACTATTTTGTATCTGCTGAGCAAATAAGTGTTGAACGGCATTGCCCAGGAGCTTACCAGCAAATACACACTGACCTAAATTTTACTCTGAATCCTGCCCTCACCTGCTCTGGCAGGAAAACGAGCTGCAGAAAGCACGGGGAGCTGGTTGGCACACTCTCCCCCCCCCGCCAACGTGCAAAGTCTGCTTCCATGAAGACAGATACAGCATGGGCCCTGCACGCTGGAGAATAAAGGGAGCATTTAGCATGTAGCAGTAGCCACAGTTTAGTCCAAAATTTTTGTCCGAGATGTCGTGTAGCAGGCCAAATGGCCAAACGTAGCTGCTCTCTGCCAAGAAGACAAGATGCCATCAACAGGTCCTGCTTGGCTCCAGCACTCCCTGCAGCCCCAAGGGACCATCGCCTCAAAGCGACAGCACCGTCAGCTCTGCAACTGCAAAGCCCCAGAGGGAGCAGTGAACCAACCGCACAGGAGGTTTCACAGACCTGAACATCACCCCTTCCTCCATAAATTACGCTGGCCCCTTCCATCCTGGGTTTCCAAGAAAGCAAACATGCTATCAACAACACTGTATGCCCTGCCGGAGCTCGACAGGCCGGCGGATCATCCCCAGCCCTTTAGCCCGGGGAGAAAACTGTTGCTCTGCCAGGTGCCGTGTTCCCTCCCCTAGGGCAAAATATAGTGATAAGTTGACTGTCAGTGCCAAAAGCTGACTTCTTATAAACCATGGACATTACAAACTATATCCTCTGAGTAAGAGCAATATAAGGTAATGCTGTCGTTAAATATGCCGAGCTCTGTTCTAGCAGCTGGGCCACAGAAACGTTAAGCAGCTGATATTGCTCTTAGCCAGCAGAAGTGTTTCTTGCTTATCTGAGGTATCAAATGTATAGGCAGAACTAAGATAAAACCAGGATAAGCCAGCTTTCCCACTTTAGGTTAAAAACATAACCGCTAAAGTTTAGGAAATTCAGTTAAGCCTTATTTTTATTTCAGATTTACTTTCTTCACAAGCAATTTTAATTTTTTTATTTTATTTTTTTTTTACTATTAAAGACAAAGAAGTATATGACACCCATAAGAGAATGCCTTGTTCCCAGAAGTCAGTTGCTTGTTTCCAGCTCAGCTTGTTGCAGTGCCAGCTACAGGGACAGAGCAAATTCACTGCAGCCGTGAGAGAAGAAGAAGAACATGCTTGTGTGCAGCTGCACTCTCCAATGCCAGATATCATAGGACACACCTGCAAGGAGCGCAGCCGGTTCTCACAGGACCTCAGAAACCATCTGCCACGGTCCACGTACAAAGTCATAGATATGATAGGCAACAAGCAATGAAACCAAAAATGTTCTTTCAATGGCCCTGTTCCAGCTGCTAGGAAGAGCTGCAACCACAACCTTCGCCCGAGGAGCTCCACCGGTGCAGAGGCACAGCCAGAGTGCCGGTGTTTGCAAAACCATGCATAAAGACCGTTTGATTCATGCACATGCCAAAATAACAAAGGAATAATTAAATAAAGCTGAACGATTGCACGCTCAAATGAAAAAGTCAGACTATTTGCCAGAAGCTAAGCATCACTCCATCACCTTTTGCTGCACCTTTTGCGCAGCACCTTACGTGCGTGTGGAGGAATGGTAATTGCTTTATACGCTTCTTGCCGTGGAGCAAACAAACTGCTTACTCTGACATTTCAAAAGAAAGGCTGTATGTTCTGATGAAACTCCGAAACTGCAAATGTTTAACATCCTGTCGCAAACCAATCTCTGTTCTATTTAACATCGGTTTGAGGTTTTCCCACTCCCCACAGGCTTCAGTACAAACTCCTGGGAAAATATTAATATTAAAGCTGGCAAGCAGCACTTGGTACATTTCAAAAAAAGGGCAAACTCTGACTTTTGTTCACTTAGTGAATGAATTATAAAGCACCTCAATTCAAGAATGAGAATCTGTAAGCATCCACCAAATATGTGAAAAAAATTATCTAAAATAACGTATCACTCTCAGACTGCTCACAACAACTTCTAGACAGAAGTTGATACCCGACTGCTCATGAGGTGTTTTCTTACCCAAGACAGGATGATCAAAATGCTTATGTACAAAACTGCCAAATTAGATTCCACAAGCAATAAATTATTGTGGAACAAGGGTCCACTTTAAAGGCAATTCTAATTAAGTGTTAAGAATTTCTAATTAACGTTTCACATGTCACCAACACGCATTTCCCACAGATTCTCAGAGAAGTTGTGATTCCTCAAACACATTTGGAAAAAAGTGTACTGCACATGAACAAAGTTACTGCTAATAATTGAAATAACTGCATAACTTCAAGATTAAAAAGTATATTAAGTAACTATGGGTATAGCCATAAAAATCACAGAAACAAAAATCAAAGATATACGAGTAGCACACATAGCACTACAATAACAGATGGTTTGAACTTTCCTTGTAACATGCCTAAAATTCAGAGATACCAAATTGCTATGTACAGCCAATCAAACTGGGCAGATATAATAAATTTAAGAGTACAAAGAAAATCCATGAGTGTGTGTCTAGGGGAAAGACAGGATAAATGAGTAATTCATTTATACCATATCATTTTACAGCGAGAAACATTGTGTAATTCTGGAAAAATTCAGGGAGCGATGAATGCTACAGCCAATGTTTTTTTTCTTAGGATCCCAGGATAATTCAGGTGGGAAGGCACCTCAGGAAATCTCCAGTCCAACCTCCTAATCAAAGCAGGTACAGCTCAGAGGTCAGACCAGGTTGCTGAGGGTCATGTCCAGTCAGGTCTTAGCAACCTTGAAGGATGGAGACGGCACCACCTCTCTGAAAACAACCCGCTCAACTGGGAGACAGCCCCCATGGGGGGAAAAAAGGTTTGTCCTCACAATCAGCCTGAACCTCTCTTGTTTTCAAGGCACTGCCTCTCGTCCTTCCACCACGCGTGGCTATGAACTGACGAAGTCCCCCTGAGCCCACACACCCCGCCAGTCTTCGCCCATCTGACTGTGTCCCCATCCAAGCTGTAATAAATGTAACTCAGAGACAAGAACGTTGTGGGAGACACTGTTGAAAGCCTTGCAGAAGCTGAGGTAATGGTGTTCACTTCTCTCCCCTCGCCCAGCACTCCAGTCACTTTACACTGCAGATGGCAATCAGGGGGGTCAGGCGTGCTTTATACCCGGGGTGACTGTTCCCCGTCACCTTCTCCTCCTTCACGGTGCCCAGAAGTCTGGTCATTTTGCTGTTTTAATACTGAACAGCTGTTTGCGAACAGGAAGGTGTAAACCGATAAAAGGTTAGTTGTGGGCTTCTGTTTTGCACTGTGGACCAGGGAGTTCTTGGTGAGGAGGGACAGCCGCTGACTGAGGAGGGAAAGGCGGGACTGGGTACCATTAGCGACGTCAAACGCTTCACCCCGGGTGAGTCCACGCCGACTGTTCCCCGCCACCTTCTCCTCCTTCACGGTGCCCACAAGTCTGTTCCCAGAGGACTCGCCCTGTGCCTTTTCCACGGAGCAGAGGCAGGCTGGCTGCTCCGCGGGGCCCCAGGTGACCCTTCTGGACCTCTCTGAAGAGGACTGGCCATTTGCTTTCTTCCAGCCGCCAGGGGGTCTCCCGGGGTCTCCAGGACCTTTCAAGCACGGCAGAGAGGGGTGCTGCAAGGACACGGGCCGGCGGTCCCAACGCCCGCGCGTGCAGGCAGGTGGGTCCCGCGGGCCGGTCTGGGCCGAGTCCTCTCGGGTACTGCCTGGGACCGGTCCTCACTCACGGCTGGCCGTTCTGCTCCTCGAACCGTCTCTGGGAGCGCAGGGGCCTCTGAGAAGGACACGCAAGCGAAGGCTGATGCAGAAGGCAGCGGTGGAGCTCCTCGGCCTTACGGGCGTTCGCCCACCCCGTTCCGCCGCGGACTCAACGCTTCCCTCGTCCAGCCTTCTCCTGCTGACGTAGCGGCAAAAGCTCCTGTTGCTGCTTTTGATGCTGCCGGCAAGTCTGAACTCCGGCTGACTTTGGCTGTCCTGACACCACCCCTGTGTGTCTGCCTGGTATTTCTGTGTTCAGACTTTGCAGCCTGTCCCTGCTTGCTCCTCCTGCTAGATATATATACTGCCTTTTTGCACTGGAATCCATGAGTTTTGCACTGGAAGCCATGACTTCTCCACTTAGAAAAGCAGGTATCCTGACAAATCCACTTGTCTGATGAGCCGGAAATTGGTTCAAATTGGAGTTTTCTACAGATTTGCTTATCAAGAGCTATCAGGCACAAAAATACAGATATAACCTCTGGTTATGAAAGTATTTGTGCCCTAGATTTTTTGCAAACTTGGAAGATATATCAGGGCAATACCATCACTCACACGCAACCTTGCTACATCATTTCCCTAAGCATACATCTGCTAGTGACTGTTCTTGGAGGAAGCACAGAAGGTAGACGGTCCTTCGCTCTGACAGAAAATGGCCATGTTTATATTCTTATGTCTTTTCTTTAGGTATAATACATGCCAAAAACATGAAGGTTAAACCAGCTCTAAACCACTGGATTCTAGTCTCAAGACTTGCACTCAAGAATGAATTAACATTCTTCTGCCAAGTAGCTGGTACAGATCACTGCCAAAAAGGGACCTTACGTTAGGTGGGCCACTGTCTATTCTTCTGCAGCATTTCACTCCCTGTGATTTATTCCAGAGGTAAATGAGACAGTCAGCACACAGCTTCTACAGCTCAGCATGGACTTCAAATGGTACCTTCAGAGCCCTCTTCCTTTGTTTCCCTAGGTCATTACTCAATCACTGAAAATGCAGCAATACAGCGTGTCCATGTGTACCACCATTCCTGGCTGATTTCATGAATGGTAAAAATCACAGCCAAACAATAGTGCCTGGCAAAGCACCAGAGCACCGCAAGTTATTGTTATTTTCACTGAAATATGTAGAAGTGTTACACCAAGCTATACAATGGAACTATACATTCCTACCTGCTGTTGAACTTCACCTTGCATCAGAGGTGCCTTATGCAAAAGCATTTGACAGAATTGTGTGTGACTGCTAAATGTGCCCCTGCTGGGTCTTTAAATCCTCATTAGTGTTAAGCCAGTGCACCTGATTATACATCGCACAGCAGGAAGATCTAACAAAGTATTGTTATTTGTATTATCTTTTTATAACCTAGCTTCATGCTCCCATTAAAAATGTATAGTGACCCTACCCATGTCAAGGCTTTCAAGAAATAATGCACTGAGATAATTGGTTGTTTGGCATCATACATAGCCTTTATAGCGTGTGTCAAGCTCTGAGTCATACTAATATATTTAACGTTCCTCATTAGGACATAATAAGAAATTGTGCCTGTATAAATCACATATTTATTCCCAACACGTGGCTTAGTTACACTATGTAAAATGATGAAAACGATTTCCTGTCCACACTAGCTATGTCTCACATAGAATAAAATGCTTTTATTAGATTTACTTTGCACCACAAGAACTGGATGGGTTAAGCTGCTCATATTTTTAAGCAATGATTTCTGCACAGGCATAGAGTGTTATGTGTACTGCATCTTTCTGAAGAGATCTGGACCACTAACATTAATAATGTGACAAACTGCCTCCATCATCATTCTGGATACTGAAATTCAATAAACATTACTGAAATATTCTAACCACTAAAATCACAGCCACAGTGGTTTCAAGAGCAGTATTTATCAGACACTGAATGATGCTGGACACAAATCTGGGGAGTAATTCCCTCATTCAATGTAGAGGATTCACAAGAATGCTTTTCACATTGAAAGCTCATGCCAAGTCACCATCACCAGTTCACACGTAAAGTAAAAAAAGAAATCTAAGAATTATTTCAGGAAAATACACATTTTCTTAAAAATCACTCCTCACAGGACTTCAGCTTAAAAAAAAAAAATAAAAATAATAAAAAAAAAAATCTATGTTAGGTACCCAACTCACGTTTTGTGATGAAAAGCACCAAAACGATGTCACTGTTTGTGCTGTTTCTTCAGATGTCCATCCTCTGGCTCAGTGCAACCAACACAGAGCCTCCATCCAACTTTTATGTGCGTGTCTATGCGTTATGTATGTGGACGTATACTTTATATTGTTGGAAGACATTAATAAATTCTGCATTTCAAGAATTATAGAAAAAAAGCATGGTAATTCTATCGCCTGTTTGGTACCAGGCATAATAAATTATCCACTTCTAAGCAAAAATTGTGAAAGTCTATCATCACTTATTCTTAAGTTTAAAATAGTCTCTGGAACATTCAGGTGGGGTTTTTTGGTTTGTTTTTGTTGTTTGTTTGTTTTAAAGTAATGACAGCTCTCTGTGAGTGGCCATTTGCCTGAAAAACAGCAAATTTTCAACCTGAAAGAATACTCACAAGATTAATGGATTATGTTTATTATTCTAAAACACAAAATTAAGTACTAACCTGCACACTAAAACTGAGAAGAAAAAGAAGTCATACTGCTGATCAGCTCTGAGGAACTACTACACTAATTCAAGAATTCATACTGTTATGACTATATCTAATTATCAAGCCCTCGTAGAAGCCCACTCAGGCAAAGCAAGCCTTCTAAAGTAGGTTACCAAATAATCCTTCATATTTTTACCATCATCAGCTACTATACAACTGCTCTAGGGTCAGATGTAAAGGTTTATGCCTGGATTGGATCATTTTTGTTGAAATTTTGCAAGGCAGATACTAGTTAAGTACTTCACATGCTCATCGTGTTGAATGGCCTACAAAGAAGTTAGTAAAAAGCAACCGTGCAGGACGAATCTTGGCTGGCTACCTGGAATGTCCCCCAGGGTTCAAAGCAGTCCAAGCTGATGCAGGATGGAAATGCCCAGGTTCACTCCTCACAAGAAAGGAATATGGGTTCATTGGTTTAAGTGTAAGAAGCATTCTTGAGCTGCCATCTCAGAAAGAAGTGAAGGAGGCAGACACTTCCATGCTGTAACACAACAAGCAGTAGATGCTTGTAGATGCTGACTCTTTTCTCCTTTTTCAATTTTTATAACTTGTAAAATTTTCCAACTGAAAGCTTCAGGATTTTTAACTAAACTAACAACAGTTTAACAAAACAACCACAGCCATGCTAGCCGGCACTTAGGTTCCTTTGCAAATGCAAGATTATCTCAACCACACATGGAAAAACACCTTTTTTTTTTCCTGACTTGCTAGATACATGTGTAGGCAGATACTTTTAGGTCACTTATGTTTGGATTAGAAATGAGAGACTTCTCTCTGAGATGAATGTAGATGCATCCCAAAGTAGGGTAAGCTGTGGAGAAGCAGGGCGCGAGGAAGCTGTCCTAACCGGGGGGCTCCTTCGGACACCACAACTTTTCAGGATGCTCTTCTGTGTCCTTAGGGTCTGGTGCTACATAACTACGTAGTGCGTTGGAAAGTCTGGAGGCTGAAGTGAACTTTTCCCCTCGCTTGCCTTGCTCATATCTTATTTAGGATTTTAGCACCATTTGGGGAACAGTTACAGACACTTTAAATCACATTTGCCTGGTGTGGTCTTTTATTTATTTACTCAAAAGATCCCCACGTGGGAGAGTTCCGAGACACTGCAGTGGAAGAATGTCAATGTTTTACAACACTTTCTCATCAAAAAAAACCACCTCTGTTTGTCCTTATAAACCATTCCTTGGTCTCTGATCCCATCAGGCCACGATGTGGACAGACCCCTGCAAATATAAGCAAACGGTTTATTACTTCAGTGCCCTTCCTTGCAAACTGCAGTAACTGTTACTGACATAGACTTATGACTAGGCAAAAACAACTGGTCTACTAGAAACCCAGCCAGAAAAAGAAACTGGTAAGAAGAAAAGTCTGACTTTGTACATCAACTGATAAATAATAATCGCTATCCAGTATCCAGCGTAAATTTGGCAGAACTAATCCCAGCCTGCATCCTGGAATTAAGAGTGGAGCACAGCGTATTTAGCAGACCAACTAGGTATTGCCTGTCACCCACTGAAATCACTGAAAATGTTTTATTTTTTTCATGAACAAAAGCAGAAACTAACCCTGCTCATGGAATGTTACATTCATGAAATTACCCCTTTTTTCCAATAACCTGTTTTCATATTAGTCAAACAAGTGCCTACGTTTCTGTGCAACGTTGTATGATGAATTACTTGCCCAGACGTTTCTAAAAGAAGTAGCAACTGACATCAGCTTAACACAAAAGGATTCTTAGGCTGCATGTAGCTCACAGAAACCAGAAACTAAGGACATCATTCACTCTTTGGGAAACCTGCTATGCCCAACAGTAAATCTTTTCCTTCAGGCAAAAGTGGTAAGTAGCCTTGATCGTAACAAACTGTTGCTACAGATCAAAGAGTAATGGCACATTTTTATTCAGAGTAAACTAATAGCCAAACTCTTGCTTGAAGCCAAATACATGGTTGAGAAGCACACAATAGGTGTTGTTATTACCGTCTACATTTAACTACTCTGCTCTTCCAGTGTTTCTTTGTCTATTTTCCATGCTGAAAAAGTATCATCAGCTGAGGTAGGAAAAACCACCCGCACCAACCAAAGTGGGTGAACTGGTTTCAGTAAATTAAAGCTTGAAACCTCTTAACGTCAGTATTAAAACTTCTTTCCAACACACACCCACTTACAAAATCATGAAAGTTCTAAAACTTTTGAAATTACTATTATTACCACTACAGAAATAAATAGCAGGTGAGCTTGGTTTATAAATGCTTTCCATATATTTAAATACGTAGCAGTTAGGATAATTACCCAGCCTCTTACGAGCCTCCTTTATCAAGCCATGAATTATCAGCAGATAGTATATTTTTACTGCATAAAAGCCATATTTTCAGAGATGCACGTTGCTTGCTGTCCCTGAAGAGCTTTAGAAGTCCTGAATAAGACAGTATGATAGTTAAAGGCATCCAGACTATTCAAAAGAAAGGTTTGGCTCCTTGTACATGAATAGCCAAGGATATTATGAACTCTCTGGCTCTCTTTCTGCATATAAAAAGAGATTATCCTTGCTTTCTGCAGATATTATTAAGGCAATTCACTTGTTTTACATTCTGCAATAAAATAAACTCCACTGTCATGCTGCCTGGAGCTCCTGTATCTCATCCATTATGTAAATCTCCAAAGAGTAGTTCAGCAAACATCATCTCAGTTCCACTGCACCTAATAAGATGACCTACACATCTAAGTTAATTTTCATCTTCCTAAGACCAACAGAAACTCCTTACTTCTTAATCTGCAAGAGAGATTCTTACTGTCATCTTCCTTCATAACCACCAAAGCCCAAGCTCATACAGTTTTAAATGAAACTCAGACCTAACTCCAAATGTTTGGGTTTTGGGGGTTGCACCACCTCTTCTAAAAACAGGAAAATAAAGCCGAGGAAAAAATAATGTTTTGAATCTCACTGTTTCTAGGACATCTTTCTTGATGGGTGGTTTGGGTTTTTTTGCTAATACAAATACTGGAACACTTCTACATTACTTAGAAATTTAGGTGGAAACTCAGTGCACGTTTACCTATAACGTTTGAAAGCCAAGGCTTTTGTTTTCACTTGAGCTATGCCCACATGTCCATCACAGCTGACTGCAGCAATCACAGCTGTAGCAGACTGCTACCAAACTGAACTGAAACAACAACAACAAACCCTAAGTAAATAGCAAAGTTCAAAAGAAGGTAACAGCCTCAAAGCAGAAAACTTGCCCTTTCCTGACTCATCACTGAATCTCTGCACAAAAAAGGCTTAATGAATCACCAGGAGTACACATGAAGTGCCATGTGGGAAGCGTAAGAGCAGGTCAAGATTTAGATTAATACCAGGAGCTTATTTTCTCTTTTAGACACATGTCCTTGGGTATATGAAATACCATATCCAGTGGAATCATTATTCAGGTCTGTTAGCAGTGGGTATCAATATTAAAATAACTGCCTTCTCCTTATGTGCTAGCTACTGAATTCTAACACATTCTTCTACACCTTCATATAAGAAGTGACAAATTGCCATTGTTTGACATTATTCTCTCCATGGCATGTCAAAAATACTAAAAACCAAATGTATTTATTTCTAGCATTAAATGTTTATTGTCAGATATGTAGGAAAAGGAAAACAAGAAAGTGTATGTAGTATTTCAATTTCTGGTTCAATGTATCTCAATCAGCACTGCTGTGCAGACCAAAAACCATGGGGTTTTCTCTTCTCATTGAGAAATAAAGATTAACTCTAAAATGCAGTTAGCTGTCCTGCTTCGTGATACTGCGAATTAACACCTCCCACAACAGAAGCATCCTTTTTTTTCCATGCAAACCCTTCCAACCTGATAACTAATGACCAGAAATGGGTCAAGAAACAAGCAGAAGCAGGAAGTCCTGTAAATCTCTGGTTTAAACTTGTTTTCTATGATGGATCATGCTCAACAGAACTGAACAGCATTCAGCTTCTTGGAAACCAAAAACCTGAGAGTATGAATTTAAACATTTTTCTCCCCATTAGGCGCTTTGGAAACTTGTGTCATACTTCTGAAAATACACACATCAAAATGGTCTTGTCAAACAGCTTTGAAATTAAATGCCTTGTGCTTCCCTCTCTGGAGTAGTACAAATTTAGTCATTATTAGAATTAGTATAATTGTTCTCTAAGTGCTCTACGAATGAAAGGTGAAATGAGCTTGGTGACTGCTCTTTCATTCCCATGAGAACATGCCACAGCAGAGAAGTCAGGCTGCAAGAGCAGGGATGCTCATGGATGCTTTGAAAACTGAAGGACTGGAGAGTGAGTCCAGCAAAGCAGAGCCTGGTGTCCTCACCACGTCTGCACCAGCATAGCTTACAGGCAGAGATGTCTGTTCTTCCAGGGAGGACACAGAAATCCCATGGGAAGAACTGCCTTCTGCAGATGCCTACCGCTGTCTGCCAAGTAGTGGAAGACGGGCACCTTCAGCAAAATGACTGAAGGTGAAAGGAACGGATCCAGGCCTTTGAGATCTAGCTTCCTGTGGACTATGCCCCATCACTTATGACTAGTCCTCACCAGGGGTATCAAGGCTGAAAGAGGAACCGAAGAAGCTGGTTTGAAACAGAAGCTGGTTTGGGACCACTAAACAAAGAGGGACATTGTGGAATCTCAACTGGGAGGTCCCTGAGCATTCACTAGCAGAACTGCAAGTCTGCATCTCCCTCCGCAAGCAGCACTGTTGCAACAGGAAGGGATCTTCTCAGTTTAGCTGAAGACATCCACAGCCTATGCCTTTCAATAGCCCATGAGAAATTAGAGTATGTTAGGTAACCTTTTTGGAGCATAGCTCCTGGTTTGGTTTCTTCCAACCTAACTTTCTCAGCCCAAGGCCATGCTATGAGGCAAAAGGAAGCACACCAGGCCAGGACATTCATGGAAGCATCTCCTGATCTAAGCTAAACCAGTAATAGTCTGCTCACTTCCCAGCTCTAGTCTAGACTGCTCCAGCCAGCTTCCTCCAAAACCAAAACTGGCCTGTGGTTTGGGGGGACTGATCCTTCCAGGCTCTTCTAGTAGCAGTGTGGACAAACCTCTACCAGTTTGACTGGTCCTACCAAGCCCTCCAAGCCTGTCCCCTGAGACCCCTGCACACAGCCTCACACCGGAGCCCACGACACGCAATGCACGCTTTCATGCCATGGAAACACGACACTGATAGGCCTCCAATCATCTCCAACAACAACAATAACGAGCAACAGGAGCACCGCAACGGTACTGGAGGACACCCATACTCCAAAAGGCAGCAGCACACCCGCAGCAAGCGCAGGAGGGAGCTAACCCTGGCTGGTGGGCACGCAGGGACCTGGCATCGCTCGCACCATGGCCACAGTTCGCCCCCTGAAGTGGATGCACTCAGCAAGGCAGGTATGCCAGGTCCTACGTTTAGGCTTGGCAGTCCTGAGATACCAGACGCAGCTGCAGCCAGAACTGAGGAAATGCTCACATCAAAATTTCCCACCTAGATCTTCGGGCTGCTTCCATCATTTTATTCCACATAGTCTACAACATGCATTTTGGAGACTACAAGAGGTAGCAGCGTCCGTTTCTGCCTCTGCCGACAAGCGGGAACTCTGCTTGTAGCGCATCTTCTCTCCCCCTCAGCCCAGGAACACCAACACAACATGCATTTCAAATACCAGAAATGGCAACCAAGGGTGTCTGTGCCTGCATTATAAAGCAATTTGTCACTTTATGCTCACAGGCTAGTTTTTGCTATCTCTGTTCTCAGCTCTGGCTAAACTTTTCAAGGTGAAGGTTTTTTTCACTCCCAAGATGAATTTAAAAAACAAACAAAAAAAAACCCCGAAAAGCCAAAAAAATCCCCAAACTTTAAAAACCAAAGCAACAGTTACAGGAGGACACTCATCACAGGAAGAGTTTAAGCTTTGTATGACCTAAATTAATCAAAATAAGTTAAGTAATCACACACCAAGCCTTACAACCAACAGCACTAATACAAACGATAGATGCCAACACGTTTACTAACTAAAATTGTAAGGGGATATCTCTTAACTTTCAGAAGCAGTTTAACAGGCACTCTACTGCACTGAGTTATGACAATAGGCACTGAAGCAGACCCTTAAACACAGCTGTCACCTACATCCACAATTTACTAATCACAGACTCATCACCACCACCCATCTCTTCATGGGGGAGTGATCTAGGCAACACCAGCAAGATCTACCTTTGCTTTACAATGACACTTAGTAATTTTAATGACGTGAACTGTGAAAAGAACTCTGGTATTCTTAATATTCCATGTTTTTGTCACATTTTGTCAATTCTAGACTAATTACTCTCTTGTGAGCTGCACTACAATGTGGGCCACCTTATTTCCCCCCCACACCACCTCACATGAAGGTAGCTACCATCCTTTTTTATGCAATTCTCCATTCTTCCTTTTTCAAAAAACTGTTTAATAAATAGGATTTTAATTCAAGAACTACTGCAAAATCAATGCACCTGAAACATCCCACAGCAGCTTCAAGCAGAGCAAAAATCTGTGCAGCCACCGGGATGCAAACCCCGCACACCACTGCCAAGCGGCTGCCAGGCCAGAGACATTTCTCCCGATTCTGAGCAAAGCCTCTCGGGCAGCTCTGCGCTGACTACTTGAAAATAGAATCGTATTTATTTTATATAAAGATCTCTGTATTTATTGATTTTAAAAGCAAAGCTTCAGGCTTTTGCAGTAGACCAGGCTTTGACAGGCAAAATCTAACACACCCCGTGCCTACTTCCATTGCCTTTCTGAAGTGTGAGGGTGCAGAAAGACCACAGTTATCTTCAACCACTAAAATAACACTTCTAAAATATATTGTATTTTGGATATATGAAACATAAAAGCTATGGTTACGATCCTCCATAGATGTCTGCCCCCTGACCCACACTGGCAGGAATAAAATACAAGGAGAAAACCCTCAAAATTATAATCCAACTTGATTTTAAACAAGGTCAGATCACAAGCCAAGCACTTAATATGATTTGGCCCTAACTCCAATGAACTGATTTTGTGCGTGTATAGATGTGTGTGCTTTGGATACCCACCCTAAGCCAGCTGCTGAAGAGCACTGTATAAACACACCAAAATAGTTGGGAAATGAACGGAATGGAGCCAAGACCCAGGACCCATAAACAAGAAACCATTTAGACTATGAAAGCAACTGCCCAGCAGAAATGAAGAAAGAAGCGATGTAGAACAAATTTTGTACTGTTGTTCGTAAGGAAAGCCTAATAGGAATGCCGAGGTCTCTCCAGAAATCACTCATTCACTTTACAAAGGCAAAGGGAAGAGGACCGAGCTCATACGCAATGCAAATGCATCAAGCCAAAGAGATTCGTTGCAGGCATCTTAAATGCCTTTTTCTCCTTGGAAAAGATCAGTGTTGGAAATGCCCCGAGCAATTTTTCAGCCATGGGGATCAGTTCCAAGTCCACCTCACCCCACTCCCAGCGGGGCTGAGCTGGCAATAAGCAAAGCTGGGGGCTACAGGGCTCACAACGCGTGGCCCGCCAGCACCCCGTCAGCCCCATCGGGTGCCAGGAAAGGATGGGAGCAAGAGACAGCACAGTATGTGGCAGTCGGTGTAAGCAACAGAAAAAGAAAGAAAACCTCTGCTGCTCCTCCCTTTCCTGAATATAAGGTTTGGGAAAAAGTTTTCCTCCCACTCTACAGTTTCAGCATAAGTTTTACATTTTACATTTCAGTGACAGTAAGTAAAAGCAGATCTGTCCTATGAATATGACTGGGCTCCAGACAACAAACGGCCTGCTATCTATTTACACTGTGAAATATTCATTAAATATCAACCACCAATGGACTGTTAAGGGACCCATCTTGATAAATGCTAGACAACAGATGAAACCAAAAGAACTTCAGTCTCCTTGCCTTGATGAATGGGGCCATCAGTCATTTTTAAGTGGTCGTTTGTTACATTGTTTTATCCAAGATATTTATAATCATAATGAATTGAGACAAAACATCAAACTACAGCCTGTTTGCCTGAGAGTAATCTAAACTGAAAAGCACATGACAGAAAGGATAGATTGATGGCCAGTGCAATATAACTCCCTTGAGATTAATATATTTTACCCTGTTGATGTTTCTAGTCATAATTATACTCCAAGAATCCACTGAATGACATTAGATGTGAAAGACCGCTTAAGAGCAATCACTTACTTTCTAGGAAAACTGCATTTGTTTGCAATAGATACGGAGGGGACAGCTGACAACAAAACCCAAACATATCACCACACTGCTACTAATATTCTGACTACGCAAATATAAACACAAAAGTTCCTCAAAACACCCTCAAATACACTAAAAAAAAAAATTAAAAAAAATTCAAAAACAGACTTTAAAATCAGGAAGAAAGTAAAGATTGAAAGTCCCGTGAGTCCAAACTGCATCCAAAACCAGGGTAGCTCCAAAGTCAGATGAGACAACTCAGGGGCTTGCCCAGCCTGCAGTGGAGCACAGGGCTGTTCCTCCCCAGGTGCAGGACTTTTCGCTTTGCTGAACTTGATGAGGTCCCCGCCAGCTCCTTTCTCCAGCTGCCAAGGTCCCCCTAAAGGGCAGCCCTGCCCTCACTGCATCAGCTGGGTACCCCTGCGCAGCACCACGCACGCAGCCGGCAGCCCAGAGGACGGGCACCCTCCTGCACCCTGCTCCGCACAGGAGTCGGAGGAGGTGAGGCAAGGGCACATCAGAGGCTGGGAGACTGCTGAGATGGGGTGAGCTCTGGAGAGTTCAGGAAACACCCCCTTGTATTGAGTCCCTCCCTCTAAACAGCTGAGCCAAAGTTTGCCTTTTTTTTTTTTTTTTTTTTTTTAAGAGATGACACACAGGTTACATTCGTGAGACAGCAATATTCTTGGGCTTATCACATAGACCTCTTTAGAAAATAAGCAGTCATCTCCTAACACTACTGAATTCAATACAGCTCTGTGCTGTTTATCATTTTTTGAGCATTAAGTAACTTAGAACATCATTACGCCTGACCAAATGAATTGCCCAGTAGTATTTCTGCAAGTTGTTTGTGAAACCACAGTGTGAGTAGGAGACTGCACCCAAGACCACTCGTTATGTACAACCCAGACCTGCCTTTCCAATCTGAGCAACCTCTTCTCCCCTTTAATTTCACTCTCTGACCTCCTTTCAGCCCTGCCCACTTGTTTTTGGTTTAAAGTCTTGATCTTTATTTTGCCGGAGACTTTCTGAGCTATAGTTCCTCCCTATCAGTTACCCATTTCCTTACCAGCTCCTACCCTGGTCTCATCTCCATATACCCACATTCAGTCACTGTAGACTGAAAAATGTAAACTTCAGACATCAGATTCAACAGAGAACTGAACCTCTAAATTCAGTCACCGTTATAATGGAAAATGTAGAAGCATTGTAAGCTGTGTGCATTCAATATACATGTATGCTATCAGGTTTATTTTGCATATTTCTCATTGTTCTGGGAAAGATTCATCTAACCTCATTTTGAGACAGAAAAATTTATATTCATATTTCCTTCATTAGTTGCATATATGCTTAGATGTCAGTTATTTATATAAAGCCACATTTACATGTATTATTATATGGTCTGAGGCAGACCAAAGACCTAAAATATACCAATATAACATACACATGATGCAACCTAAGTTGTTTACACCCCCAACAATATACCAACATACTCATGTTAGCAATAGAAAGCTTTCACAACTTGGTTAGCAAAACAGCAATAAAGTGAAAGGCTGAGACAGGGTGCTGAGTGAAATCCAATCTCTTTCCTACTGGAGCCAGAACTTTATCAACTGATCTTAATAGTGACCACAGAGGAGCCCTCTCCACCTCTATTGCTTAAGTTTTCTGGAATCAGTCTGCCCACAAAAGGAATTTTTAGCCTCACACTTTGAATTCCTCCACATAACCACATTTTTTTCGTGTTCAGTGATATGACTTAATCATGGTACTTTCCTAATATAAAAGATTAACAGATGGATTCAGAGCCCTATGTTTGCAAAGACTACCAAACAGAAAACATGTAAAGAAATTACTCAGCATCCCCCTCCTTATCGTCACATATTTTGCGCAGCTTCCTCACAATTACTGCGGTATGTCATCAGAAGGACATGAGGGAGTGGAACTACGGCTCGATGTGGAAGAGGTCACCCTGCTCTCCTGTTCTTCCCTCCTTCCTTCTGCTACCACTCTGTGTCAAACCAGAAAGGCAAAAGCAGAGAGAGGAACAGAGATACAAAGCTAGCAGTACTCCATCTCTCATGCAACTACAGTCTTTCCCAAGGAACCTGGGAAAAGGCCACGCGAGTGCAAGAGTATTTTGCGTTTGCCTGACCTGGAAGCCCTCCCTCCTCTGCGCAGACTCTGGTTACGACAGCCCCTCTCAAGGATCTGACAAATCCTTAACTTTTTCTGCCCTGGTGTCACTTCCCAAGCCAAATACTTAAGAAGGTCCTCTAGTCTGACCCAGTTTCTCCTCAATTCAATGCAAAACATTACCATGCTATGGTAATACCGCTCTGTGCTGTCTTCTGGATAGCATGAGAAGTCCACCATAACATAATGATATCCAGAGATAGCTTACAGATAATTAGTTTGGTCTTTGCACCCTCTCACGCTTTCTGCCAGTAAAGAGCCTCCCGAGTTTGTACATACAGGATTTTATCACTGCAGTTCTGGAAGATGCAAGCAAGGTTTGGACAGTATCAGTTTTTCACTCTGCTATTCATAGCCAGGAGGTCTGAGTGGGGAAGTGTTTGCTCCCCCGCTATGCAAGCCCATCCTGAGCTATCAGACATCGGTAGGGACAGACAGCAGCCACTGATACATCAGCTATCAAACCAAAGAGAAATTCCTTAAGAGTTTCTGTGCTGGTTTTAGCAGGCAACAACTGCTGGTTCCTGTCTGGGCATACAGGTCCCTGATCCCATAGAGAAATTGTGTACATTACTGCAGAGTTACTAATACCACTAGCTGTCTCTACTAGGGTTTAAATTTGGCTCCTGGAGGCTGGAGGTGTTTTCTGGGACCTGTGGTATACAAAGCAGATGTTCTGTGGATGCTTCCGAACTAAAGATTGTTTCACTGGCTGTTATTTTGGGAGACAGGATTCAAGGACACAGATGATTTCCTCAAGTCTTATGCTGCTTGTGGATCCAGAGGTAGCTAGGATAAGCATGTCCACTACCTGTTGTAAACACTAAAAAAGCATACCTGAGAAGGAATTAAGCTCTTCTGTATCCAAGTCAGTTGTTGATAAACTGCAAAATTTCTGAACCACTAAAAGATTGATAAAACCAAATTATCACTAAGATAAATAAGAATTTTTGTCCTCCTGAACTACTTTGCTCAAGTTAATAGAACTATAGACTTACATTTCTGGTATTGAACTGACACTACACTTCTGAAAAAATCCATGGTTTTTTTGATTGTTCCCACCCCTGACTGAAACTCATGGGTTGAAGAAAGCTATCTAGGAAATATGTTTTCCACCATAACACATCCCTCCTTGACTAACAGAGTTTCCAGAATGCCTTATTTAACTGAGCTGCTGTGCAGCATCCTGCTGGACCGTGCCCTGTATCCCATTGCACCGCACCCTGCATTTGTCATTACAATTCATTTGCTCCAGTGCAAACCCACAGGCAGAGTCAGCTTTGTTTAAACAGCCTTGGCAGGAATCGGTTAACGTAGCATCCCAGCCAAAGCCTATAGTTCAGTCACCAACAAGTCAGACTGACAGACGTCAAGGCCTACTGAATTTTATCATCTTACAAAGCACAACAATAAAGTCAGTAAAGCACGGAGGTCCACTAACAGCTTCTTCCTTTTTAACTAGCACAGAAAGACATGCTGTGAGACAGCCATCTCTCTATGATAAGAAAACAAAGCACCACGATACTTTCGAAGATATCGTATCCTATTTGACTTCTTAAAGAGCATCTGTCAATGTGGCATCCGAGTGCCACTCCACAACATATTAAGCTTCATAGCCAGCAGCTGTAACAGAAGACAACGCCTCTCTCACTCTCCCTTCATCCTTGCACATAAGAATAATGAACACCACTGTGCATCAGCCCATTCAAACACCTGGCTGCAAAGGAATTACCTATGTCCCTAACGTACTACTAGGTTTTGCTTTGAACATTCAGGTTTGGTCACAAACTGCTGCGTTAAGCTACAGCTGTGTTACGCTACAGTATTCCCCTGCCTGAAAGACAATACAGCATATGAAGCTCAGACCAGTTATTTCATCTATTATGTTTTGTAACACAATATAAATTTTTGATAATAGCAGTAATATGTATAATGCATACGGCTGTAAAAATGTCAACCAACTTTTATGGCTTTCCTCTTCATATGAATATTCAGTCATCCATTTGTCCCTAGATCCACTTCAATCCTGAAAAAGAAGAGATGAAATAATTTAATGGATGTATTTTCTTAGAGGTTCATTAATTTCTCAAATATTATTGCATATGTAAATAAAAAACCTAACCATAGACATCTATTCCACAGTAAAACAGGGGTCAGAAGAACAGTAAGCTTATAAGCACTTTAAATAAAACTGGATAAATACAACAAAAAGTATATTGGAGAAAACCTTATGTTTCCTCTTAACTAATGATTTCAGTCAACGCTCTCAGTGTCTTTAATTTCTGAGCTGCTACTTGAGCGCACTAAATCCCAACTGTTTTAATTAGTCTTCAGGGCCCATTATATTTCAGTACCCTGCATTTGTACAGGTAAACCTCCCAGCAGTTACCGAGTGCAAATATTCTTTACTGGTATTTCAAAATGTGTTTCCCAAAAATACTATTTGAGATCTGGACAATAACACATTAAAAGCCAAAATACACTGATTAGTGAGCTCAGTCAATACTCCAGCCATGGGAAGCAACTGTGCAAGACCATTACAAAATTTGAATACTTATTCCTTGAAAGGTTTCCTATGGATACACGATTATTTTAGTTATGTTTCCATGTGAATCTATAAAAGGAAAATGTATATTGAGATTTAAATACTATATTATACTTTGGGGAGGCTCCTTCAGGTTTAAGAAAATATACTAATCCAGTAGTCTAACTTTTTTAAAGCCGGGGGGGGGGGGGGGGGGGGGGGGAAGCTTCAGATGTCCAAAATTTAAATAACAGACAGTATGTCTTAAACCTCTTGCCAGAATACATGCATATATCTGGAAGCAAATGCTACTTACATATGTCTCTTTTACTAATGGAAATGGTGTGAAGTCAAGAATCTAAATCTGCTGTCAGAGTTATTATAAACAATCTGTTGTTATTTTTATATCATTCAAAATAAGGTCATCCTTCAAAATAGCAGTGGAGCATCACCTGCCTGCTTTTAAACCACAACCCAGTATTTCATTACTGCTGTATATACGACAACACGACTAACAGGTTTCCAAACACTAAGCTAATTTTACACCGAAAACACGACAAGAAGCTCCCTTCAGCATGTAAAATTAGTAAATGTTCATATACTGTGCTACTATTATGCTAACTAAACACCAGGCACTTAATTTGATTTCTAAGAAAATATTAACGTTAATAGAAAAAAGTTCCAAATATTAATATGAATCATAAAAGGTAGCAAAATCACTGCAAACACTGATCTAACTAAATGTAACTAAACACTGTAGCCTTAGAGCATGCTAACTATTGAGGACCATTTGTCCCATCTCCTAGGTATCTTGTAGACTCTCCTTCCTTTTGTTTTTTAATCTCCCTTGGCATTATTTGGATTGCTTCAAAATTTCCATTTCATGAAGAAGATTTTTTTTTTTTAATTGCATACTTGAAGAACCACCTTTGAGTTTCTAGCTGCTCTTTCTCTGTGCTAATGTCCAAAAATGGGACAAGTGGACCAGGTTTTCCATATCCTGGACATACAGGATATGGTTATCTAACCTGAGCAGGAAATGACATAGTCATCAAGTTCTTTAAAATTAAATGTAATATATTCAAAAGCTTCATGGGATCTCTGTCAGAGGAAGACAGAGTTTGACCTGTAGTTGTTTCCAGTTCTTCCAGTTTTCTCATCATTACTCCTCCCTACACGCACACAGACACACACGCTCCTACAACGCAACTTAGCTTCAAGTTACACGCAAACACTGGAGTTCTATTAGGTTACCGTGGCTATGGTGACAGAGCAAACACGGGTATGCGTTTCAAAACCGCTAACACACCGCTATCCAACCAGCCATAGCCACAGCTGGTTTCGCTGCGCAAATCACGTACAACAGCCCTCCCCATGAAAAAGCTACTTTTGTTAGCACTGACAAATAATTGGGTTAGCTTATTAATTCTCTTCAGGTCTGCACAGTTTATCAAGCACTGAACTGCCCTCGTCCTTGCACCGCTGGGGTGCTCTCCTCCATGGAAGGGCTTCTGCTCGTCCTCCTCTTCGCCGAGCGCCAGCACGGCACACGACGAGCTCCAGCAGTGCCACAACGCTGCTCCACCACGGCACACGGGGGTGGGACGGGGGGTGCCCCCAGCACTGACCAGCACGGTGACCGAGAGCATTGACTTTGGCGGCCAACGCGCACTTGCCACGCGTGCCACCCATATAGGCCACAGGCCTCGTCATCGCAACGATTTTAGGCTGCTTTTGGGGAGAAGATGAAGAGTAAACGGTTTATCTGAAAATGGCGTCCAACTAGTAATTCCACAGATCTGTCGCCTGGTTTTCAGAAGAGCTGAAAAGCTTCGGCTTCAGATGAAATGACTTCAAAATGCATATAAAAATAGGACTGTCCGTCCTTACAGATCTAGTGCATCCATTCCGCCACATCTGTCACTGCTGTGAAACCTGCTCTAGACTTTGGTTTTCAGCAGCTTACTGCGAAATCTCAGTTTCTACTATCACAAATATGAAAACAGACATCAAAGTCCAAATAGAACCATCATCCATTTGTATCAAGTGGTTTTTATGCCAGAAGAAAATCTACCCGACAAGACAACCACACAATATCCCTGATTCAAAACCTTTATGTCAAAAGGGCTCTTTAAGTAATCAGAGAGCAGAGCACCTAACAAACCACCAGTTTCAACCAAAAGAAAGAAATTTAAGTAGCAAACACAGAATTATGTCCACTTCCAGTCAAAGCCTAACCATCATCTTAAAATCATGTTTTCAGACCCCCATACTTTATAAAGCTTATGAATGCCGCCAAACATTAGATTCTTTCCCCTACAGAAAAAAAAACCCAAACAGAAATTACAACACCTAGTGCATTTTCAAAAACCTGTCTTGATCAGAATAAATGCCCTGGTGGTTCCACCCTGGCCAGCATCTCTACCCACCGGTGGAGCTGAGCAGGAATCACGGACCAGAGTAAGGAACATGAGAAGGGTTTCAGCACAATCATGCTGAGCATATTTCTAGACAAACAGAGGCCACTATGTGTGTGGAGGGGCCCTTGTCTCTACAAATAGTACATTTTTTAACATATAAACCCACGTTAATTCATTTTTAAAAAAGTTCATACTGGTACCACCTTCACATCTCTCTTACATACTTCTAACTGTTAATTAAATTCACATTAATACAGTTACAAATTGTTCCTCATGCTACTTTCCCCCTTTTCTAATTCAGACAGATATGGGAACATACATTTGGAAAAGATCAACTCATTCACAAAGTTAAGTCATTGGCTGAATCAGGACTTATTAACTTTTCCCTCTACAAAGCAAACGCCATATTTAGGCATAATTGTGTTTCTTAATCACCTTCTTGCATCATTTATTCTACTTTAAAAGTATGCACTTTTCTTCTTGAAAGCCCTTAAATCTGCACTTACACTTCTGCAATCCCTTTCAAACACCCTGAGTCACACCAAACTTCCCCGACGACAGAGTGCAACTTCTCCCAAACTCATGAAGGCCACCCTGAACATCAGGTAAGGCAGATCACTGAAAGCATGGTTTCAGCAGCGTTTGGAGACAGAGGAACACAAGTTATCCTCAACCCAGTGTTGAGAATGGCTACCTTTATATTAATAGTAGTCACATACTTGCCCCTTTTCTCCTATGTTTCTGATTCTTGCAGGGAAATTCATAAACTCCATAAAGCATTCTGCAGAAGCTACAGATAAAATATATATTAACCACAAGCTACAGATTTGCAACAGTCCTCAACATTTTAAAATCAATAAGGGACAGGAGAGGCTGAAATTCAGTGCAGCACTGCAATGAATCAGCATAGACAAAAATCTACCTAAACTGCACTTTGAGTGCCTACCTTTCTTGCCTTGGGGTCTAGCGCCCAGGATCTTTGTAAACTGAGTTCTGTACCATTGTAACTGAAACTAGCCAAAACACTTTGCCACAAAGTTGGCTGTAAAAAAGTTAAAAAACTTTAAATTCCAACATAAGCCACCTTTGTACCAGCAGCCATTATAAGCTGCAAGATGAACTAGATAATACAGCTTAAAATACATTTGGTTTAGGTTAAGTGTAAGTGCTACACAGGACCAAAGGAGCACCTGCTACGCGTTCTGTTACTCACTGAACAACTGTGATCATAAGGTTTATTCTGTCCTCAGCTAAAGTTTTTGCTAGTCTTTGATTGTGACTTCTGCTCAAACAAGGCAAGCGGAGTTACTTAAGATGCCAGCCCCCCCCGCCAACATCTTTGTTGCTCTGACGTAGTGTCATAACAAAAATATCTTAAGCTGCTCAAAATATTTCTGAAAATTAACTTAATGCTTCAGTTTCTGGTCTTCACCGGTATTTTATTAAAAGTAAAGAGAAGCAGGAGGCAGAGAGTGGGATGCTTGTTGCTAGGAGATACCTAGCTCTCCTGAACTCCTACAGACTGAAATATTTATCCAGACTCCCACGAAGAATGACATCTAGCATAGAGAAAGAAAGAGATGCACGCACTTACTGAAGTACATCATGATTCAACGTAAGAAGCAGCAGCTCTGCCACCAGCTCAGTCCCTGGGGTACCTAAGCCAAGGAGGCTGCAGTCTGGGATGGCAGGTGGGGTAATGCAGCTCCTCCTAAATGTCTACCCTGATTTCAGCTGAGCCTTATGGGGTGATACCTTCAAGACTTTTATGCCAAACCAGAACGATCTCAAAGCCATTGGGCTCTTGGCAGCACAAGAAAATGCATCCTTCGCTCCCCTGACTGTATAGCTGTGTTGTTTTTCTGTTGTTTGGGTTTTTTTCCCCAAATCATTATCCTCTGATAACAGGTTTCCATAGGAAAAAGCATGCAGCTGGCCAGATGTGGATGAACAATTCATTAACCAAACATACAACCTTTGTGCCATGCTCCTCCCCCTCCTCCCTTTAAAAGGTTTATTCAGTGATTAAACTTTCAAGGAGTGCTTACACAGTCTTTCAGTAGAGGCTTAGAGGAATAAACATTATTCTTTATGGGGTCTTTTATTTGACATTAATGAATTATTTTCAACTGAACAGCTTCAAGGATAAGTCCCAGACCTTCTGGGACTTAAAGATGAATTTCAAGAACTCTTTGTTCTCCCTAGCACTTAAGGGTCCTGTTTGACAAAAATAATTTTATGTAAATATGCTACGTTTTATAATTTCAGAGAATTATTACTCTGGGAAAGATAATGTCTTTCAGCAATATCTAAAAAACCCTGCAACTGTATCAATCTACACAAATGAAATTCGAAGGTGTGTGCACGCTGTTATATTGTAAAGGTAAAAAAAAGACTTAGTTAAAATCTGGAGAAGTAACGGAGTCCTCAAATGCCTGCATTTAGGTAATCATCAGTGGTCAATCTGGAAGAGTGCAATAAATTGCAGGGAGCAGAGGAAAAGGCAGCAGAATACTACATCCTCCTTGAAATTTTATTCTAAAAGTAGTTACCTTTGACACTCTCAGTTGTTTGAATAGATAGCTCTGAAACCTTGATACTCCCTTCACAACTCCAGTTTAAATAAAATGACATTGATTTCTGTTAGATCTAAATAAAATAAAATTTTGATAAACACAATCACACATCACTTTGGACAGCTTCTCTGACATAAGGAAATGTTCATGTTACAGTACACACACTCAGCGCAAGGTCTCTCAGTTCACCACCTTATCCTCGCACACAGTTCAAACTCCACGTTAGAGTAAGAATTTCATTTACCAGCCTGTCCACAAAGTCAAAGGACTTAGTGGGCCTTTTCTTGTTACAAGAATTACAGCTTTATACATATATTTCTATTTATACACACACATATATACACATATATGTATATAAAAACACGCAGACATACAGCCACGAAGTTTTGGTGGATTGATTAAATACTTTTTGTAAATACTTGTCTTAAAGAATCTGCCGAAAGCATACTTCCTAATGTATCATCAAAACAACACAGGACTTTCAGCCAAGCTGTGAAACGTAACTATGTTTCTAAACCCATGAAGAACTCGAATTTAAAAAAAGTGATCTTTTCCCCTTATCTTCAGACTTTCTTCAGCAAAACAGTACGTATTACTCTCCAGGTAATGACTATCCAAGACTTCTACTCATAAGAGCTTACAAGCATCTGAAAGAAATTACAAAACAGTAATATTTTAAAACTGGTTATTCCTAATTTCAGGTTGGAATCATGTATGTTGTGTTGCTACATTTTGTTTGCACTTCAACTAAAACAAATATGATTAAGTGTACTAAAAATGAAGTCAAAGTGTGAAATCCAAAAGGAAGGTACCTCACAGGAAAGGTGTTCGTGCTTCAAGTAGGATAAGAGGGAAGAGACTTGCCAGTGATTCTTCTGCATCATCATAGTGAGGAAAGGGATAAAGACGAACCTCTCCAACAGATCCTTCATCAAGAGACTAGGTTGCTATAGAGGTTCCACAGAAAAAGACTTAACCATACAGGTTCCATATTCCTATTTTGCCCTGCTAATAAGGATTAGCATTACCAAATGCTATCACCCACTCCCCCTCTTCTGGTTTAATACCTTTACTCAGACCAGGTTTACGCTCAGTCCAGAATCAAGCCAGCTCTACTTGCAGTACAGGCAGCAGTACTTACGCTCTTTTCTCAAAGCTGCAAGATAATCTTCATTTATATTCCAACCCATTCAAAAATAAATCAAGGATTTTCTTTATTTCCTGTTAAGAGGCTGCTGAATCCCAGAGACCATCAGAAGAACACACAATCCTTGCACTTGTACGCAGTTACAACTGAAACAGCCAGAGCTTAAGGACGAGGTCACCAGTTTCCCGAGGACACTCGGTGAAGCATTGGTTTCTGTGTGGACCGTGCATCTGATGTTCCTCGTGGTGATGGCAACCCCCCCGACCACCTGATCTAAGGGAGGGTGTCTGTACACCTAAGGCTCCATGCTACAAGTCCAAAGGAACAAGCACAACTTCACTGCAGACTTGTGCCCAAATCTGCTCTCGGTCAACCCAGCTGTAGAGAGCATCTCATGATTTGGTAACAGAGCACAGGTATCAGAGATTTAGCCTGGAAGAAAGTCTGAAACACATGAATGTCTGAAACAGATTAATTCTGCCTCAGATGGTAACTACTACCCTTATGTGGCTCAAAACTTTGTAGGGTCTCCTCATAGTTGCCTTCAGAGGGAACACCAGGACAATGGAAAAATTGGAGTGGGAAGGAAAAAATGTAACACTGTTTATATGTAGTAGCTTATACAAACCCTGGCACGTCTTCTCCTTTTATGCTGTTCAAGATGTTGTACAGCACTAACCATCATCCCACCGCGGATGAAATACCGTGCAGCTTTCCCCTTACCACAGTGTCGAGCGTGCTGTGCCAACTTTCACAGCAAAACCACTTAAAGAATAAGCAAAAACAGAATAAGCTGTGCCCATTAAACTTCTTTTAAAAGAGGGAACAAAATCATTCCCACAAGCAGCAGAGAAAGCTAAACAAGCTGTAAGTTTAAACATCACCAGAAGGTGGTTGTAAAATCGGTGTTGATGTCCCCGCGGCCGGCACAGGCAGCAAGAGCCAACACCTCGTTTCACCAAGCCCCAGCCTGGAGACGGTCACCTCCTCGGAAGAGCCCACTGAGCTACGTGTGCAAGTCCCACCTCACCGCATCATTCAGTGCAAGGTAAGTGTGATGAACTGACCCTGGCTGGATGCCAGGTGCCCACCAAAGCCATTCTATCACTCCCCCTCCTCAGCTGGACAGGGGAGAGAAAATATAAGAAAGAGCTTGTGGGTCGAGATAAGGACAGGAGAGAGATCACTCACCAATTACTGTCATGGGCAAAACAGACTCAACTTGGGGAAAATTAACTCAATTTATTACGAATCAACCAGAGTAGGGTAATGAGAAATAAAACCAAATCTTAAAACACCTTCCCTCCACACCTCCCTTCTTCCCGGGCACAACTTCACTCCCAAATTCTCTACCTCCTCCCCACCAGTGGTGCAGGGGGACGGGGAATGGGGTTTATGGTCAGTTCATCACACGTTATCTCTGACGCTCCTTCTTCCTCAGGGGCAGGACTCATCACACTCTTCCCCTGCTCCAGCGTGGGGTCCCTCCCACAGGAGACAGTCCTCCACGAACTTCTCCAACGTGGGCCCTTCCCACGGGCTGCAGTTCTTCACGAACTGCTCCAGCATGGGTCCTTTTCCACGGTGTGCAGTCCTTCAGGAGCACACTGCTCCAGTGTGGGTCCCCCACGGGGTCACAAGTCCTGCCAGAAAACCTGCTCCGTGGGCTCCTCTTTCCATGGGGCCACAGGTCCTGCCAGGAGCCTGCTCCAGCGCGGGCTTCCCACGGGGTCACAGCCTCCTTCGGGCACCCACCAGCTCCGGCGTGGGGTCCTCCCCGGGCTGCAGGTGGAGATCTGCTCCACCGTGGACCTCCCTGGGCTGCAGGGGGACAGCCTGCCTCACCATGGTCTTCACCACGGGCTGCAGGGGAATCTCTGCTCCGGCGCCTGGAGCATCTCCTCCCCCTCCTTCTTCACTGACCTTGGTGTCCGCAGAGTTGTTTCTCTTACATGTTCTCACTCCTCTCTCCGGCTGCCGAATCTGCCTGTCCCAACTTTTTTCCTTCTTAAAAATGTTATCACAGAGGCGTTACCGCTATCGCTGATGGGCTCGGTCTTGGCCGGCGGCAGGTCCGTCTTAGAGCTGGCTGGTATCGGCTCTCTCTCGAACACAGGGGAAGCTTCCAGCAGCTTCTTACAGAAGCCACCCCTGTAACCGCCCCCCCCCGCTACCAAAACCTTGCCACACAAAGCCAATACACCAAGAAAATGTTGTTCCAAGTTGTGATATGTACCGAAGAAACCCAACCATCCTCATTTCCACGTTCAGAGTTATGCTTCCAAAAAAAAGAAAGTCAACAGCTGAATGCACCCTGCCCTACAAAGCAGGTAGTTATGTTCAGCTCCTACTCTTGCCTTTGCTCAACCCACAATAAATTTCATCACTGCATACATTACAATTTAGGCCCCTTTTGCTTTCCATTAGAAACGTACTAATACAATACTTCTTAAAGAAAACAGTGTGATATCTATGCACGTGAAGGTGTGGGTACATATTCAGGCTCTAAACCAGGGGCACTGTGTGATGGCAGTTATGCTATTAATTAGTTTAAGGAGTCTATTTGGCTGGCATCCTACAAATGTGGCTGATGAGTGTGTCTATTTTAATAGGAAGGTACACCCTCTAAAATTGATCAGTTGACCACAAGTGTTTCCATTAATAATTTTTAATGTCTTTTCTCCTAGCCTGCCCTTTCTTGAGTGCAGACTAGCATTATTACTAATCATTACCCCTCAGCATATTGTAGGTAAAAAGCTCAGAAAAGGGAGAAATCCCGCATCTAAGTATACACCGTTCCCCTCAGGCACTGACCAGCTTGAAACAGCTCCACTACCAGATTCAGTAGCTACAAATCTTTTCATAATAATCTGAAATCCAGAGAAAGTCACTGAAGCATACTCATGCTTTTGATGTCTTTGGGAGGAGCGAGGAGAGTAAAATTGACCCCAGTACTGTTCCTGGAGAATTTCCACTGGAAACTCTCCATCCCAGCATTTCAAACTTCTCAATACACTCTAAAGCTCAGCTCAAGCTATGATTAACCTTAGGAAAAGGTGCATCTGTTCAGAGATCTACCTGATACATACCTGGCCATATCCCACCCACCTCCCTAGCCCTCGTCATTTCTCTCCTTTTTTTTTTTTGACAGGAGACACAATTCCTCTGGTTATTTTCCTGTCCTTGCTTAAACAGGAATATATTTGCTTCTCCCCTATCTGATAGTTCCCCCATCACTTTAACATTTGGGAGGGCAGGGGGTTGTTCAGGAGTACTTCAATGTACTATTTCATTCAGTATTCCGGGGCGGAATTAAATATGTAGTCAGATTTACAGATTAAGTGCAAAAACCAGAAGTAGCCTGATTTCCAAAGGTAATTTGTACTTTCTGGTCTCCTACTGAGATCACTGCAGCAGCCTGCAGGACTCACCATCTGCATGCAGTAAGCCAGTGCCATTTCATTCTGCAGACCAACATGGACAAACATCCCCTTAACCGTGGCTCAGCAATTATTCACATTCACAGCCCAGAAACTATAACCTGAAGAATAACTTTAGCAGATAAAGCTCTTGCCAGTTGGCGGGTTCATCTCACCTACCTACGGACACCTACACCTGCGCCAGCTGCCCTTCATGGCTCTGTAGTTAAAGGAGAGAAAGAGGCAGCACAAGGGCCTGAGTCACTGTCATTGCGGTCAGTCCAGCAACTGCTCTTGACCAAAAAATATTTTAAATAAAACGGTGCTTGGTTGCCTGCAGAGTGAAGGGTACTACAAGTTTTAAGAGCTTTGTTTTTTTTAAGCAAGTCTTGGGTTCATTTGTTCTCCTGATCAAAACCTCCAATTTTTAAGACTTTAGAAGCCGCCATTTTCAATGGAGCCAGGCAGACTTGGAAAGGCATCCCATTTTTAAAAGAGCTTGGAGAAAAAAAGAGAAAAAAAGAAAAGTAACTTGAGATGGTTAAATACTACTGTCAAGCAGGAATTGGCACCACCACCCATGCTAAGCTTCCTGCATACCAAGGTGATACAGAGAAGTTAATGCAACTACCCTGCTCATCAGTTACACATGGACACCACCATAAAAAATTATTATAAAAATCAGAAACTAAGGATGGTAAGGAAGTTGCATTGCTTGGTTTATTAAACTAGAGAGGAAAGCACGCCAAAGAAACAATCCTGTATTGCATGTAGGAAATCAAAATTCTAAAGACCAAGGATTTTCACCCTGGAGCTCCTGGAAGTTGGCCAGGCTGGCTAGTCCCATGCTCTGTGTCACCCCAGTGAAACCAATCAATCCCAAATTTATGCTCCTGCCACTCCCATTACAAGCTAGCAAGTGGATTCATTGTATTTAATTATCTTTCAGGGAAGAGGGTTCAACAAATAAATTAATAAACAGCATTAATAAATAATTTAATAACAACAGAAGACACAAATACCAGAGGAGATTACCACTGAGAAGAACCTCCCCCTCCCATATTCCAGGTGTAACAGAAAACCAACATAGACGTGACAGTATGGATGCTGTTTTGAATGAAGCATGCCTCTGGCAAGGCCCAAAGACTTCTACCCAAGACACCCAAAACTATTCCTGGCTAACCACCACGATCCGTAACCCCCAACCCGTAACAAAGCATCCTGACTCAGAAGAACATGAACGACATGAACAACCGCATTCACCACTTCCCTGAGCATCAAGATCAGCAACTCCTTGCCTATCAAAGCTTTTGTTCTTCTGTCAATTCCCTTTGATTACTTTTTTGATTTGGAGGTAACCTGACACGGTACATGACTTAAACTGCTTAACGAAGCAGTTAAACTAACTGGCAGTCGGAGAAATGCGTTAGCTGAAGATGCACCTGGGGCTATACCCATCCTCGGTTTAACGCCAGGAATACAACTACCTGGTATTTTGGAATTACGAGGAGGCTCCTAAACTACACAAACTACTGAAAAATATTCTTGTCATTCGATTAAGTAAGAGATAGCAAACGCAGCTTTTGCTGTTAAAATCATACTGATTTCAAGCGGTTGCCCCTCATCTACCGTCAGCGTCACAGAGTTCCCCCAGCCCCTTCTCCCAACTACTCCCGCCGGTTACGCCGGTTCTTCTTTCCACGTAACCCAACGCAGAAACGTTGCAGTTGTCCCGATCTCAAGCCTCAAGCGTCCTCCCACCTCTCTCAGGTTCACGATCCCTACGGCCACCCTTGAGACACAGCCACCACCAGGCCCCGCTCCCGCCGACACTCGCCCCAGGCAGGGAAACCCTCCCCCCTCAACCGCTGGATCTCCCTTTCCGCCCCCCCCGCCGGGGCCGGCTTCTGGTAGGAGAGCTGGTGCTGCCAGGAGCAGCCCCTCCAGCTCAGGCCCCTCGTCCCCTGCGCACACCCAGGCGCACGCTCCAGCCGCAAGCTTCAGCTTCTGTGATAACCAGACCACCCTGTTCGCACCCCAGGGAGCGAGCAGTCTCACGCCCCGCTGCCTGACATTCAGGGGCTTCAAAATAGGTTGTAAGTGTAATGTGAAACAAGGCGATGAAGGGTTTGTGAACGCAAAACTCCTCCGTGACTTCTCCCGCCTACCTTCATCACTGCCTCTTACCACAGATCTTGCTTCATCCTCTTCCCTGAGCTTCCTTCTTTTGCGGACCACTCATCCACCGGCACCATTCCAACAACAACCCTCTCAGTTTCACCGGGACTGGCTTTATTCCCATTAAAAAGACAAATTCTGACTCCATCCTGCTGATTAATCCACTGCTAAGGCAGGTTTCAAGGTTGGGTTTCTTTTTTTATACACAAGAATTATTTCTTCTGTATCCTAAGCTGTGCTTCTGATTATTCACTAGACACAAATATTGTCGTGATTCTATAATTCTCTGTTCTCTGTATTTTGAGCTTTCAACATTTTGAATTCACTGCTAGCAGCACAGGTGACTCGTGCTACCTACTCCAAGACACCACCAAAACAGAACCTGTCTCGCATAATGCTCTCCTATTGAAAAGGTTTTGTTACCAAAGACAAAGCAATTATAAAAGCATCACTACAGGAGCAAACTTCAGTTAATACCACCACCACACACAATCGAAGTAATGACAGCAGTCCAGAGGCAAACAGCAAATATCACTGTATGCTGCAATATTAAGATGTTCTGAGAACAATTTTATTAAAAGCAGAGGTAGACGCAATAGTCTTTGTAATAAACATAAGGAATACTGCAAGCAACTAACACTTCCACAAGTGGTAAATGTCATCATCCTAATGATAACCCCTACAGAGTTGCATCCTGTTGAGTTATCACAATTAAGCTTCTGTTAAAATGCCCATTACAAATATCTATTTTTAATTAACTGTAATTCAGACTTATAATATGAAGCAGGTTGTAGCTTGCTGATTTTTATAAGACAATGATTTAAGGATTAGAAAACAAAACAAATGTTAGTCTCTTAGGGGGAAGAAGAAAATCAAACCAATTTTAATATACATGGAAGAAAGTAATATAAGTCAATAAAAATAAAAATCATAAATTTTGGTTACACAGACCAAGTTTTATAGATAATAAAAAGTAAGCCACTGAAAATAAAACCCCCAGAAGTGTACATTTACAGTTAAAAAAAAAAAACCACAAAAATCAGTGTTACAGCCTTGAAGTTAATACCAGAAAAAATATGGAAGTGAAAACAAAGTCTACATATTGGATCAGGCTCTTCTAGATCCTTCAAGGGTTAGCTTCAAAAAAAATAATAAAATTGCATATCAAAGGGTTAAAATCCAAACTGCTCCCACCAGGGCTATATTCAGCACAGGCCTATTATCACCCCTCCCTGGCCCACTAAGTCTTGGTACCCAACTGAAGGCTTACAGCTGGGGAGGGCAAACAGGGGAAGGTTTCTTGCATTCAAGGGCCATTTTCAGCAGCTGCATCACTTCTATTCTTAGTCCCACTGATGCATTACAGTCAGATTTTGCTTTTCCAGCTGCATTTTCCAATCTAACATAGAGAGGAAGCCCACTTTTCTCATCTCTCTTTCCCTTATCAACTGACCGAGTGACAATAACACGAGATCAGTCCGGTGATTCATCTGCCCGTCCGCCTTCGCATCCCACTGCTCACAGCGGGCACGCTAAAATACAAGTGTCAAGCAGTCAGGAAATCTCGACAGGCCCCTGATCTTTAGGGTATCAAATATGGTAAGTCATCCCCTTGTATGGAAAAAATCTCACAGACTGGGGCCAGCGGTTTAAAGGGCTTTGACACACTGAGAAGGATTAGAACAAGCCAGCACCATCTCAAAATGAAAGAGCAGTGAGGTCTGGCTTCCCAACAAGCAAATTCACTAAAAAGCCACAAGCTTAACTGGAAACATCTTAACCTGCAGTATGTCAGCAAATACAAAAGTACGTTCTTTTAAACACATACCGAAAGAAATAATGTCGTATTTTTTTCCGTGTTGCCTTTCTTACCAGGGTTTGAAAAGAGCCCACGAGGAAACACTACATCAAATGAGTTCAGGAGGAGCATATTATCTAAATACAGAAGCACGTTTGTACTAATATCCAGAGATGACATTCACAAACATCTTGTTACTATCCTGCACATGCCTTCAAAACAGACAAACATCTCTAGGCTGTACCAGGGACGCAAAAGTTTCACAGAAGCTGCCCTGGAGAAGTTTCCTGAAGACCAGCGTGCCAGCGATGACGACAGCAGTGCCAGCCATGTCTTCTGAGCTTTTTCACACTTTGTACCCAGCGCTCTCAGACTAGCGTCGTTTCTGGGTTCAGGAAAGAAAAGGAGAATAAATTCTCAAGATAAGAGACCGAACAGTCATAACATGCCCTCCCCTGCTCTTGAGGAGGGCAACAAAGACAAGAAGTAGCCGCCTCGAGCTCTGTTACGGAGTCGGAGCAGCAGGTAAGGAGGACGGAGCGACACAAAGCTCCATACAGAGGATCCTAGAAGTCTCCCGGAGGCCTCGGAAAGCCAGACAGGGCCCCGCGCTGGAGAAGGCTCGCCATGGACCTCAGCAGAGGACCACTGCCCTGCTGCCTCCCGGGGCTCAGCTTCCTGCCCGAGTCACCCTCTGCCCTCCCCTCCCATCTCCCACGCTGGACCAAGACAAACCTCCTCCATAAAAGTGAGGGGCTGAACGCTCAGTTAAACTCATACTAAGCCTCAAGCAGCCGATCAACATTAGCCTGAGGTTAAGCTACGACCACCCTTGGAGACAACACCCCGCAAGACCATGGCGTTTTCTGAGCTGTTCCCAAACTGACAGAGTTTAGTGAGACGGGGTGGCACAGCCAGGAGAGCATCTGTCCTCCTCCTCCTCCTCCTCCACTCCCGCCAGGGGTGTGCCAGATCAGGATCCTCACCACCGGGCCCTCCCCTGCCTTCACAGCTTCGTTTTCTCTGTTGCCACCTGAAGAGCCATCAATGGAAAATTCACACAAATCGTAAAAACTAGGATGGAGGAAACCTCAAGAGATCATCCAGTCTCTCCCTAGCAATTCGCACCACTGTGATTACCTCAAAAATCATTACGTCTTTATTATATCCATTACAGACAAGCTTCAAGAACAGAATTGCTGGACCTGCAAAGAAAAACTGCCTGTAGCACCAAGATTCATCCTGATTCACCCTGAAGACAAAACATCTGCTTTAACTTACCACCAGGACCACAAATAGAACAAAAATAGTCAGTGTATGCGGGCTGGGAGTTTGCCAAGAGCTCTGATATTTACTTCAATTGTTCCTATAGATGTCTATAAAGTAAACATTTTTCAATGGAAAATTAGGATCAAACCCCCCACAAAATACGACTAATTCCAATAAATTCTGTGCCTTTTAAGGAGGTTTTGCAGATCAACTATCACAGATGATGTCTGCAAAATGTTTTAAAGATGAAAAGCAGTATGAATTATTATCACAAAGTTTTAGCTGTCAAGAACAAGAGGGAACGTATGAGAAATACATTTTCATTCCTCAGTATGATATGAAATAATACAGTAGTCTTTTAAATGGAAAAAAACAACCCATACACAATAGCAATCAGTCCTCCAGTTTCTTAAAAACTGATTTTGTACACAGGCTTTATGATCCATGCCCCCCCAAAACAACAACAGGAATGGCTAAAGGCAGTTCCCTCATGCAGAAGTCTGTCTTCCCCTGGCTAAATTTATTTTCTGAGAGGCAAGGCTACTGCTAACCCTAGTCAGATGAAGTTTCCAGATACTGTTGAACTCTGTAATACTGGCACATCTAGGTCATTAAAAAGGTCCTTGGAGCTGATGATCTAATTGGTTGTGATCCCTAGTGAAATACAAAAGTCAGTACTTGGTGTGTGTATATATATATATATATATATATATATATATATATATATTTATTTCAATGCATCTCAACTCAAGGTACATAAAGACATAAATGTAAATCTGTAAGTGTAAATCCATACACAGGCTATATGTCAGTAATGAACAGTAGTGAATGCCCTCAAAATAACACTATTCTCACCACTAAAATAATAATCTTTTTAGTACAGTAAAAGGACACATGGAAATGTAGACACGCTCAAGGTAACCACATGCAGAAGGTGTTATTTCTTCGTACAGACACTTCTAAATACCTCTGATCTCCTGGGATTTGGTTACATCCGATTAGTCACACCCAGAGAGTCACTGCAAATAATACCAGGATTTTTCTCTATTGCATGCACAAAACCTTGCAAACTACTTTTTTTTAATTAGAATTTGATCATATAATGTTACTGTAGTTTTAGCTATAAGGATTCTGGACATTTAGATCTACTCTAATGGGTAATGGTCAGACAGAATGCTTCGCTCCTGTACTGTGCCATAGGGATGTACTGTCTGAAAAAGATATTAATAAATCTATTATCGTAAGCATTCACCTATATGGAGCAATTATGTAACTTTTAATTATCTTCCCTTATATGTTACAGTCACATAAGAACACAATGCTGTTAAAAGCAGTAACAAACATCAATACACACTTGTGAAAGCCAAGGGCAGACTTAACAGGAATGGAAAGGAAATAGCATGAAGGGAAAAAGTAGAAAGACTCAAATGCCACTGAAAAGCAGAGAAGGGAAATGAATACATGTTTATTGCAACGCACACTACTGCATCTGCATTTTCTCTGCTTCTCAGAAATGGAAACGGAAGAGTATTAATGATAGTGAAGACCATCTAGCTTACTGCCACTATGGAAGAAATCCATCAAACCCTACAGTGTAAAACTAGGGTTATACACAGTATCTCTTCAAAAATACTAAACAACTCTGCAAAATACAGCAAATGGAAAACTATGGTTTACATTTATTTTGCTCAGTTCATTTCTCTATGTAAGTCTAGTATTTTTTAATGAGATTCTTTTCAGGGACGTAGCAGATGAGTCCAGCAACTGACTGCTATTTTGTGACTGTGCACTCCTATTCACTTTAACACAGGTGTATTTGTGAATATTTGCTTGTTTGCTCACACTCCAGTGCCCCGGCTTTGCCATTTTTAGCAATTCCTTCCTGTGTGAACGAGCTCGAGCGTCGGGTTTTCTTTCACACACCAACAGGAAGCCCTGCCACCAAAATTGCAAACAGTGTGTGGGGAGAGGTGCAAGGAAGCCGCATGACGAAGACAGAAATTTTCATATTAATTTATATTTTAAAAGAAAACCAGAAAAATAAGATAATAGATGCGAGGTCTAGAAGAGAAAGGGTTAAAATTGCTATCTAATGTAAAGTGGCAATACTGGCAAAGAAGGAGAAGTCTCAGCATATGGTGGAACAAGAGGACAGGACAAAGCATCGGTAAAAGGAAACAAAATACCATGACCTTCAGAAGCAAGGACTGCCTCCTGTAACTACCCCATGTGCAGGTTTTCTGTATGTGAAACACAGGGGAGGAAGGTCTGTGAGGAGTTATGAAAATACGAGCTGAACAAGCACCTTGCAGATGGCTGACAGAAGCAGAGTGATTGAAGTAAAACCCTTAAGACCAAGGGAACCAGAGGGTGCCGGAATGAAATCATTCTTCTGACTATACCTAAAAAAAATCTGGAAGACTTACAAGAGAGAAATACTACTACCATGAAACCCCTATGACTTACTATGTACACCAGATAAATTGTCCTTTGCCTCCAATTACTGGACTACAAAGTAGGTGGAAAACCAGCTGGACCACTAGCCTCAGAATATATTTACCAGCTACTCAAAGTCCTACTAGTAGCCAATTTCTAGGGGCTAATACTGTTAAACAGCTTCATTAAAACCAGTATGATGGGACAGAGCACACCTTCAGCGGGTTTGCAGGTAACAAAATTTGGGGAAGCGGTGAGCACACTAAAGGGCAGTGCTGCCACTCAGAGGAATCTCAGCAAGTTGGAGAAATGGTTTGGCAGCAACATCGTGAAATTCAGCAGAAGCAAATGGCAGGTCCTGCACTTGGGGAGGAATAACTCCATGCACCACTACATGGGACCGGACCAAATGAATGACCCCCAGAAATCCCCTCCAACCTACGTTAGTCTACCATTCCAAGTCTTCTCCTATGTATGTTACGTTTCTCCAACCATTAAGACTTTGGCAATATAGTTTTTTCAAAGTATAGGAAGATCCCATTCCAGTGACACAAATTTTTAAGATACAGAATTCAGGGAAAAAATCTGAACTAGGAAGCTTCACACAAGTTTTAGCATTCTTGTGACTGGAAAGAAAAAAAACTCCAAACCCTATTTTCCTGTGAAGCTGTTAAAAAATAAATGCAATTTTTCTTTAGAACCCCTAATCTTGAATATGCATACGTGTGTGTATGTAAAAATATATATTGTGTATTTATATATATTTGCTAACACATCTTGAAACCTCCAATTTGTTCATGGCATTCTGAAGAGGTAAAAAACCCAGCAGCTTCATATTTAAATACTATACCACAGAAATACAGTTCACACAGTTAATTCTCACTGTTTAGGGATATTCCAGCTTTCCCATAATACAAACTGTATTTTAAAACACAGTTCCTGTGTCACGGGTTTCCTGTTCTTCCCATGTGATGCCCACTAGCGTAACAACAGCTATAGCCATGGCTTACAGACACCAGAAAAGTGGCAATATGTTTTCAGCTGAAAAGAAAGATCTGCATTACTTGAGTGCCACATCACGTGCCATCGCTAGGCACATACTGTTAGACTACATCTATGGGACTTCAGTAGCTCAGATCAACTGCTCCGACAAAGACTTTTTAAACTTTGAAGATGTGAAAAGCAAAGCAATAATAATTCCACCAGGTTTGGGTTTTGGGTTTTTGGTTTTTTTCCCCTCTATGAACACATGGTAGGTTTATGTAAGCATGTTATAATCCATCTGAGATATTTTATATCTTCCAAAAGCAAATTTCAAGTTTCAGATTTTTATGTACAAACTAAGACTATGAATCACATGATGAAACAGAAGGAGGAACAGATTTCTGTAGTTTCCTATCATCTGTGAACGAAGCACCAGGACGCATACGTGATATTAATCACCCAGGACTCCACAGATTGCATCAGCAGAATTACATATGGAATCCACAATTATTATTATACTTTGATGCTAAACTTAGACTGTGCTCAGCACCGAGGACTCACAGGACTCGTCCAGTTCCCTTTTCCCTTCAAAATTAGTGCAACCTCAGATGATACTGTTTCCCCCTTCTAGAAAAATAAGTGTCCAGGTTGTGTCTCAGTTCCAAAATATTTAATAACGCCGCACTAAAACAGTGGTTTTCAGCAACATCTGTAATAATTTTTTTGCAATGGTGTAACTGATTTCATATAAAAGCAGAGAGAAGGAACACAAAGCAGACTGTGGAAAATTCTGCCTGCATTTCAACCGTAAATCATGAAGGTCACGCTTGGTTTCGGGTCGTGGGACATACCTATCCTTGGGAAATATCTGGAAGAGAGGGAGGGAGCTCTGCCTTGGTCTGGCTCACTACGCGCACAGCACCTCCGGGCATCTCTCCAGAGCCCCCACCGCCTTCAGCAATGGATGCTCACCAGCACGGCTCTCCACAAACTACACCATCAGGTGCCCTCAGCAAAAGCCCAAGGGCGAGCGACCATACGTTCCTCCCCGTATTGTATCCTATCAGGGATACTCAGCATTCAACATTTTTGTGAAAACAAGCAGCAGCCAAGCAACTGGAAGTAGTACCCAATGAAAAACAATAAGAGGAAAAAAAAAAAAACACCCAACAGTTCACACCAAGTATCTAGTTCTGTCCCATAACCATCCTTGGACTGTACCTGTGATTTCAAAGAGAAACACCATATTTTTTTTTAAAAGATCAGGTCACATACTAAAGAGAATACACAGCTCTGGAGGACAAAAAAAACCAACCAAATAAAAAAACACCAAGGAAAGAAAAAAAAAAAAAAGAAAAACCCCAACCACGAAAGCAAAGCATCCTCCTTCTCAAAATACAGTCATAAGACTTAGATGTTTTAACTTCTAACCCACATTCTCTAGGGGAGAGATGGAAGGAGGCAGGATAAATACATGTTGCCTAAGAAGGCTTAACAATGCAGATTCACTGTTACACGGCTGTTCATAAAATACAATGCCAGTTTCACCCTCATGGATTTTGAAGTGGGAAACACAGGGGATTTAAGTTAATTATTATACTTGCAAGTCATAAAAATATTAAGAGAAGTACGGCAAGCACACTTTTACATATTAGCTTTCACTGAAAATAAGAGAAAAAAAAGACAGATTTATGACACTTGATTATGACTACACTGTATAAATATAGCTTGAGGCAGGGAAAAAAACACATCGGTCTAGCTCAGATTTTTAATATCATAAATTTGTAGCTAATCCTTCAAGATAACATATTAGTAATGCTACAGACCTAGCGTTTCCTTTTTCTGTACACAAATATGTGACTCAACTGTGCAAGGTGCCTTGCACACCCATCTAAGTTGGGAGCATGGGTTGTTTCAGAGCCCAGCAAAGGTTTACTCACTGTCTCCAAGCATCAGGTCCCTTATTAAAATCACTGCTGTCATGCAATTTACCCCAAAATAGGTTTTGACTGTGGCAGTAACAGTTTCTAGATCTTGACATAGGCCGAGATGTATCTAATAGATAAAAGCTGTACTTTAGAATAATAACTATGGTTTAAGTTTAATTATTTATTCTGGTTCTTGCATTCCTTATTTCATACTTAAATTAATACCCTATTTCTTTTTATCAAGTTAAAAATCAAAGCACATCAAGGAGTGCAAGTCGTTCTAAGGAATAATCCAGACCCAGCACAAGCAGTCCCCAACTGTAGTCCTTTTTTTCATGCCGTACCACCTAGGAAACCCTTTGTGCACCCCAGCCACAGCTTCCTCAGCTGTAAAGCAGAACAGCAACTCTACCTGAAGACAGCCACATTTCTTGGTGGAGGGCACAGTTAATCAAAACAGACAAACCCATCTAAAAGCGTGGTGCCACCAGCTCTTTCCTCCCCCCTCCCCACTCTGGCTTCACCTCATTGACTCTTGGTTCAGGAGAGGTTCACCACCTCTGATGTTCATCTGAATACTTTGGAGAACTAAGGTCACCAAACGGGCAAAACTACAATTGACTTCTAAAAATAATTAATTTTCAGCTAGATTAATGAACTGAATCTACTTGCCCAGAGGCCAAATCAGTACTGCAGCCAGCACAGGGAAGGGAGTACAAGTGGAAGGAGAAGGGGAGATGGAGACTGCTGCTTCTGGCATAGTGAGGTGCGGGGTTTGCTAAGTCTGCCCCATCAAAACCCGTATCTGGTGGACAAATGGGACAACATGCCAACTGCTGACTGTTACTGCAGAACTGGAACGCTTTCCAGAATTTTTACATTCTTCAATAACAGCATGAATTTTGCACAGAATTTTTAAATAACATAAGACAACATTTATACTTTTGATTGGTTTATCAAGGTAGAGAGATGTCAGGAATTCATCAGCCAGAGCTGGTAGGATCATGTTCTGTGGCCCCATAACCATTTCATTTTTCCTGTAATTCTGGAATCGTCTTAGGACTCATCTACTGTTGACAGAGCTATACATTTTCTCATTAAACTTCAGTGGGATCAATCCTTAATGTAATTGCACTCCCGAAACAGTGAGCGAAACATAAAGAGAACTCTCCATAAAAAGGAGATGAAGAGTCCACAGGAGTATTTTTATTCCTCAACACTCTTTCTCTTTACATTACAGACAAGCTTCAAAAGAAAATTAAATTAACCCATGAGTGCTATTTAACTGTCAGATATGATGCCAATGGGCACTTTAACAAAGACCAGACAGTCAGAGACAGGAGGTAGGATATGCTGCGATGACTTTTCAGTACTTTGCTTCTGTACAAGTGAACATATTCCAATCTTTACCTGCATGGTGTCTCACAGCAAACAGCACAAAAGGAGTATTTAAATTATGTGTTTGTTTATAGAGGCAAAAGAAAATAAAATTACAATGAAACCTCCAAGATTTGCTTGTAGGTCCAGCAAAAGAGAGAAGCATCCTGGACCCAGCTGCTAAGCCAACGGAGCACATGCTCCTACATTCATCTAGGAATAATTCGGCATAGTCTGTACAGACGACCTTTTATTTAAGAAAACTGATCCTTCTGAGGTAATTCAAAGCTACCACTATTATTGGGCAACACCTTAACTCCAGTCATATACAGACCATTAGCTTTCTTTTCTGGTCAATCTGCCATTTCTATTATATAGCAGACGACTTTGCAGTACAGTACACTATATCTTCTCCAGTCCTGTTAACTTATTTTCTACAGGCAGCAGATAATTTATACCTGAAGTGACTTTGATTTTATTTTTGTTGAGATATCCTATGCTAAGTTTCTGCTCCGAACATGTTTTTACAGCTGAGAATTATCAGCCCTGAAGATACAGATTTCCAGTGGAAGCATGAACATATTTAACTAGAGATGGTAAAAGAAATATGGGTTTTCAGCTACTTAATATTATCAAAAACCTTTACTGTAAGAACATAAAAAGAAATGAACAGTTCAAGGTAAAACATTATCTACAATCGCTTCCATACATGTCCTATCTTTATGACTGCTGGCTGCAACCTTTTTAAGGTCCTTTTACTGATAGTGCTTATCTCAGCTTTCATTTTAAAAACTTTTTTTTTTTTTTAAACTTCTTGGAACGAAGTACCCTTCAAACTACAGATCAAACTGCTTGATTTTGACTTTGTCCCAATGATTTTTCACCACCAGCTGTTCATAATCCCAACATTCTAATACCAGAACCACAAACAAAAAGGTACCATGAAGTCCAACGTTTAGAAGGGACAGCCACTCCGTTTGCAGAAGCTGAGCGTTATTTGGTACCTACAGACCTGAAGATCAGATCCAGTACACGGCAGCATCCACACATCCCCCACTGCAGCTCCAAGCCCGCAGGCACCTGGTCCTCAAGCTCCGCCACCCAGAAGCCTGTGATGGGGACTTTGTGTGTGGGAAGAAAGAGGCACTTCACAGCAGGATCGAAGCCTTCACCCACACTTTAAGAGATGACCAGAATTAGTAAACTGCTAATGCACCAAAAAAGGCCGATGTTAAACTCAAACCCTCTGCATGAGGTACCGGATTTGCAGCTCCCGCATCCAGAGAAGAACAAACATTATTCACTTCAGAAGAGCTGGCAATGTTTCACTCTTCTTGGCTAAAACAGAGCAGCAGCAACAGGGGGTCGACACCACTCTCCACACCTGTTAGGAGTGGCAGAGAGGGCTCAGGTGCTCCTCCTGGATCAGCAGGACCCAAATCCACGCTCAGCTTCTCCCACCCAGGAACAAGAGGTTTGCTCTCCAGAAGACGGCAAGAAGCAAAAGACAGCACGACCAGTCTTGTACCAAGGGTGTTCCCACCTTCCCAGAGCTGGTTTATGCATTTGGCTACTCCCTGAAGAAAGTCACTGAAGTCCCTCATTCGGGTCCAGCCCCACGCATGCCTTGTGTGACCATCATCTGCAGGCGGCCTTGGCCTTTCTCTGCAATTACACCAGATCCTTCTCTGGAGCTCCAGAAACAGCCACTGGGGCAATCATTTCAGCAGTCTGCAAGAATACACTGATTTTCAATAGGATTTAGGCACTCCCAAACTTTCTCCCTGGAGGAAGAAGATGAACAGACCAAGCACATCAACCATGCAACGAGGAACACGGCTGCACAAGAGCAGAGGAGTCTCCTCCAAGGCAAAGAGAGGGACATGGCAAACGGCAGCAGTTACCTTTAGGGACAGGATGAACAGCAGGAGTATAATCTCCTTCTGGGAAAGGAAAAGGATGGACAAAGGAAGGAAAAAGAGCAGTGGAAAGATGAACTTGAGGAAGAGAACAGAGTACACAAAGTAAAAAATGGTGGGCAGAAGGAAGAAGAACAGAGTACGTGATGGAGAGCAGCAATAGAAAAGAAACAGTGTAAACTTCTACAGCTCTTTCAGTATGAAAATTTTAAGTACTTTAAGAAACTCCTCTGAGGGAATAATGTCTTTTTTGTTGTTGTTTGGTTGGGTACGGTGGTCTGGGGTTTTTTTCCTGCTTCTCTGTTTTTACAGAAACTGTTGGATCAGAGAGCTGAATGAGTTGACCACTGTCAGGAAGTAAAGCAAATTCAAGACAAACTATGCCTATTGATTTTAAATGTTTTCAAATCACAAGAGCATCTTGCATATGTATACTCATGAGCAAGAAACCAGAATGGAAAGAGAAACAAAAAGGTAAGTGAGCCATAAACAGAAAACATTAGACAAATGTGATTGAGACACTAGTATGAAGATGAGTCAGATATGGAAACAGCTAAAAAAATGTGTCCAAAGAAATGAGAGGATGGAAAAATTCAGAAAAATGCAAATTTCAAGCTACTTAGTTGTAATGCTTGTGCTTTCCTTACTTTTACAGTATACATATCTGGCAATGTCCTATATTTATGAGCATAATAAAAAGGTGACAGGACTGGTAGGAGTATTTTAATTATATTAGTATTTCTGGCTATTCTGAATTTTAGCAAACCTATAGCAAGACAGAATGAGGAAATAACCTCAACTGCACCCATGCTCAAGCTCTGCAGGAGCACGGGAGCCCTCCCGCCATGCAGGCTTCTGCTGTACTTGAACGATTTCTTGCAAGCACTTTCAGTTGTTGGCAACTACAGCAACCTCAGAGGAAGGAGTCAAACTCCACAGCAAGAGAGATTCGCACCATCCTAGACTTCCCTGCTTTCTCCAACCCCTACCTGACCACAGCCAAATAATACTGGGGGATTGCTTTTAAAGCCTAGGGCTAGCTTTATTTTCTCTGCTATTTACCTCTCCTAGAACTGGAGCAGCGCTCTGGGTCCAACACACTCATATTTTTTCTGCTCCCCAGCTAGCAAACATCTTGGTTTCTTCCAATCTCTTCAGCTATTTTCCCATCCAGGTGCATACATATATAATAAAAGAATCCCCTAAAAACGTTAGTCAGAGTATCCATGAAGAATTTTTTTTCCCCTCCCTGTTTCTCTCTCTTATCTTCCTGCAGTCTTAGCCAAAAAAAAGTTTCAGAACGATAACGCAACCTTTCCTCAAACCACATGGCAAGGGTTCTTCCTGCAATAACCTCCCCTCATTAGAAGCACGAGGTTCACGTCACATCAGAAGTTGCAGGGACAGAGAAGTTGCACAGCCTCAAGAAACTGCCAAGGAAGGGAAAGAAACACAAGACTGAATTGCCATTTACAACTACTCTCCACGCAGCAACACAACATGTAAACGACTCAGGGTTTAAGCACTTCTCCTCCTCCAACCACCACTGCTGAAGAAGATGCTGCCCACTGCTGCTGAAACTGCCCCAGCCAGTGGTTACCCTCCTTTCAGACCTGATACTCCCCATTAGGGAACAATAATGCTCTCAAATATGCAACACTTGAGCAGGTAGCAACCTATGACAGGGTGAGGCTGGGGTAGCAGGTTTTTGGGGTAGTAGCTGAAAGAGAACGCGTGGTAAACCCCAAAGTTTCCTTGCCTGGCTTGCACAGTCCTATCACGGAGCTCCACGAACACGGGAACATAGTAATTGGTTTGCAATCTGCACATCTCTTACCAGTTTAATTCAAAACTCCTTATGTATTAGCTTGAGAGGCATTTTCAAGAGCATCTCAGCCATTCAGACACAACCCATTGAGAGCCAGAGTCACATTTAGTTGTCTCGGTCATTTAGACGATTTGAAAATCCTACCTTTTAAATTATTTTTTGCCATCGTGGTCTATGTCCGCCTCCCCTTGATGTTACGCATCTGATCAAAGTACCCAGATGGGGACCTGAGGTGTCCAAGACTCTCCCTACACAGAGTTTACACTGGGACAGGTATCTCTGGAGATTGTCAGAGCCCACCTGAGATGTAGAAGGGCTTTTTACCTCTCCCTTGACCATAGCAGGAGCATTGTGCCAACTACACTTTACCTAAGCACAGTGTCTCCATCAGGTGTTAAATGAAATAAGCCTAGGTCACCTTCCCTTATTGTATTTCATATCCATATATACACACATATGCATATCTATGTATAACTACATATTTATCTGTACATACAGACATGCATATATAAATACGTGCGCTTAAGCATTCTTCAGCACAGCTGCTCTTGGCATGCTTGCACTCACGCAGTAAGCTGCTCTTTCAAAGAAATTAACTGATCCAAGTCAGGACAGACTCTTATTTCTCTCCCTTACCTTTACAAAACCTCTAAGCCTTTAGTGGGTGTGGGTGCCTCTCCCAACACCCTTTTGTACTGGCATAGCTGGAGTCATACACAGCAAAGAAATTAATCCAATTAAATTAAAAAAAAAAAAAACAACAAACAAAACTAGAAAAAATAGTTGATACAGATTGAAGACAGTGATAAAGATGTGTAGTTTTGCAGATCGCTCATGAACTTGGCAGTGCGTTCCTGATGATCACTTCTGTGTGCTCTCCTGAGATGCCAACAGAGCCAAGACCTAGCAAGTGCTTGTCTGCAAGTAAGCCCTCCACTTTTGCAGAGCTTTAATAAGGAAAGAGTCTTTTCATCGGTACATGGTTTTGCCTACTACCTACCAGGCTAAGTCTCCACACAAATAGATTTGCAAGATAGCACAGCTCTCACACAGTTAATGCTATTACAGACATGTCTGGCAACATGCAATCTAGCAACAGGAATCAGCCAAAAATACTGTCTCGTTTTTGTTTTTAACTGCAGTTTAAAAAACTGGCACTCTGCCCTGCCATTACAGCAGGCTGCACCAAGGGCAGATGAGAGGGTCTTCTGCATCCTATCAGGGTCTCCTCACATCCTATTTATCAGACCTCACGCAGATAGTACTGCAAAGTCAAATTCTGTATTTCTACTTAAAATATTGGTCATGTTTTTGCAGGGCACTCTCACCATCAGGTAGCCAGATGGAATCACAGTCTGTTGAAAAGAAACAAACACAGATCAATAACTACAGTCTGATTTGTGTGCTTTAAATATTGTCAAAACATGCATGAGGAAAAGGCTGGTGGACTTAACAGCAAAAGCTCGATGCGCTCCAATACTCCTGTACAGGGAACTAGCATCCACAGGAGCTAACCACAGAGGGAGAAATATCTGAAAGCCAACGAGTAAATAAATAAGGATGGGGAGCGTTCAACATTCTTTCAGCCATTTATATTTAATGATCTCTATATGACACAGTCTACAGCTCTCCAATAACAGAGCCGTGCAACATGTGAATGAGAACAGGAAAGCATGAACTCAGAGATCAACCCCAACTCCTCCGGCTTTAAATTGAAAGTAACAGTCCTTTCCCTATTGATTTTTTTTCTCCTCTTTCATTTGTGAAAAATTGATTTTTCTCGCCTGCATTTGCTGAAGTGTCCACACCTGCAGCTCACTGTTTGCTTTAATCTTTGTTCACCCATACTTCCAAGTAAGCCATGTCAAATAAGCACCTGGGAGCCCCTGTCCCACACTCACCGGTGGTCCTGCCAAGTCTCAGAAATCCTACCCCTCCCACGTTATGACCAAAAGATGAGGAGGCTGCTCCTGCCTGCCCAGAGGATGCTCAGAGGCCCCTCCAGTAGCCGGAGACCCTCAGGACAGAGCACATGTCACACGTTTTTGCAGAAGGCCATCTCAGAGCAGCACCAACACCTGCGGAAGATGCAACAGGAGCTCTCGCTCCCGCGGCAGATCCCAAGAAAGCAGCAGGTAACAACCCCAGGCTTCCCATGCCTGAACACCCTCAGGAAACCTGGCACTAAAAAGGAAAACCCTGGAAGAAGAGCAGATTTTGGGAGGTCGAGATGAAAAGGCAGGAAGTACTCACACAATAAAGCCCTCACCACGGCTACTGCCCATTGCTCTCGCTTTCTCAGTGATGGATTTAAAAAAGAGCCCACATCACACTTTGCCGAACTACTCGGTTCCTCCGAAGACAGCTGGACTAGCTGGAAAAACACCAGACAACTGCAGTCCTTCAAATCCCGTGGCTATAAAACTTTAAAATTGTAACATACAATTTAAAAAAAAAAAAAAAAATTTTGACGGGAAATTTTCCAATGAGAATGATTTGGGGATTAATCCAAATAATAATTGAAAAAAAATAATTGAGGCTAAATCTGTGGTGCTTATGAAATACTAATATTTTAGCACTGAATCCCTCCTACGAAAAAAAGGAGTTCTTAATTCTCAAACCAGGCCAGCCTGTGCGGCAGTATTTATGATGTGCGCACATGTCCGCTCTGAACACGTTATGGCTTCTTTCACTTTTGATCTGAACTAAGACTTACAGATGTGAAAGGCACTAATCCACTTTGGCAATCAATCTCTTTCACGCCAAAAAAACTGCACATAGCACACAAAAATACTAATTTGTGTGTAATAGGGAACTGAATTTTAAGGTAACTAGCCATGTTCCAAGCTTATGCATTTAAAAACCTAGAATATATTCCTATTCCAGTATCCTTGGAGCATTAACTGTTTGGGGTTTGACTTAAGTCAACTTATTTTAAGTCCTTCATGACTGTTGTTATTGTCTTTCCCTGGCCCTTCGGTCCAGAGGCACAAATAACACACGAATTATAGTGTAAGCCAACAGTTACACAATTCTACGGCTCATTTCTCAGACTGGCAAAGGAAAGGAGACCGAGTAATCGTGACAAAATCAACAGATACATAAATTATAAATCACATCTAAAAACCTAATTACCTATTCAAGATTCACTATAAGGCAACACATCCTGCTTGTACGCTATGGGAAAATTAAACAAGGAAATTAAGTGACCCTGCAGGTGTCAAAGGGACAAAGCCCCCAAGCGAGGGGACCTGGGGCAATGGTCCTCTATACGATTACATCCTAAATGGACAGCATCTACACGGCACGTTGCACTGCGACTCCTACAGTGACATCCTCCAGTACGCGGTGAGGGGCGATTCATCTCTTACATAGCTATGTCCTATTTGGTTGATTTTCTACGCAGCAGCAATTCTCCCAAGGGAAAAAAAAAGCGCAAGTTCTGCCACAATATTATTCATTAAAAAAAGAAAGTGTCTCACCCCATGCACAGATGAATGATTCATCGTTGTGCCCTGAGGAATATCCAGGCCAAATGAGGATGCCAGATAAAGAGACAATCACTCCACAAACCACGTGCAGAGTAAATAAATAAAATGAGACCTCTTCCCTTTCTGAGAAGGGGAAGAAGCATTCTTCTGTGAGTTTGGGTCTGCTCTAAACTTCAGAAAATTTAGTGTGCAACAAATCTTTCGTTGAAGCAGTAACTGAGAACAGAGAGTGTATAACACAGGACCACAAACTCTGTGGCAAAAGGAGCATTCAACTACTACTCTTCAAGCAGTTAAGTTGAGCTTTGCTCCACAAGTTCTAACTGCCAAACTACCCTAATCAGGAGTTTGGTGACCCTCAGTTTCAAATGTAGTCAAATGAAGAGAGTCAGAAGAGTTGAACTGCCCCTGCAGATGTGTCCATCTCTGGAGGGACCTTGCTACATGGAGCCCACCTCTGTACCAGCACGATGGCTTGGGCTATCAGCTTACCCTGGTTCCCAGGGGAGCCGCGGTGCACGCAAACCAGGTTGCTTTTGGAGGAAGCTAAACCAGAAGCCCCGCTCCAGCTGCACACCAAATGCACTCCAGTGCCCAGCGGGGTCATAAGGGTCCGCAATAACAACTGCTCTCATCGTTTCCATCTGCTTCTGCTGCTCCCGATCACCTGCTCGTGTAGACGTAGCCTCCAGCACATCATTAGGTGAGACAAGTCTAAATCTGGTAGTTTCAAGATTCTGCAACTGCTTCAAATCCCTTTTAAAATAAACGCACACTGCATGACATAGGACATATGTTTTGCTAATATTACCGAATCAGTATTTGTTGGATATTTTACGGTTCCCTTACTCTCCTTGACTCCTGCTGCTTCTTTGAACCACCTTCCCCTATTTTCCATGTGGGCAGAACATTTAAGTTTATTTGCAACTAATTACAAAATCATGGGAAAGGAGCTCAAAGGCTGCAGTACTGAAGCTGAAGAATTCGGCAGCTTTGCCCCAGAGAAGTAACAGTAGATGTCCTGGGAACATGTAAAGAGGACACTGCTAGACTTCATCTGATCAAAAATGCAGGCATCTGATCAGTGGTACCTTTGGGCAGCAGCACATCTGAAGCCATCACCCAAGGCTCCCCTTACTGCCAAGGGGAGGAAGAAAGGCTTCTAGAGCTGAGCACAAATCTCACAGCAAACTTCCAGGTGTGCTTGGTAAAACGACTAGCCCTAAAAGGAAAAGTTCAGGTCAGGTCATCGCAGGTAGGTGGCCCTTGCACAAGCATCAAATACCACCATGAAGAGCACTGGATTACACTATGCAAGATACTTTTCCCACTTGCAAGATTAATATTTCAATAATAGTATTTGCTTTATGGCTATAGCACTGTTATACACTGGTTTCCTATAGATTTATTGATTAAATCATCTTTCTTAAAAGGACAACATCCTATATTCCTTTTATTCCTCATCTACCTTTAAAGCATTTTCTTTTTTATTTTCCATTCACCTCCTTCACTATATATCTGGAATTTATATGGAGCAATACATAGAACCTACCTCCTAAAATACCTACTGTCAAACACAAGCTTTTTCTTGTTACTATTTTGCGAATGTATCTACAGAAACTTATACCTTGGTGGTCTGAAGATGCTCTTTGCTTTAACTCATTTTGTCCAACAGGCAGAACAAAACAGAGTATGTGGAACATTCTGACCACAATTATTTATAATCCACGAGAAGCTTTAAAAACAAGACTTTGGACTTGCTCCTGCCTGACCAGCTCTTATTCATCACCTCCCTGCCCTGGAGTATATGTATCATGTCCCTCAATAATGGCTGAGAATAAAGAGAACTGCAACTAATGTATGTTAAATTCCAAAAGCCAAGACATAAAAATATATGAAGAGCAAGTTGTAAGCTGCTCTTGTAAGATTGTTTTTTAATTTTAAAAATTAAAATTAATTAATTAAATAAAAATTAAAATTAAATATCCTTCTCTTCTGGATAGTACCCTTCATTGTTAAAATAGTTTTAAAAATACGAGGCATTAAATATATATATTGTTTATATATATTATATAAATAAATATTACATATTTATACACTTAGGTATATTAAAAAAAAAAGTCTGCATGAGACCACCTTCATGCAACGATCTCCAAATTTAATTAATTTCCAAAGCAATCATTTCCAGAGCATTAACATTTCAAATGACTAAAGCACACAGTGAGGTGCAGAAGCATTGAGCACTTCAGTAGCTTCCTATAGGAAGCCTGCTGCAGAAGGAAGAATGCATCGTTATCGTTCCAGCTTCTTGTCCTCAATCAAAAATACAGCTTTAGACTTCTTCCAGCTGAAAATTGAGCTGCTCTGAAATCAAAACAAATGCCACTGTCTTGACAAACACCAGGTAACAACTAAATTCAGGAAGTGCTTTGGCATTAAGGAGCCAAATCCTTGTCATCACAGAAATTTTAGGTGATTATTTTGTAAAGAGTTTTACAACTGCAGAGACCAACGTACTAAGAGGAAAGCCTCTCTCATAACATTCTGTTGCTTTTTTTTTTTTTTGCATGTTTGTTCCTAGATAAAAAATACGACAGTCTCAAAAAGAGTTATGTGAATTATTAGTGTATTTAAATTGTTTGCCCCAGGCAGGAAAAAAAGATCACACAGTTATAAAACAATCTCAAGTCCACCAACCATAAAGAAAGCAAAATGTAAAAGGTATGAGGATATTTAAACAAATGGAATTAATTCAGGTCCTTTGCTCTGTAGTATCTGAGCATCTTCCAAAAGGACATAGAGAAACATAACTAACATCTGTCATCTTAAGCTTAGTCTCTCAAATCTTTCCTCAGAAAAACCAGATGTGCGCCACAGGGTTTGGGGGATTTGGAGTTATTTCATTCTTCTTTTTGTGCCCCACATGCACCTGCACATTTGTTTATCCTTAGTCATGAGAACATGGATGATTTGAGAATGACCTCGGGAAAGAGGGATGGAGCAGCAACATCTAGAAGAGTATGAGCATCATTAAGGAAATAGATGGTCTGTAGCAAGAAATAGAGAAAAGTCAGAAAGGAGGAGAAAAGAGGAGATACAGCTCATCTTATCCAAGATGTCTTGTATAAAAATTAACACACACTATGCGCATCTTCAGTTTTCTGAAAGGCTAGGAGAAAGGAATGTATTTGGCGAGATCCAGCTTTTCCAGGCTTCTTTAAAGGTCATAAGGTATAGTCTCCTGAGCATGCTCCTTTCAATTCAACCATCTCTCACCATAAAAGCAGTTCCCCTTATTTTTTCAGTAGTCTTTTAAGGCAATCACAACCTGGGTATCTGGAAACACAGCTCTGAGCTTCAATTCTTTTCCACATACTGCACAAGGAATGCTCTGCCTCCCTCCTGTGTTCTTGTCATTCCCAAAATAGTCCAAAATTCCCACTGTTCTGGGATCTGTGAACCAACAAAAAAGTCGGAGAAGTCTCTTGCTGCAACCCTGCCATGTTCAAACAGGAAAGAGCCCCAAACAGGAAGACATAACTGTAACGTATTTGATAACAACCACCAGCATCACCTGAGGGGGTCACTTAGCCTTCATTTCGTCTTTCAGGCAATGTAGGCAATTTAAAAATAACAGAACTGTTAATTGGCTATCCTACCACAGATTCAAACACCTAGAAAGGAGATATTTATGGTCACCAAGTAATATTAAAGTTTAATCTCCCTGTCTTCAGAACAGAAGACACTCAAAAAGGAAAGTGGGAAATAAGATTCACGACAGGGTGTTAAATCGGACAATCTTAACTGTAGGGTCACACAAGCATTGCCATGCTAACTCTCTCACGGTCACTTCCAGAAGGAAGCTCCTACCATTCAGCATCAGATTTTCCATGCTTGGGCTGTGCCTGGAAAGCAGCGTTTGGTTTGGAAAGAACAAAGAGTACAGCTCTCTGCCCAATTTTGAAGCACAGGAAGAGGCAAAAAGGTAACCATGTCCAGAACTGAATTCCTCTTCTCCATCATGACTGTCACCATCACCACCAAAATGCCCTCAAAGATCTTTCCCCGCCTAAAAATCATATTTCATGTAATGATCTGTGCTGGTAAACTTTCTTGCATCACTATGCTCGCACCCCAGAGCTTTCCTTACTGGTATTTCTGTCTGTCTTCCCGCCGCCTGCTCTTTGGTTTCACAAATGGATTGTTAACTTTCTCTTCCATATGTGGGCTCTTATTTCTGCCCTCAGACTTCTGGGCGGGTAGAATCCACTTTGGCCTTCCAAAAATCAAGTCCTGTTCTGGTCTATCAGCCTGCTTTTAAGTTCTACATCTCTGAGCCCAAACCCAAACAGCCCTCAAATGCCTTTTGAAGCTAAATTCCAAAATGGGATCTCTGGAGAGCTAAGTGGGAGCAGCCAAAAGAGGAGTTTATCAGAGAACCTGACAAATTTTGCTTAGGAGGAAAGAAAAACCTCTTGTGGGTGTCTGCTACTTCTGAAAACCACGGGCTCGTGCTCTCGCAGGCAGCTGTCACCTGCTCTGGTCGGAGCAGCGGCACGCGGGAACTGCAAACCTCTTCGTTCCCACTGAAGGACGTCTAGAGATGTGTGAGGGTACAATACCCTCATGCCAAGCGCCATGCCCGTCCCTCCCCACCACCTATTTCCCACACCCACTCACAGCCCTTGTCTCTCAAACAGATCCATCCTCCGGTCCTGCTGATTTCTCATCTCCCCTGGTCCAAAATGCCACCAGGTCTTTGCACGCAACCACAGGTTGCTTGACTTGTGCCACAGCAACAAGAAAGCAAACCCAGGCTTCTTCACCCAGATGAGGTGCTCCACCAAACCACTGGTGCTGGGGGCTGGACTGACATAGGCAAGGGGCAGAAAGGGGGTCCAATCCCCAATGCACCCCTACCTCTCTCACAGGGCTCTCTCAGGCCGCTGCGAATCCTCTGGGCTCAACTTTGTCAGCTGCTGGAGTCTACAGTAAAAAAAAAACAAAACAAAAACCAAACAATAAAAAATAAAACAAAACCTGCACTGTCAGCCAGGATTTTCAGAGGAGGCTGGGCTTCCCAGAAGCATCCAACTCGAGACATCTTAAAGCGGTTAGATTTTATGTGTGCTATTGCTCTCTTAAACCTCCTCTTTAAGGCTGGGAAGCACATAATCAAGAAACCTAAAAGACTCTTGTGGCTTTCAGGAGGCGTGGGTGTCAATGCAAAACGGCACTCTGAACTTTAATTGTTCCGTACAGACATTACAAGACTAATTTGTTGTAATAGATTTAATGGTATCACAGCCCTCTACATATTTGCATTGCTCTGCAATATTGAAGTTTTCCAACCCAGCAGCTTCAGATCTGTATCACAGGGGAGGGGGGAAAAAAAAAAAAAAAAAAAAAGAAACCCACGGTTTTAGGCACTTCCCCTGCCTGGTAAATTTACAAACATACGGAAGGCAGCCAGAAACTGTTCACTGAACTTCCCAAAAGACAAAAACTGATCCAGCTGCAGAATTCATTTCTTAGCACAAAAATTACAATGCCCAGTGACCACCTCTGTCCGTAACACAGCTAGGCACAAGGGGTTTGTGCTGTGCTCTGCAGCAAACAGAGGTCTGGGCAAATTCAGAAAGTCCAAAGTCCAAAGCTCCCAATAGCAAACGTGCTCCTAATAACTGTCTTTTAAGGTAACAAGGACTCCAGCTTGAGTAACTTCTCTCACCACAACAGCAGAGGTACCAAAGAGGAAGAGAAAGAGGTTTTTAAACATGTTGATCCCAATAGATTTATTACACGATATGCCAAACAAAGCCACATAAAGAATATATGTAAGGGAATTCCACGTTCTCTACAAAGACGTCACAAGATGGGGGACAGCCACCAGCACCTCCGTAACCCATTAAGACACTTGATGAAAGTGACTGCTGCGTTTCACCAAGCCAACATGAACCTAGACCACCCATAACTGCACATTATGTGCAAATGCTGCACAAGAGCAAGGTATGATATATAAAAAGGACCTAATCTAGTTACTCAGTTACAAAACGAGGTGCAGACCAGCCAGATTCGAGCTCTTTGTTCCTCCCTCCCCAGCTGGAGAGTTCATCATCCGCCCAGCCCACATGCCATGCTTGTAATTCAACCTCAGCAGTGACCAAAACAAGCTCAAGTCTGCACTTTCCTGACCTCTGAGGAAGCAGATAACATCAGTCAAGTTCAGAATTAACTGTCTGCTAAGTTTCGTCAAATTTCCCTCCGACACGGGATGCCAAGAAGCACCAAGTAAGAACCAAACTATAAACGTGCAGCAACTTACCCTGCGCTCCCCCCCGCCCCCGCGCTTTCCTTTCTGCACTGATTTCATGCACAGCGCTTATGCAATTCATCAGCTGAGCTTGTGGCAGGTTAGCAGAGGGCAGCGGGGACAGGCTGCCCTTTTTCTGACTCCCCGGGAGGGGCGAGCGAAGCAAGGAGCGATGCCACAGGCAAGGCAGAAGCGGCGCAGGGCACTGAGCTTTGGCAATCGGGTACCTGGCCCTACAAGGACCAAGGCGAGCCCAGCTCAGAGCTACAAAATGGCAGAGATCTCATAGAAGTCGGTACTTACCTGGAAGAAACAACAGGCAGGACTGAGCCTGGTACCACAAAGGTTCAGCATCCTTTCAAGCATTCACAGTAACGCGCCAGAAAAAGATACACAAGACTAGAAAGAGTAAAGAGATTAATAGGCTCCAGAATAAAAAGCCAACAAAGAAAACAAAACTTCTTTTCGAAGGCAACCAATACCACCCCTTACGTGAAATAATATAGCAGGTTAAAAACAAAATGCTTCCACCACAGTAGAGAAACAGATTTGCAGTGGAAAAGCTTGGCCAAAAATTCTTCATGTATCTTTGGCAATTTAAACCATTTTCACATAAATGATGTTAAGGAGGCAAAACTGACTGACGCTTTCTTTCACAATAACACGTCAGCCAAAAATCCTGGCTCATATGCCTCATTTGTTATTATAGTCAAAGACTGGGAACTTCACTTCTGATTCTTTACGCGTAAATATAATCTACCTAGAAAACATGCATCACATTGGGATAGATTCAACCTTGACTGAGGTGTGTAGCTTCCAGGGATTTCCCTTCACTTAAACAGAAAAACGCATCCCTTGTATGAAATAAAAATTACTGCAGAACTTGGAGTTTCTTTACTGGCTTCAATCTAAATTCCAGGTCAGGCTGCCAGTGACATGTATTTGTGTGGCATTCAAATGATTAAGATGAAACATTATTTCAACAGAGTCAGGTGAATGCAGCCTGTCATTTTCAGAAAGCATTTTAAAACAAAACCAAAAACAAAACCACTTGATTTCTGCAACAGAACAAAACCACTGATAGGAGAGGTGAAGTGAACAGCAGACTGCAAGGAGCCCATCCTCTCCATTTCTACTGAAACAAACCAAAACGACGGTGGCCTTCCTCTTTCCCCACGCCTCCCCAATGCCAATTTCATATTAAAAAAAAAAAAATTACTTGGGGTTTTGGAATTATTTGATCTTTGATCCTTTCCTGTCTTGCAACAACCGTGACAGATGCAGAACCAGAAATTTTTATTATTATTGGGAGCCAGAACTCATGTCTCCTTCACATGATGTCTCCCACTGGTATTTAAACTTTTTTTTTAATCCGAGTTTTCAGCAGCCATGCCTGCAATTTATAACGAAAGCCACAGTGGAATCTTTCAGGGCTGCCAGCAGTTGTGGTTACCCCGCTTCTTATAAACACGGCGGCTTCCTGCCAAGGCTCCCCTGCTACATCAGGATGAATCATGGCATCCTTCACCATCGTGACCCCCGAACGCAGTCATGCCACAACTCTGTCTAGTTCTATTAACTACACATCACAGTGAGATAGCGCGTCTGTGCCTACCTCCAAAACAGCCTGACTCTTCCCTAAGCCAGCTGAGAGGCTGCCAGCACACTGCTTCAGGCTGCGTACAGTTAATACTTAGTATTTTCATGTTTCAGAAATAACAGTTTTCACTAATTGCTCGCAATATGAAGTTCATGGTACACCTTTAAATATGCTGTGGTGGCAAATATGTAATCCTCAAGGCAGGATCCTATGCATCATTCACTCTTCTAACCCTGCAGATAAAAGCACACGAGATAAAGCTCTTGATTAAGTGAACAGTAAAGAACAAAAGCAACTTTTTTTTTTTTTTACTAGGTGAAAAGAGGTGAATTAAAAAAACAAGCAGAGCATCTTATCGCTCTTTGGTGATCCTGTAGTGGATACATTTATTGCACAGCAGGACATTAAATGTGTTTTCCTATATACTGATAAATTATAAATTACGTGTGTCCTACTTCTGGTAGTACCACTTTTCTGATCATCTCCTGCGGGATTGAGTCAGCTAATAGCAGCCTTGGCATTTCTGACCTTTACTTAGTCAAAAAATTTACATTTTGTTGCTTAAATCTAGGATCCTGCCTGCAGCCCCCCATGGTCACCATTGCACCTACCCACAGTGACTCGGTCAGTTCAACAACGGCATCCCTGCAGCTTGACACCAAGTCACACGCATGCGAGGCTGAGACCAGTTTCTCTAGATGGCAAATGTTGAGGTGCCCCTTCAGTACTTCTGGCTGAGATGTTTCCAGCCCCTTCAGATCACTCCACCTACCAAAACCTCAACAGGGTTGAAATGGTGATGCTGTCAATCAGCAAGAAAAAATTTCTGCTGCTGGGGGAGCAAAGGAAGGAAAAATAAAACCCACCCTCCCTCCCTCCTCGCTTGCTTGCTGTGTGCCTGCACCTCCAGCTGCCTCGGTGCACTGTGTCAGTGGATGAAAATAGACGGGCTTGACAACTTCGCTGGCTCTCTCAAAGAGGCCAGTTGGCAGAAGCAGCAGTCTGCTCCTGGGTAGAAAAGGGTGGGTCTAATATTTCCTCCCCCCAAGTCTGAATGTTCACTTTTTTTTCTTCCCCTTTAGTCAAAATGAAAGAAAGAATTTCTCTTTTGAACACAAAAACTGAAAAATCCACACATTTGCACACACCTGGCGAGTAGGAAACCTTCACAAGTGTCATCTGGTTCCACAGAACCTAATCTTCCCTATCAGAAAAAAGGAAACCTAGAAGTTATGACTGCAGAGATAACTTTCCAAACACAAGCAAGCGTATCATGAGGCAATGAGCTACAGAAATGCTCCCACTGCTACTGTTGTACCTTGCTACGCCGCTTCAGAGCAAAAGCATTCCTCTCCAGAAAACCTGGGGACAACCCCAAAATTAACAAGCAAGCCTAAATTTCACACTGCTGGTGTTCTGCCATAACGCAGGGGGACTCTGGAGAGGCAGATTAGCAAGACAGATATAAAGAGCTATGGGGCACACCAAAATCCAACAGGACAGTTAGGAAAAGCCTGCAAGAGTGGCAGTGCCCAAAACACCCGTGATGCACCCAGGAGTAGGAGGAGATGGAGATTCAGCCTCCTAAACAGTACAAAATGCTCAAGAAGATGACTTAAATAAACTTTCTTAAATAAACGTTAAAAGAACATCTGTGTCGGTAAGCTTTGCCCCAACAAGACCATAAATCACCAGGGGATGTTTTACGATGGATGCTTTACACCTCAATGCACAAACGGGCGCCGAGCGCAAGCGCCTGTGGCGCATCGCAATTTCACAGCCCTGCCTGCCGGCAAAGCCCGGAGAGCGCGCTGCCAGGGCCGCACCCCCACCCCACCGCCGAGCTCGCGGAGCCGCGTTTCGGGGGACCGCGGCAGCGCCTCGCTTGTGCGCACCCAGCCGGAGGAGCCACCTGGAGTTGTGCTTACGGATCAGGTGGCACAGCCAACACGCTTTTTTGGCCGGTGACCACTCCACACCTTTTTCAGGATCAGACTACCAAGGACGTGAGTCACCTGTGTAAGATTTCAACCGGGGCCCAGGCGCGGTCACGATGCAGACAGAAAACATCGCTGCCCTGGCAGCGGTCATCTGTGCCGATACAGGAGCAGGTTTCGTAAGGCAAAAAGGCTTGAACTGAATTTAGGTAAGAAACCTTAGTTAACCGTCTCAGTACCACACAGATCATTTTCCAAATCATCTCTCCACTTCAGATGCTCCAGAGACGTTGCTAAAGCTGCTAGGTTTTGGAGCCTATTTCTCATTCAAAGTCAAAATGACTAAGAGGCTTTCAGAAATTTTAACTCGTGATTTATGTCCAGAAATAAAGACGTGGTGGTTTGAATAGACAAATCTACTTATTTCTGACGGCCCTCTTGAAACTGTTGGTACAACAGCACATAAATGCTTAGTACGGAGGTCATACACAAGAGATCGCTTCTAAAAGGCACTTCTGGAATGTCATAAGAGGACCAACCTGCTTCCCCCCCAAAACGAACATCCTCTAGCAGCATCTCAGGGGTAGCGTGTTCTCAGCACATCCCCTCAGCAGGTGGTACTCAGCGTCTGTGGCCTGTCATGATGCAGGACCATAGCCTACTCTTCTGCCATCAACAGTCTGAAGTTGCAATGGAAGAGCCTTCTGAAGAAAAGGGGGGAATTACACCAAAAGGAGGAATTCCATGGTGATGGACAGAGAAAGAAATAAAAAGAAAAGAGCATCAGCTCCAAATACTTTTTTTTTGTGGTTTGTGCTTTGTTCATTTTTAAGATAATTTGTTACATACAGGTGGTGGACTAAAATCCAACGTTAGTTACGTGGAGACACCAATTTTACTACGGAGAGGAAGCTGAACATATTTATTGGACTCAGACAGACCTGGAGACCAATCCTGTCACTAATTCCCATCTTCTGTCTGATCTTCAGGCATTTACTCTCTGAAGCTTTCCTACCGCCACCGAAAGGGAGCTTAAGTCATCTGGGTAGGAGCTTTCTGCCTGCATCCTGTATTTGGTAACACTGTGTTCCAGGTTTTTCATCCTTTAGCCTTCAAAACCCTCCTTTTAGAGGGAATCAAGGCATTTGGGAGAGGGCTATAATAGAAAATAGGAGCTCCTCAGGGTGAAGGACTGAGGAATGCACCACTGAAAGACCAAGAAGCCAAGCGAGTCCTAGATCCATCAAGAGAAGCCAGGAAGTAAGAAGGAACTGGACATGGAACTGGTCTGAAGAGCAGCTGTGACATTCGTGCCAGAAAGTCACCATCACAGCAGCATGGCAGGGTGTCAGGGTCACCTATCTCATGGCTGCACAGGCCTTCATACTCCTTCCTACCAAAAAGGACCCTTAAACTATTCTCATCTTATAAAGCAAACAGGAGTAAGACAACTGTGGACGGCACTTTCTTCCTCTTGTTTTGCTATACAGACTGGGCGTAACGATCCAATAACAACTTGACCATAAGCAGCTCAGAGGTCCTGGCCCCACACTAGCAAAAATTGTTTCTGACATCCCATCCCACACTGAAAGACTACACGTAAGCACGACAGAGCTCGTGACCACCGCAAGACACGGATAAGGTCTGGGTCTACCGGCACCAAGCTGCAACTGTGGCGTAAGCCATCTGTCTGCAGAAGACTAGTGGGGTGCCACGTACATGGAAGCTGGCCACATCGGGGCCTGGCCAGCTGGGATCTGGGCCATCTTCCAAGCGTGTTGCTGTTGACTGCTGAGAGTCACAACAAAGGGGTCTTTTCTACCCCAGAGGAGCCATTTGCAGATCTCTGACAAAAATAAACCAAATAAAGCAGATAGGTTGCCACGTGACAAGGAAAACTCAGTAAATAGGAAGATCCTCAAGTACAGAACTGCAAATTGGAGATAGCCCAGAGCTTGAATGAAAAGCAGATGGAGCCCTTAGACACAGCAGGACCCCAACATACCTGGAAGAACTTCTGGGAAGAAATACTTTTTTAGTATTTTAAAGCATCTGGCCTGCACACAGCAGAGACAAACCCAACTGAACAGAGCAACAACCTCAACTTGTGCTTATAGGTAAACCTTTGCAAGAAGGGGTTCCTAAGGAGATACTTCTACTTTTAACAACACAACCATTACTTACCCATATGCTTTAGGGCTACCTTGTGAGAGCAGTCTTCTGCATAGCTGCTAACTGTTCTGTGAACACCTTCACGGGTTGTACCTTCTCTGTTAATACTTCTGAGAGTTTTGTGCTGCAGAAGAAACTAATCCCAAGCTGACAGCCCAACAGCACAGGTGGAAATCCCAGCAGCAATTCATTTGGTAGGTTACTGGCAGATGAGCGCAACCACAGCCCAGAACGCAGCGTCTCTGGCCACGCGGGCTGTCAGAGCAGCGTCGGATCGCTGCAAGACTAAGGTGAAGCAAGCTTTGTACATCACCTACAAAGTATTACTAAAGGAGCACGCAGGTGGGGATACCAGCAATTAAACACTGCAAAGGTGCTGGGAACTGCCCACTAAGGAGTCGTTTCACACCAGTCACACCCACAGCCCACTGAAATGGCTCAGTGGTGCAAATGATGCCAGTGATACAATCCTAGTCTGACATTGCAACTGGGCCACTGAATGCAAGAGCTACCAGCCAGGGAAAGCAAGTCACACTTCTTCCGAGGGCACAGAGACCCTGCTGGAGATGCATCAAGCTCCGAGCAAAGGAGAGAGGTCAGTGGCAAGGTTTACAAGCCTTTCAACAGCAGGCAAGAGAGACACAGAAGCAGCAGCTGGGAAGCAACACAGCTGCAATGAGTGAGAGCACTCAGGAGAGGGAAGGGAGTTCCGCAGCGAGGCAGCAAGTCAGGCTGGCCAACCTTGCCCACCCTACATACCAAAATCTCCACGTGCTTTGAGAAGCACAAAACACGTGCCTCACGCCTTGGAGGAGCTGGGGGCAGATGACGGCGGATCTCCGGAGGTCTCATTTCTCCAGCGCCGAACACAGTGCTCTGCGTGAGGGGGTCCAGCAATGTTAGCCTCGGCAGAGCCTGTTGGCTTGCCTCCTCCTGCAGCCATCTGCTCAGGTCACCCAAAGCCCTGTGCCAGCACAGCCCTGCTTCTGGACATACGATGCGGCTGCCTCGCAGCAGTTGCACGTGAACCATGTATACTGATCCAATCACTTCAGCACAGTGATCTACCTTCTCCTTGCCACCTGAAACAGCCCAGCTGAAAACTGGTGACGTTGCACGGAGGAAGGGATGGGCCAGGGCTTCCCTGCAGTCTCCAAGAAAAATTTGGGTTACATTTTTCATCTGAGCTTCAGTGCACGAGTTTGCTGGTGCTCTGTCCAGAATACCAAACCCACCAACCAAGTGGTGCTCTGTCCAGAATACCAAACCCACCAATCCAAGTACTGGATTACCTTACTGGCTACTTCAGGGAAGCCTGAACACAAACTTAAATTATCACTTAATCAGTGCTCTAAAAATAGTTGCGGAGGAGGGTCCATCCACAGAGAAAAATAAGCTGTTGAGAAGAACAATGCTCTGGCAATCACCTCAAATTCACTGCACTTGGGACAAGAAATCTATCCTTTATGAGCTGCTCTTGGGAATAAAGGAAATTCATGAACTTGCCAGATAACCCTTTCAGAGGGAGGAGAGAAAGACAACCATTTCATGCCCCTTTCCCAGTCAAGACTGAATACACTTACGGGTGGGTGAAGGGAAAACCAGAGGGAGTAAACCTCATTTAGAAAGAGATGGATCAGAAGGAGTAGGGAAGAAATTCAGAGAAAAAAAAAAGAAGGAAAAAAGCAAGTAAGTATTTAATTGAATAACTCCACTAAATCATGGAACAGAAGGTCAGGAATTCAGAGCAAAAGGAAAGAAAAGGGTGACTAAAGAGAAGATTTACATGTGCATGTTCACACGCTACTAGCTCAGTGCCTGACTGATTTGATAACCATCCCTTGCATATTATGCAAATTCAGTTTTCAAGAAACCTTTATCCTTTACTCAGGGCTTGTGGTGGGGATACATCAAACACCACAACTGTAGCACTCTCTTAGTTTTTTTTTGTTCAACATTTTCTGCATTATCCTCCTCAACTAAGAGGAGGATAATGCAGAAAAAAGGCAACCTCAACTACTCAACTTGTGCTATAAAATAAGGGTGGATTTCAGCTCACCTAACGTTAGCTATCTAAACACTTTTAGCTGAAGCTAACAGTCGAAGGCTCCCTCTGTAGTCAAGGAAAAAGACAACCACCTCCAGACAGCAATTTATCCTCTTTTAAGATCCATTTCTGTGCCTGGTGGGAGGAAACACCCTTTGGAGACCTGTCTGTCTACCACTGCTGATAGAGGACATCTAGGCAACGAGGCTAAACCAGACACCCAACCGCAGTGACTGAACACAGGGGAAACAGCTTTTACCTTCACAGTCTGCAAGGTGACAGAACTACTTGGCACTTGGAAGAGAACAACCTACAGAAAACATCATTTGCACAAAATACGTAGGTCTTTAACTCCTCGGAGGACAACGAGGGGGATGCAGATGCGGGTCAAGGACCACTAGTGGAAGGATCTTTAATATTAATGTTTACATCTAAGGCCCATTCTTCAATTCAAAATTAAGTAAAAACCAAAGAGGTTCCCTAGTTTCCTGGCGAAGCATGCTTGGCACTTAATGTCTTTTCTGATGTTTACAAGCACAGAGCACGGTGAGGGACATCTGCCACCACCAGCACACCTTCCTGCAGTCTGCACAGGAACAACCAGAGGACTTGGCTCCAACTGATCCCCACTGACAACATGAAGCCTTCAGAGAACGCTGCCAAAAACTCAGTGTAACAGGATGATGAAGATTGGTGGAGACTGCGTAGAGGAAGGTAAAGGAGAAATGCGTATCATCAGACTCACAAAGTATTTCCACTTCTCTGCAGTGTGGCAGGGGTACTTTTGAGCAGAAGAGGGGAGAACGAAGCTGATGGCAACACTCAGACTACCATGATTTGCTGCAGTACCATTAACAAACTGTGCTCAATTCATCTCCTCTGGCTTCTTTCCATCACATTTTATCAACTTGTTCAAAGGGAGCATTAAAAGCTCTTTAGTACCTTGCTACATTTGTTACTGCTGAGCAGAAGTAATTGCCAACTAAGATATCTATCTGCCAGAGCCTGCTCATGCCTGAGATGGTAGAGGTCACGTTCTGGAAAAGTTAGACTTCAAACTTTTCCAAGTTTCTAATTCCCACTGTAGTTACACACACACATCAGACAACTGAACAGCACAGAAAAATGGAGGCGAAAATCAGAGGTGCAGCAGAGCTGCCGCCTACCCCACAACAAGTTTTACTTCTGAAACTATCTGAGCAATTTTAGGAATTTTTTCTACCCCATTTTCAAATCACGCATCTTGAAAAACACAGCTATTAATTACAATCAGTGAAAATATAAGTGATCCCTGAAATACATGCTGGCCCTCACACGCCCGATGCTGCCTCCCCTCTCCCCCTGCTCCCTCCCCCAAAGATGCACGGAAGTACCAAATCCCATTCAGGGCTCCTTGAGGAAATTCTTTGTCCGTGATGTTTTCTCTAAAAACAGTCCACAACCCACTTTCTTTTTTACTTCCAACGTAGCGGGATTCAATTTCAGTGCCCCAGCTGCCGCGTGAATCAGACGGGAAGGAGCAAGCTCTGAAGCGCGGCCGCGCAGAGGCCGCCTCGCAGGACGCCGGGAGCTCCAGCACACAAAGCACCAGCACCACACAACCGCAAGGACCAAACCAGTACAGCACGTCATGGGAAACGCCTCAGCCGTGGAACCAGGCCTGGGCACATCAGTCTTGCCTGAAGATATCCTTACACATGCAGTGATACAGACAAAAAAAAAAAAAAAGCAAGCATTTAACCTCTGATGGCATCTTCAGCCAAAAATGTGACTTGAGAAAGCCTATTTTTTTTACATTTCTTGTTCAGCTATACATGTTATGGCATAGGAGTTAAGCACTGTATCAGTAGCTAATGTCACTTGATAGCCTACTAAAGCTTTGTTAAGCATGAGGATTTGCATGCTATTATCAACAATGTCATAAACTTTCCAGACTTCTGCAAAAACCTCCTGGCTGCCATTAAACTGTTAACACTGTCTTTCCCCCCCCCCCCCCTTTTTTTTTTTTTTTTTTTTTAAAATCTCAGTTGCCGACCAGACAGCATCACATTTTGCCTTTCCCATTCCCGCTGCTGCTGCACTGCAGTGCTGCACTGGGAGCCCTCTCCTCCACCTGACAGAGCCGCCCCAACACCTCCCCTCCTGCCCACAGGGCTGCAAACCCAGCAGGACCAATCCTGCCTCCAAGCACCCTCCCCGTCTATAGAGCAGGCTCCAGCACCAGCACGAGAAGCGTGCCGAAAGCCCAGCGGCTGCCACCGGCGTAGCTGATGTGCGCTCTCACTTTCAGTGGACCTGGGGCGCGACGTCCTTACCAATGGGCTGGTTAGCAGGCTGCTGCGTGGGTTTTTCTGAGCACCCGTCATTAAGCCCAGCTCCACATTAAGTCCTTACCCAGGAGGACTCAAAGTCTACAAAGACAGGTACAGCAGAGAGACACAGAAACCAAAAGATGCTCATCACACAATAAGGGAAAAAGTTATCTCCTTGAAAAATAAAAAGTTTGAGCAAAGATGACAGATTCGTATGCAGGTATCCTTTGGGCTGGATACCAACCAGTAAGGTGAAATGGGAGAAAATGAATGTCCATCATGAATACAGACAAGACATGCTGGGGAACAAACAAACAAAAAAACCCAGTGTAAAGGGTTGTAAAGGGGTTTCAAAGGTAAGGGAAAAGTTATCTTGATGCATCTCAGGTAGATTTGATGCAAGGAGCTGCTTTCTGAGTAGAAGGGAGAAACAAGAGTAGGTCAAGAAGAGCAAAGAGCCAGTGAGAGCTGTGAACCATCACTGCTGTGGGCTCACTTGATGTGCAAGCACCAGTTGTACTGAAATGATATACACACCCAAGAAAGTGCAAAGCAGTTCTTGTACAGCACAGCGACAATCAAATGAAGGATGGGTGAAACAAACTGAAAAGACTGTATTTATATATATGAAAATATATCTAGAATAGCTACTTAGAGAGAGATATACACACACACACACACACACACACACAGTACAGTGCATTTTGTGGTCACTTACAAGAGGGATTTGTCTACCTTCAAACTTTCTTTTCCATGATGCTGATGTGCTGAGACCTCAGCTGTTTTTCCACTTGTTTTGACTTCTTTGGGTTTGGGGTTTTTTTTTTCTTCTTTGTGATAAGTATCCCCCTCAGTGCTCTCCCATGTGTTCCCCCATTAGCCTGCTTGTGTCCATCTACTGCCAGCTGTCTCACTTTTAAGACTCTCAGGAGTTTGTTTGTGGACCACCTATCATAAGGAGATCCTCACCTGTGACCAGGGCTTGTACAAATAAAACAAATAAATTATTTGAAAAGGAAACATTTATGATGCATTTATGGACAATATTCTCCAACAGGACAAGAAAAGCACAGCTCAACTCTGTGATGATGCTGAAATGCTGATTAACATAATTGAATAGCTTTTGTGCTCTCCAAGCAGATTAAACAATTTACAGTCACTGACTCTTTGGATAGACCCAAATGAGGAGATCAGCTTCTCTTCGAAGGGACCACCCATGTACTCTGTGTTATTCTCCATGGCCTTCTGATCAGGCACTACTGTTAGCAAAATTGAAGTGTGCTTTGGGTACCGATTTTAATTATAACAAACCTGTATGAAAGATCTCGGCAAATGGTTTGATCGTAGTGTTCATACACTTTCTGAAAGACTTACTGAACAGCAATAATCCATTTGGATGCACTGTAACTCTGACATAATTCAGTATAAAGACAGAAAAAAGTATTTTTAAAACTTCATTTGTCTAATTTCAGTTTAACACAGTACTAATGTACTAAACACAAATATGGTAACTGTTCATGTATTTGGTATCCTGAGAGGAGGATCAAAATCGTTCTTCCTCTCTTCATTCTAGTAAAATCACTGACAAAAATCACATACTCCCCAAGTCAGCCTCTCCAAGATTTCAGCTCCTTGTCACTGCTATGCTACAATCTGCAAGAATTAAAACCCAAATCGCATTTTCTTCTCTTTGAAACCATTATCCAGGTAAAATTCATAATTCTTTAAAGTGACATGATGTGAGGAACATCTAATACCACTCTCAGTTTGTACAGATGATAATGAAGGGAGCACCCTTTTTGAAAAAGGGTAACTACTACTTCCCTGGCATTGACATTAAACCAAGCTTTATGCCTGTGAGCAAAATGGCAAATGATGCAAAGCTAGTAATTTCTTCGGTTGCCTCTCAGTTCATTCCCAGATGTGGAAGGGTAATAATTGTCTCCAGTTACTTACGCAAGAACTTTTAAGGATAGCCATCTATAAATAATGCTTCTCGCAACTATCCTATGTTTATTTACAAATATATGCACATTGTTTTTCAGTGTCTCGATACGAAAACTAATACTAGTAGCTGAACTCTTTCAAAAGCAGACACACATTTGCAGTACCCAACTTCAGATAGCCTAAAAATTTACCTGCAGGGTAACTTTACTATTTCAGTAAATGAGCTGAAACAACTCTACACCTCCAGACTGCACCCAGACTGTCTCAAGCCAATCTTGAGCCAATCACCTCCAGTTTTAGTACCTTTATGAGAGTGCTCTTCTCCCTCAAGTATTATCATCAGTATTTGAATAAGAGAAGAATGAATGCTAAGACCATTTCCCAGATTCATACAGACAAACTGTACCAGGGATGGAAAAGGAAGGCCCCCATCTACACTCCCACACTCCCCAGTTTTTACCTTCTTCTGCATGCTATTGCATCATTAATTTATATCAGAGATGGGAAAGAAGGGCTACAGGAGAAGTCAGTCACTGGTAAGTGCATTTGAAGAAGGCTGTTGCTCAATTACCTGGTTACATTTCAAAAAAAAGAGAAAGAAATTACACACACAGAGACTAATTAAGAGAGAAGAACTGGCAACAAGACAGAAGGAACTTCTAAGTGTTATAAAGAATGCAAGTGTAAGCTTGAATCAATAGTTTCTTCTACATATTATACTCGGGCAAGATGAACAATGCTAAGTTCCTACTGCAGGTTTTTTTTTTCTTCCCATTGAAGTTACCTATACTCTTACACAGTGAAATGAAAGCAGACAACGCACCAGTCTGTGTTTCATCCCTTTGGTATCACCTGCATTTTTTTAAGACAGCACAGTTACACATGTGAATGAAGGCCTCTATTTACCTGCTGCGCTTTGATTACTAATGAGGAAGCAATGTCAGCTCAAATTTTCAAGTATGTCAAAGGAAAAAAAAAAAAAAATCAACTTTTTTTAACTTGAAGCCCAGACACAGTGATAAACCATGAAAATCAGCAATTTGTACGTGTACAGCCATCTATACTACACTTAACTAAGCACCAAGTCTTTAAAACCCTGAAGAAAAGTTACCTTTAACTATCTAAGAAAAGAAGACAGCAAAGGCGGCCCCCAGGGTGTCTACAAACTACAGGATTTTTCACTATTATAAAGCCAAACAACATAATGAAACTATGAAGGAACAACTTCAGTTTAGCTACAGTGACATTCAGGACACACTGACTGAAACACCACACTCCCCACGCAAAAACCTGCTAGTGACAGAAGTGGATATCCACTTGTATCAAGAGTTAAACTCCACTATGCAATGTCCCTGCTGCTTGCAAATTAAAGGACCTGACTTTTTAAAGCACAGTTGTTTCAAAAAAATCCCTCAGTGGCTGTTTTAGGTTTTGACATGCAGTGGTTTATTTCCTTTAATAGATACTCCTCTATCTACTGTGTAAACAGTGAGAGCTTCACTGTTTAAACTTCCAGTAAATCCGAGATTAACACACTTCTTTTCTTCCCATGCCACAGTTTTTTGTCTATTTGTACAGCACCTCCAATCCAGTGCCCGAGAACCTCTGGTTCAGAGAGCCGTGCCCTCCAGACCTCCGCAAGGATGGAGCTACTGCTGCTACTGAGCGGGAAGGGAGATGGAGCCAGGAGAAAAGGGCTGATGCTGCACGGGTACACAGCTCTGGGCACAGAGCTGCTCTTAGACCCAAGCAACACGGGCATACCCCTGCAGAGGCACAGGCTCTTCGGCTGTGAATTACGAAACCCACCGATGCGTATTTTTGGTATTCCCATGCACAGAGGGCAGGCGGTACCCTGGCACTGCCACCGCAGCTCTTGCGATAGTTCAACTCTGCTGAGAGGCACAACCTTCTTCCCTCATTCCCTGGTATTATGTGAGTGTACCTGGGTCTTGCTGTCCTTGGGTCTTCTCTGTTACTGGTATTCTCCTGAACAGCCTGTTGGCAGGTGGAAACCCAACCAGTTCTCATATTTGCTAGGAAGCCTCCAGATGCCATGGCCCACTCTACCTCCTATTAGCCCCACACCAAAAGCCGCTCCTTTGGTCCTCCATCAGTTCCTGCAGCTCTCCTTTCTTGCTTGCTCGTCTCTTTCCAAGGACTTGCACTTTCCCTAACTCTTCCCCCCCTTTAGTTCAATGACTAACTCAGTTGAGAAAAAAAACCCAAAACAACTGTAGCTCAGTAAGAAGCAGATGCTCCCCCTCCCTCCTCTCCATTCCAACCTCCATCTCAACCCACCACACACAGAGAAATACTGATAACGATGCAATTAAGATTCCTAAGTCTTGTCCCCATTCCTAAATCTTCTCCCCAAAATCTCAACATTCATTAAGTTTGGGACTGTCACTATGACTAAGTGAGGTGCACCGCAGTGTATAAACTGCCTCTAGTAAGCCTGGAGAGTGGTGTAAGTTCTTACGTATATAGGAAAGTCATCTTTCTTAGAAACAGGGCCAACTGCTCCTAACCAGCTTCACTCTTGTTTTCATACAGCCACCCCAGCTGCATTCTATGTGCAACCGTCACGTGTTGCAAAGTGATTTTCTTGACAACATGCTCATTTATACATTCTACAGTATTTCACAACACCTTTAATGTTTCAGTCAGAAAAGCTGGCCAAGCAAACATATTTCTCATTTTGCACAGACATGCTTCTGCAGTTTGCTAACTGAAGAGGATGCTGCCAGTATCTCAGACTTTTAGGGTTTTTTAGAGTACATTAAAACCGGGCTTTTTCCATGAGACTCCATTTGCCACATGAATCTTTCCCTCTTAAACGCAGTATTTCCTGTGCTCTCAGTAACTCACCATTTACATACGCCCAGTCTATTATATTGCTGTTTGGTGAATTTATTTTCAAGTCATACAGGGTGCAGGTTTGAATCCAGACCAATAAATCTGACACACAAGTCCGGAATAATTAGTTCCTTTCAGTCAGCGATGAGGACTCCGTGGGCCTTGCCAATCCCACCCATCAGTTCTCTTCCTCGCCCTTTCTTCCTGAGAGGAAGCCATTTGCCCGCTGGCTCTAGCCTCCCCAGGCAGCCTGCGGCAATGACGGCTTCGTGACAAACACACGCTGGAAGACATGAAAGAGACACTTCTGATTCGAAGGAGATGACACCTCCAGCTTACCTCCATACTAACTTCTCTCATTTAGAATCATAGAATGGTTTGAGTTGGAAGGGACCTTAAAGATCATCTAGTTCCAACCTCCCTGCCATGGGCAGGGACACCTTCCACTAGACCAGGTTGCTCAAAGCCCCATCCAGCCTGGCCTTGAACACTTCCAATGGTGATTTCAGCATCAATGTGAAGGACGTCTTGTCATGGAGCTGAAAACAGCAGTCTCCATCTTTCCTCCAGCAGAAATAAATCTATCTTTCTTTCATCACGTCAGGCTACAGAGAATTCAAGTGCTCTGTCCAGAAAGTTTTAACACCCTGTAGCTCTCATGCCCAGTCAGAGAAGCAGCTGACAGAGATTCACACACATTAGAGGCTGAAGGTAAGAAAGAGATACTTACTTTCTACTTGAATTGTTATTTCCCTTTATCTGTGACTAATGTCATCTCTCACTTCTTTCATCACCTTACTCCCAGAAGTCAATACAACCTATCTGAGCCAACATATCCAAGGACTGACACTGATGCTGCGTTGGAGCTGCTTTAGAGCCACCACAAAGCTAAGAGATGCTCTGAGCCTCCAGTATTACACAAGCAACAGCTAAATAAATATCACATAACTATTTCTAAAAATCTGCCTATACTTGCTAGAAACAATGAGGAATCTAAATCTGAAAATAGTATCAATATTCTGCCAGAAAAACACTGAACATTTAAAGTTCCCCTGATGTTTCTACAGGACTGAGTTTTTGCAGCTACCAATTTACTGGTGACACCCTAGAAAATCAGAAGAAATTGGAAAAGAGCAATAGGTCTAAAGGTATATTTTTTCCTGACTACTGCCTTAGAGGCTGCATACCTTACTTATATGGCTGCTATTCTAATGACTTAAAGTGAGTGATATTCAGAAGACACTCATCATATTATGAGATGAAAGAACCCAGAATAATCCTCTCTTCAAATAAAAGCAATAGCACTCTGCCATTTCATACATTTCCATCTTTTATTTTCATATTCTGAGAATTCTCTATACACCTTCACTGCAGCTAACCCTTCTTCCTTCTAAGTTTAAGTAAAGAGCAGTGACTTCTCTCCAGCTTTCATCTGGAGGCATTTATCTTACAATCAGTCCTGCAGTATGAAATTCAGTTTGTATTGGCACAATGGCTTCACATAAAAACAATCATACTTTTAGAAGAACTCTTATGCTGCAAATCCTTGTTCCCATCTTGACTGACTTTGCAGTAATTCATGTAGTTTATTTGGTTACACAAAGAATCACAGTACATTTGACATAATTATCTTCTTTTTCTGTTAGTATCTATATATGGCGTCCTAAACTGCCATACTCACTTTTTTTGATGCACGTTCATGATCCTCAATGAATCACTCAGTATACCTGCTGTTCTGCCTTTAGCCATACAAAACTCTACCTTCTGCTTTGATTATCTGCGGGCTTTAAAACAACTAAACAAACAAAAAACCACCCCGCCCTAAGACTCATCAAGCACTTCCCTTTCTCAGTCTTCCTTCTGCAAACACCAACCAAGAAACCTTTTTTCCTCATTTACTGACCTCCCCTTCAGCTCAACACTTCTGTACACAAGTTGCCAACAGCAGGAGTCTCCATGGGATTCTGCATCACTGCCATTTTCCACTATGTCTTTCCTAGACATGCACTTTTTCTCTTTCCATAGGTCCCCGATTCCCTCCTCCCATTCATTTATCTTTCTGCCATCTCACAGCCTCTGCCACTGTAATTCATAGCCGTTGCAGGTGGCAAGTCAAGAGCAAGCTGCCTTCATCTGCTAGAGCCAGCCACTGAAAAACAATACAGCTGAATCCCTCCTTAGCACCCACATCACAGACAAACATCCTTGTAACCTTCAGGATGCAAAGCATTAAACAAAGCCTTTCTCCTCAGTTAAACTGGCTTGATGAGAAAAGCAGCATCGCTTGGCCCATGCACGGAAGGCTTTTGTGGTCTCCTATTTGCTCTTAACGTTAAGTCCCACAAGACATATAGCCCATAGATACAGCTGTCTTATCTGTGACATACTGCCCTACAGGTTTCCGTGGTCCCTGCTTGCCTATGCTACCAACGCCTCTGGACACTTAGGACCTGATCCCTACAAGCACCCATGCAGCCGCCTGCCTGCATCCCACCTCCTACTTCCAGTGTAAAATCCTCCTGCAGCCCCTTGATGTAGGCAGACCTAGATTCACCCTGCCTTAATTAACGTAGCCACAGAAGGCTACCTTAGGCCACTCGGCGTAAACACCACTCACCATAAACACCTTTATAATCACCAAGCAAGGCACAGTTCACAAGGAATAATAATATTTTGCATAAAACATTTAATACATTTTGGGGGAAAAATGCAATTATTTGAGACACACAAAGTCTTATCCAGGTCTAAAACAGACGTACAGGCTTGCATGCTCATTTTCTTTCCAAGTACATCATTTGTTCATCATAATACATCATACCTCCTTAAAAACTGTGCCTTGCCATCTTCTCCCGGCCATGAAATAACTAGTACTACAGCCAGCAGACAAACTCGCGTGGGATGGGCTTTTCCCTGGGGAAATCCCAAACCCTGGGGATGTAAGGCTGTCCCACTCCTAACTTTGGGAACAGCTAGAGGTGCTTTCCTGCCAGCAGCACTGGTGGCCTCCAACCACCTGGTCCGCTCCTGCACAGCCACAGCTGTATTGAGGGATGAACTGGGAAAATAACCCGAGTTAAGAATAAATCAGTAAAACCCAAGAAGTTAGGGCAGTTTCTTGATCCAATCCAGTCCGCTTACAGTGGAAGCGGTATGAGTGACGGAGGGACAGGCACCACAGATGGGTGGCAACAGGGACCGCATAACCCAGCGCTGACACTAAGAGAAGCACAGATAAAACCACAGCCAGCAGCACCTCCGCTAGACTGACTGAACCAAGACCTGTTCCTCGCTAATGAGCGCAAAGAAGCGATCTCTATCCACTCTGTATACAACTCAGCACTCGTTAACATGTACGCGCTCTGCCATATGCTTTTCCTCCCATACGGATGCCCCTTTCCACCCCCCCAGCATGAATCTAACACCATGCTCCAGGGATAAACGAGCTTTCATTTTGAAAACCTTAACAAGTCCAGCAAGACCAAATCATGATCAGCAGCCTTTAAAAATAAGTGGATATGAAAATTCCTATACAATAAAAATAAGTTATCCAGCAAATATAATTTACTTTGGCTTATCACACAGTCTCTTGCACAAACATAACAAAGAGCATTTAAACCACCCTCCACAGAGTTTAGGAACATTTACAAGACATGAATGATGATTTACAGCGTCTAACTCCCACCAAGAAGAAAATGTTCCAGGTTGCAGTCCATCAGCTGTGAGTAAGGCACTAACCACCTGATTTTTAGGAGCACTAATCTGTTAACTCCAGCAGGAGTTGGGTTAACACAAGTGAAACTGGAGCCAGGGATCCCAGTTCAGCGCTCCTTATCCAGCAAAACTTTCACAGATTCTCTCCAGTCCTCCAGCATCCAGAATTAGCTATTACACCAAGAAACACAGAAACCCAGAATTATTATAAATATCATTTCATGGACATGCAGTGACTTTCAATACGGCCTAAACTCTTCAGAGATATTAATTTAAAAGCCTGAACCAACAGTTTAGGATTTCCTCTAAGCTGCAGCTTTCTCAAGTCAATATTTGTAAAACATGTTTCACGTTTCCAAGGAAACCAAGTGGGTAATACCTCTTGCAAACAGCCTCCTTCAATATACTTTTGACGGCTACGGGGCTCATAGAAGTTATTCGCGGTCTGACAAAGGAAAGAAGTTACACTTTTCCTTACATCTTCCGGAAAAAAAAAAAAAAATCAGCCTGCAGAAGCAACTGAAGTAACATACATACCAAGCATCTACAGAAATCCCTGTGGACTTTGCCATCTGAAGCAGACATATAATAACCCTTGCATTACTCAGCTTTTCTACGTATTTTTCCCACTGGTAGATCTAAAAGTGTCCAGAGCAAACAGCATTACATTCATTTTGCAAATGCAAAAATTAGACACTTCTTAAATTACTTCCAAATTATCAGCCAGTACACCAGCTTCGGAGGTCTGAACATATCTCACCACCCTCTACTAAAAATGTATTACGCATCTCATAGTAAAGTTCAAATGTTAATGAAGATAGAGACCAAATCTAGGGATAGAGTAGCATGTTATAATAGAATGCTGCTTACTTATTTTTTTCTATTATTTTTCTTATTTGACAGATATTTAAATCAATTTAAGGCATGACTAGCTCACTGCATCCTGCAGACATAAAATAAATGGTGAGGCGCACAAAATATACTTGAAGTAATTTTGTTGACGGGATCTTTGGAAAAAGCAAGATTATCAGCAAAGCAGCAATGACATAATATCTCTATCTGAAGAAGAGAAGAGGAAAAAGTACAGCCTGACATTAAGTAGAAATAACAAATCTATGAATTCCACTTTGATTAATGCGAAGACTTAAAACTTTAAAACAAAATGCCTGCAACAGTATTTTTGTGCTCCTGCACACTAAAGACAGATCAAAGCAACAAAGAAATCCATTTTCCTGTCTGTTAGAAGTTCTGTAAGACTTCTGTTTCCAAAGAGCCGGGTAATGTGCTTTTAAATGATGTACTTAAAGAGCATTATATGTCCAAACATCCTTGCTGAAAAACAAAGACTGAAGTTTCACCAGAAGAATCCAGACTAGAAAAATACCCATCGCGCTCTCACATCTGCTCCCATCTACCTACAAGATGCCCTCGACAACTGTTTAATACACAAAACACATATCCAGAGTTCCTCAGGATGTTGCATTTTGTTCACTCAGAGAAACTCAACACTGGATACGACACGGATGCTCTTTGGTGGCTTAGGGTAACAACAGAAACACCAGCCCCTCGAGGAAGCACCTCAACCTCCTCCTGATGTAACAGGCATCGAGCCGAACCCAGGGACTTTGGCTGTAACAAAATTTATTGCATCCAGCACAAATCTGCAACCTACAAAGACCCACATGCAAGAACAACACACGAAATAAAGCTGCAGCTTCTCAACAAGCCTAGAAGGAGCAGCCAGGAGACTCCTTTGACTTTACAACAGAGGATTGTTTAAACAACAAAAATGAACCCATTACAACAGAATCACTTTACATAATGTACCAGGCATCACATTAGCTACATAAACTTCTGTGGCAAGCAGTGAAAACCAATTTCTGTCTTACAAAACGTCTCAGACTCATTTGCAGTATAAGAAATGTCATTCCAGAGCTGATGACTGAGATGTTAGTAATGTACAAGATCTTCAGTGGATAATAACTAGTGCTGCAATAAGGGGAATCCACGTCGCATGGAAAGTATATTCAGCAGCAAATAGTTTTCAAAAGATCTTAAGTCACCACGTAGCAACAACGGGCTTTCTTTTTGCCACCATTTACTAATGAAACACACACACACGTTTACTTTTCTTGGACCATTTGTGTCCCCCCTCCACCCCTTAATTTAGTAGTTTCTCTCCCCTGCAACCTGCCTTCATCCCAGAGAAGGGCGACTCGCACAGAGTCCGACAGCACAACTGGGAAACAGATGGCGAAGAGCAGAAATACCCTCCCAAGATCCTGGAGCCAGAACAAACACGAGGACACGTACCACAGGCAGCCCTCCCCCAGAGCACAGGGAGAGGGAAAGGCCCCAGGGACCCTCCTGCCAGACTGCAAGAGATGTCACGGTCACCTCGGACCTCAGGTGTCCCAGTTAGAGAACAGCAGGACGCGAAAGGCACCTGACAGCCTGATCTACACGGAAGAAACGGAGTTGCTTTCCTTGTGAGGTACCACAAGTTTTCCCAAAGGTAACGCGAGACACCAGCACCAAGACACCACGTGCAGCTCCAGCTGCCTCCTGCTCCGACCCAGAAACCAAGGGGTTACTGCTTTACCGCAGTGTTTTCAGGAACCGCTGCAATAAATCTTCACCAGAAATTCAGGGCTCCAGGGACCTATAACATGCTATGTCATCTATAACATGAAAATATAAATTAAGGGATGGCTGGTTTTCATATTTAGAATTGTGTGCAACGGAAACTAATTCTGCATTTTAAAAAACCCAAACAACCCAACTTGAAAGTAAAAAAAGATAAAACGTCTAATAGACATTGCGTGGAGAAAACAAGAGCAACATTACTGGTGAAGAACAACAAACAACATCTAAAAATTCCACTTCAGTAAAAAATGAAATCATTATTAGCCTTTGCAGAGAAAGGATTTTAAGCTAATGACTTGCAGACACTTTAGGCTCACACTTCTTCTTTGCCATGCGAAGAGCTGTACTCAGAAGACACAGTTCAAAAGCTCCATGGAGAGCTGTTCACGAGCCTCATACACCACTGCTGGACTGTGAGGAGCTACTTCTTAATAAACTGGTGGTTCATAAAGAACATAAAAATCATGAATAGCAGTAAGCCAAATGGAGGAAAGCACAAGCCCACTTCAAGCACCCCATTGGAAGCTTAAACCAAGACGCTGCAGTGCGCACTGGAGCAGAGTTTGTCGTCAGGAGGAAGAACTGGAGCAAATGCTGGGACTGTAACAAGTGACCGGAGGTCGACTGGATTTTAGAAGAGTGATGTTTCCCCACAGACCAATTAGTTTTGCAGCAGTGGTGTATGAGATGTGTGTAAAATTAGCTTTACAACGTATTTCACTTTCCTTTTTTAAAACACAGATAAGTAAACACCCATTTGGACTTCTCAAGAGCACAAGGCAGAGAGTCTCCATCGTGCCTGGGTGTTATTTCTAGTGCTTCTTACCTGGTTCACTTTCCTCTCTGGCAGTTTGAAGCATTAGTAAAACCCTTCCTCTGACCGCCACTTTTCAGTCTTCTGACTTGCTGCACAGGGCTACACCGCACAATGGTCCTCGTTCCCAACCCTGATCCTGCTCACAGGATCTGCACTAGTTATGTCAACTTGCAAAAAGAAAGTGACACAGCCAGCAAGGCTCCCTTTCCCTCTTTGAGAAAAGAGGAAGGGAATTACATTTCCAATTGTACTATTTTTTGATAAATCTGCATCCTACATCATTTTGCCTGGCTCCATGAGAAATACAAGCAGAAATGGAGTTATCACACTGAATGAAACTATACAATGAAAAAGCCGGGGGGGGGGGGGGGGGGGGGGGGGAACGACGGACGGGCGGAATCTTGCTTTGGCCTTTAGTTGCTATTTCAAGAAGTTAGGGAGAAGGCAGAGAAAAAAAAGGAGAAAGGCCCATCTTTTAGTTTGGTTTCCTTATAAAATAAGGTTACTTATGATCACAGTTTTGAAGTCAGAATATGTAGAAATTAAGCTTTATTTACAATTATATCTCCTTGAGAAGACTGAGGAAATAGAGCAGTATATACATAAGCATGGAAGAAAGTCTCCAGAAAGGATGAAATAATTACAGGGAAGGGCTCCAGTTTGTTCAAGTACCAGTAGGACTTCAATGGTAAGGTCACTGTGAAAGAGCACAACTTCCCCAAGTTGAGCAGAGCTCAGCAAAAACACCTGGTATTCTTACTCACTCTTTTAAAACTGGTAAGATTAAGGAACAGCAGTTATGTGGGAGAAAAAAGTATAGTATCCAAATAACAGCACTGATCCTGAAGAAACATAGGAAGAAAAAGTAGAGTGAGCAAGAGACAGAAAGGTCTGAGAAGTGCAGCACAAGGTAGGCACACCAAACACTGAGCCTGGGCGATCCTGCTCAGCTGGTACCTCTAGCCAACGAGCATCCTATTTCATACTTTAGATATAATACACTGAATAGACATGTCCGAAAGGGCACCCAAGAAACGAGGTGTCAGTGTCATCAGCTGAGAATAAGTGAAATATTTCAAAAAGTTATTTTCATAGGCAGCTTCACAAAATGAGAATAGACAGCTACTCCTATCTTTTGACAATGTTTAATACTCCTAGAAGAAGCAGGTTAACCAACAGTGCTCCAAAACCTGCCTGGTAAAGAAATGGCTTTTTTCTGTAACATTATTATATGTTCTAATGAAAAATTCTGACTCTTATTTAAATTATTCAACAAAATTACATTTGAAATTATGAAACCAATTTACATTCCTTCTTTCATCAATGCTCATCAGTACTCATTTGCTGTTGAAGTTTCAAAGAAACTACTAACCTGATAAAAATCACAGATTAAACAAAACTGAAATGTAGTAAACTAATCAATAAGCAGGTGCATAATAGAGTATCATCTTTCTCACAGCTTATTCAACCACCACAGACCAATAACTAGCTCATTCAGAAGTTGAAAAATCTACCGGGAGCAAAAGAAACTAGGTAAATGTGTTTTTCTCTTCCAGTCTTTTAATATAAACAATATGCTGAAGGGTGATACCTACTAATTCTAAAACTCTCAAGGATATTTTAAACAGAAACTATGAGTTTCTCTTAATAACCAAGTATTATTTTTCCTGTATTTAATATAAAATTTAGTTTTAAACACAACACAAATACTTTTTAGTAAGATCTTTAAAGTAACCTGGCACATTAAAAATAAATCAAAATATTAATAAAAATAATTTCAATTATTTTTTCTACAATTTACACAAGTTCCAATTTCTAAGTACAGCTGACCAAGTCAATAGTAAAATTAAACCATCTAGTAAGAAACACATCATCAGTCATATTGTAATACTAAACATGCAAAAAATTAAAACTCAGTAAACGAACATTAACTCCACAAACTTTTTAAATATATAGGTATGCATACAACACATTCTCTCAGCTAAAAATTTGAGCGTAGTCTGCATAAAGACTATTTCATCTGCTGCGTATCAGCAAACTAACCGTCACTTACCCAACGGACATCACTGGGAACGGAAAAATCAGTAAGAACTGCAGAAACCAAAGACGACTTAAACTGATTGTTTAAATCAAGTTTTCCTGCCTGCTACTTTAAAGTCAAAATTATTTAAATGAATTCACCCTCTTCAACAGCCGCAAATTAAAACACTGTTCAATTATGCAAACTCTGAAAATGAAGACAGAGAAGGAATTGACAGAAGAGTGGTTGACCACTCACTTAAGAGACAGAGGTATAACAAGGTTAAGTGGCTAGAAGCCAAATATATGGATAAATTCAGGGTACAAATAATGCATAGAAATTAGAGTGATTATAACCACTGGAACAGCTTACCAAAGACGACAGTTGATTCCCCATTGCATGAAGTTTTTTACATTACAAGCGTGCATTCACAAAATGTTCCAGCTCCAAGAGACCATGCGTGCTTCATGCACGCCAAGGGGATACTCTACCGATTGCATTATTTAAATTGAATTAGATGATCATAACGGTCTTTTCTGATCTTCAAATCAACGAATCTACAATTTGATCCCATGTTGAGATCTCTTATTACTTCTCATTTCGCTAAGTCCTGCCCCCAGTGAGTATAACTTCATTTGACTTTACAGTACGTTCCTTCTGCTATTTGCTTAAATGCCAACATGTCCACCAGCAACTAAAGACTTTGAACAGAACCAGCCTTCATCTGAAACCATCCTTCGGGACGGTACTGAACTCGAAATGCAGCTTCACTCTTCAATTAAGACCTCAAACACACACTTTTCAAAGCCTTTTCACTAAGTCATTGCAGACTTAAACTGTATTTTACAGGCTACTCTATGGGGGGTACCTAATATGCTGTTTAGCCTACGACACAAGGAATTAAATCCTCCACAACATGGGACTTCATGTTTAGGCAGAAGATTGCTGTACAGAGAGCTAGGAACGCCTACATCAGGCACCAAGAGCAAGGATGATAGTTTTAAAGCAAAACAGCCTAGAAATACTCCTAAACCACTGAACTAAGAGCTCAGTTTCAAGCTGGAAGCCTCCTACTACACATACAGCACTGGACGGGTCTCCAAAACCAGGGTTCATATTACAAACTAGGAGAACCAATTGAATTCGGCATCTGTGGCTAAATTCGAACTTGTTCATCCAGGCAGAAATCCTTAAAAGTCTTTGCAACTTACATGTTGGTTAAATGTGGCTTCGTGGCTTCGCTGCTTCTACAGCACTTGCAGCTCCGTCAAGATGCTTTTAGGACACAATTCCTGTACTTGACACAGTTGCCAATCCTTAAGCTTCATAAAAGCTGCGGTCTAGTCGTTCAACTTTTAAACTGAAAACACTATGATGTCTGACAAATGCTGACTGGAATTACTGTTTTAGATCATATCAAATGATTGCTGTAGCATTTGTCTCATTTCTGCTCCCTCCTATAAAAATTACCTTCACAGATTATTTGATATAGATAAAAATTCTCGGGTTTGCCGAATTAGTTTTAACATTGTATAACACAAGGAGAATACTTCCACTGACTATTTTCATATTTCTAATATTTAACCGATATGAAAAGAAGACTTTTTTGTGCTACCCTCACATTTCTATTTATGGTATCACAGTAATATCCAAGGAGCCAGCCTGGATGGAGGATTGACCCTGGCTCGCTCTGGGCCTGCTGAAAGATGCTCCAGCACCCACGGCCAAACGCAGGGGAGCATCCTCACCCCACCTGCCCCGCTCTCTGGCCAGGCAGAAGCCACCACGGAAAGCTGCACGCTCAGAAAGGCAGCCCTGCTCAGCGGGCTTGCCAGTTAGGTGCTGAACAACTGAGAAAATATCCCTCACACAGAGCAAGTAGCAATTTTAAGCACACATATATATATATTTTATATGCACTATAAATAGCATTAAGGGCCCCTGGCTTCTTCAGTCAGATGGGTTGAAAGCACAACAGTACAAGTAGAAACGTTTTTAGGAAAAAGCAGGGTCTGGGAGGGGAAGAGTAGTTCAAGTTGCTACACTTTTCATAAAATGAAGGCAGCTTTAAAATAATCCAGGATCCAGAAAACGTGGCTGAAAATAACAATTAAAGCAGCTATTTAATGACAAGACACTGTTCCATTCAGGTCATCAGCAGAAGGGTTACAGCAAGAGCAAGCGGCTGTCAGAGACCAGCACTCCTCACCCAAGGGGGTGCAGGGCAGCACTGCTGGCAAGAGGCAGAAGGCAGAGCAATAGCTAAACACACAGGGATGAGAACTGATGGATGGGAACACGCAACACCGACCGCAGTCAGAAGTCATCACAAGAAGAAACTTTCTCCTCTGACTTTAATTCCTCTTTTTTTCTTTTTGTGGTTTTGGGGGGGTTTTTTGGTTTTGTTTTTGGGTTTTTGCTTTGTTAGGGCAAGGAAAAAGACATGTCAACGAAAGCCACGCACACACGGACCTTCAACAGTATTTGGGAGGGATCTGAATGTACAAGCATTTTTCGTTTCTGCTGATGGACTTCAGGCTATGCCCACAAGAGGACTTGGGTACCAAACCACTAAGCTCCCAGTGGTGTCCCTACCGTAGGGAACCACAGCCTGGCTAGGGGTGCCCGCTCTCACAACACACGGGGCTAGTTAAACACGAAGTAACAAAAGCCACCAGAAGAGCCCACAGAAACTGCTGTTCCTTCCGCGCCACCACCAAACCCTGCAGGGCCAGGAATGCTCCTCCCAGGATTTCAGCAGAGCAGGTCTCCTCTCACCTATCTTCAAACAAGTACAGTGCACGCATCTACGTGTGAGCTGAACATCTGAGACCTCCTCTACTGTCAGCCAACGGAGAGGGTTTCTGATGGCCTTTTGACCACGAGAATGATTCTGGTGTCATGATTTTAGTACACACCTCCGAGGCGAGGATGAGCTAGGCTCCTCTTTTGGGGAAAGGAATGTATTTTATTCAAGCTATCCACCAGAAGTGACTTAGGCAAGTGTCTGTCATTGCTATGCATAGACTCAAGCCTCCCATCCCTGCCTGGCCCACATGCTTCTTCAGCATCGCAATGAAAAAGAAATATTGTCTCCTTAAATCCAGCAACACGTGAAACCTAAAGGAGAGCATATCTCTGGCAAGGACAAAATAAACCCCTCTTGGATACTGGCTGGAATGCAAAGAAGAAAAAAGTGTACCAACTCTCATTATATTTTTCAATTCGTGCTATGTTTATATTTAATTGATCGATGTGACTATTGTAAACTTTATCCCAATAGAGTCACAGCCAAAAATTACACATCTATCACCTTCTCAAAATAGAAGGTGTATAATTATTGATATGTACTCTTTAGACAAATGTCAAAGACATTTTAGCAAAAAGTTGATTTAGCTGAATATAGATCTGAAAAGTAAAAGTGAAAATGGTAATGCTTTCCAAAATAGCAGCCTCCAAATCTGCCTACTAACTAGACTGAGTTTGCATGCTCTCCCTTTCAAAAGGGGAAAAATAACCCACTTTGCTCATTTTTCCCTTTCAAAATTCTGTAGGGCACCGTCTATATGAAAGATTTCCTTGGTTAGACGGAACCAGTGAAAAACTAAGTTGCCTTCTAACTCTTACTGATTTATAGAAACTGGAAAGGAATGTTTTTCCCCACCTTTGCGTTTTGGGTTTTTTTCATTGTGGGGGTTTTTTTGGTTTTGGGGGTTTTTTTTTTGGTTGGTTTTTTTTTTTTTTTAAGAGAAATCTTTTCATTTCCCACTTAACCCAAATTTTCTTGCAATGGAAAGATTCTCTGAAAAAGGAACTGGAAGAGCTCCAACTACTGTCCAACACTTAAAAAGATTTTAAAGTGTCATCAATCACAGCTCTTTACATGCTCTTCTAGAGCACTGCCAACCCATACTTGAAGACTAACTCAAAACTGTTTTATGCCAGCATTGCACACTCAAAATAAAGACAGATACAAAAAAAATATTTCTATATTATTCTGATTTTAAGTCAAGTCCTGCTCAGATTCACATCAGATGTTACTACGTAATACTCAGAGCCGTTATCTTTCTTTTTTTCCTAGGAAGAACTGGCAACTGATACCATTAATCCTAGATATCTCAGTGGCTACCTCGCATGACAACATGTTATAACATCTGCTGTAAAAGGTGTCCTGAATTTTTAGCAGACCATCTGAAAATGCTGGTACCATGATAAAAAAGGAGTAACATCCATGGTAAATGACAACAGTCACAGTCATTCTTTGAAATTCATGTTACAAATTTCTAATGTCACGTTACTCCATTTAACAGACTTCAATCATTTCAGCTGAATTTCTCAGTGACTGCTTCTGCAAAGTTTGATTTGAACATTTTTGAGAGCACACCAGTCACTTCTGACAATTTTGGTAGTGGGAAAAAAAGCTAAAAAATAATTCAGAATATTCTGTTTGGAAAGATTCTGCCTCAGGGATCCACAGAAGACGACAGAAACTGCTGGGGTTAGATAGCTGCCTTTACCCATGTCAACACCAGTCTGTCGAGAGTTGAACAAAATATCCAAGAACGACAGTTTGCCCATGCTCAGGAAGGCTTCCAGAGCTCGCTGGTGGCATCTCCGACTCCACCAACGGACCTGAACTTGTTTCCAGCCGGCCTGAGCTCTCTGCACGTCACCTGCACCGACCCGGCCAGCCGGCATCCCTCTGCCTCCCGCATTGCCGTCAGGGACCTGTACGGCTCCAGAAAAGAGAAGCAACACCACCACCGGCAAAGCCCTTCTTGGCCAAGGCAGAGAAAAAGAAACTAGTTAGGTAGTCAGCGGGGGGACGAGTGTTAGCATGCATAACCCTGTGCTCTTTGCAGCTCTGACCACTGGACAACGCCCCACACTAATTAGGAATTAGGGTCACTGCTTACCACCTTACAGAAAGGGTAACGAAGTGGTTGTCCTAGGTGACATCTGACAAAACTGAGACCAGAACTCAGGTCTCCCGACACGACACATCATCTGATTAATTATCCCCTTTGCGGCGCGGATGTCCAAGGTCATGCATTTGATTGTTCTACACTTAAACGACGAGAACACGCTCGCCCCACAGCCGGGAACAAAGCTCGGGATTTTTGAGTCCCATCATTACTCTGCTATGTAGCAAATACTGTGCCAGCCATTAGCAAAGAGCATGCTTCATTCCCGTCCTGGAGGCTGGTTCACAGAGAGGACAAAAGCTTGCTACTGCTAACCAGACATTCCTTAACTCAAGTGGTGCTGGTCTGCGCTCCGACTCCAAAGGCTGTCAACGCCAGCTCTACCAGCAACCCACAAAAGGATAACCAACATTGTACGAGTGCATTTGTTTCAAGAAAAAAAAAAAAAAAAGAAAAAATCTATAAACAAATAAATAAACCAGGAGATTAAAAAAAAAAAAATACAGCCATTGCTAGGATTGCATTCAGAGGGTAGGAAATGCCAGTGTGCAAGGGTCTTGGAAAACTTTACCCAGTATCACTGAGCACATACTTTTAATAGTCTTTAATCATGGGATCTCCCTTGACCCCAACACACACAATTTTCATTCTGATATACCTTAGCTTTCGTATCCTTGTGATTTTACTGAACTTTAAAAAAATAAATTTAAAAAATTTAAAAAAAAAAAAAAAAATCAGCAAGCCAACACCTAGACAAGTCCTACCCTTGTACCTGCAGCTGAAGGGGCTCCTCTGACACAGGAGTTGATGAGCACAGAGGCGGACTGCACGAAGAAACATACTGAGTATGAAGCATACAGTCCCTGAATAATGTTCACATGACTTCATATATTCACTCCCAGGTTTTACCATGTATTTCAGCTGAGAAACACTGGGATGGCTCATGCCACCATCCCTTCCCAAAAATGCAGGAAATGACAGAAATAGTTATAGGACCAAGGCACACCATAATTTAAAGTTGTCTTCTCCAAATCAAAACACATCATTCTGCAGCAGACATAAATGCAACAGATATTTGTATATTATAATTTGATTTTGGCTTAGACCAAAGTCCAGATCACGCTTTCTGATTAATACCATGAGATTTTACACCGAACGCAAGAAAGGAAGGTCCACGCAAGCTCAGTGTTACATACAGTGTAGACATACTGACTTTTTGGCACAGCCATGTTCATTTTTCCTCTTCCTTCTGTGTCTCACTATTATTTTAAGAATTCTCTGCCGCCAAAAGGTAAATAAAACTAATTAAAGAATACTCTACCATTTTTGTATTATAGTTATTGCTTCGGAGCAAACGTGAGAGCACAGACTCAGAATAAACTTCAAACCTACCAGTCACACCAAACTTTGCAAAAGTACGAGAAAGTTCACAGATTTTAAGGCACCAAGTCCTAGCAGACCTTCTGCACAGAGAAGAGCTTCCAAAGGCAAGCACAGCACCACTAGCACAGGTTTGTTTGTTTTCTTTTTTATAAATATAAACCGAAAGAGACTGCGCAACTGTTCTCAGTTGGTCCAATTTCACCCACTTTTGCAACAGTGCCACATACATATATTAGGTCTAGTTAATGCTCCAGTCAAGTTTGTCAACATAGCTCTATGCCTAGCTATAAATTAAAACAATCATTTTGACACTGAATCATCAAACATAACTCTTGTTGCTCTTTTTTTTTTTTTTTTTTGCATTTAGTATCGACTTAAAAAGAAAAGTAAAAATCATCCAGTTGAAGCAAGAGGACTGTCTAAAGTTCAGTTGTTGAACACAGGGTAAGGTTACGTGGAGCTTTTTCCACCGACGAACAATGTTGAAAGTGTCCTTAGTACTACAGTGCAAAAGCATTTCTCTTTTCTAGCATAAGTATGCATTTAGTTTAAAAAAATTAATTTTTCACCACATGGGAAGCACAGTCATTTCAGGCTTTCACATTTGCACTTCCAATATTCAAAATTTGTCTTACAGATACAGCACACCTTGCACAAAAGGAAAGGAACAGCCACAACCTGACTGCTCAATACTTTTTTTTACATCTCACTTTGCAACGGCATGCTCATTATATGTTTTCCTCTTAGCTGGGGAAAGTGAGCATGCTTGTGTTCGCAGCTCCTCCTCTTTCAAAGACGCACAGCTGCAGCTGTAGTAAACAACCACTAGTCAGGAGCTGAGAAGGTCAAAGTCTCAGTGCTGCATCCATTTCAGCTTTTCCAAAAATTAAATTTCCATTTCAAGAAATTAATTTTTTGTTTCATTTTGTAGTTACATCAAGGAAAGGCAAACCACAATCATCCTCCTAACAAAATAAATCAAGATACAATACTTCAAAAGCCACAAGCAAAACACTTCAGCAGAAGTAAATATTTCTCCGGCTTTATTAATACACAAACACCTCATTCACAGTCTCATATTCTACTCGATTCGAACAAAGACTTGGTCAAAACCAACCTTGTACTGATGAGACCTGTTACACAATGCGAATGACATACTGAAGGAACGAGCAAGGAGGTTGGCCACCCTGAAAAGCGACGCCAGCGGCCACGCAAGGCTCACCGAGGTGATCCAGCAGCCTCCAGGCTACAGCACTACAACTTTGGGAAGGCTAGCGTAAGCGGGCATCATCCACCCAGTGATGAGAAAAGGCACACTCCTTCCCTTTATTTTATAAGCTACCCAAAATCTAAACGACAGGACACCCTTCTGGTGCTGAAACCTGCACCGAATTACACAGACCTTCTGCAACCCTGCGGTGCAGCAGAGAATTCCCCACGCACCGGGGAGAGGCATCACCCATTTTCCTCAAAAACATGGTCTGCATTTCTATTTAATTATGGCGGGCACCGTCACGCACCACCTTGGTCTGGGTGAAGAGGAAGACGGACGCTCCCACGGGGCTTTGCAGCCCAAGCCCTTCGCTGACCCCACTCTACCATCTCCTGGGGGAAGAAGAGCTGGTTCAGTCCCACCGCATTTCAGCCTCCTCTTGCCTGAAATAAAACTCTGCTTGCGCACGTTCAGGTCTGGCTCATCCCGACAGAAACAGCTGGCAGAAGACTCTGCGATTAGCCTGTCCTGGAATCTTAAAGTTTATTTTTAAAAGTTGTTACACAGAGTCTTCTTGGGCTCTCAGGGGCCTTTCCAGCAAAGGTTTTTTTTACAAAGGGAGTGCAGGAAGGCCTGGAAATATTACCACTAAGCATCGCTGGGGAAAAAAATAATTTAAAATACCTCATTTCCCATCCCCCCTTCTTTACACATCTGATATTGCCTCACCATCAGAAGCAGAAACCAAACAGTATCTCCCAGATCCTAAACGCCTTCCCAGCCCCTCCAGCACACGTGCAATCACTCATCAAATGCCCCATGGCATACCTCCTCTTCAAAAAGCCTCTCTTTCCCCACAGCTGGGGGATAGAAGAAAAAATACGATTTTTCCCAGCCCTCTTTAATTGCTATTGACTAATCCGTAAGCTGGGGGGGGGGGGGGAAAAGAGGAAGGGAAAAAAAAAAAAAAGCCCAAGCCACCTTGTAAAGCTGCCAGTATCCTAATGAAAAGGTTTGCCTAAAAAAAGGTGCTCCCCAGACTGCCCCCCCCCCCCTCAGTTGCAGGTACCAGACACAGGAAAAGAAAGGGGGGGAAAAAAAAAAAAAAATAAAAGGGGGAAAAAAAAAGAGAAGGAGAATACCACCACTGTTGTTCTGGACGCAGCGTGGGCGAGCGGGTGGGGGTGCTGGCCTGGGGAAGGGTGCGCATGGGTGCTGCTCCCCGGCCGCCGAGGGGGTGATGTCATCCCGCCAGGCTCCAGCCCGGGCACCTGCCGGCAGCGTAGCGGCAGCAGCTCCGACCGGCTGCCAAAGCCTCCGGCAGCACGGGGAGGGGAAAAAAAATAAAATACATTACCAAAAAAAAAAAAAAAAAAAAAAAAAATCCGCATGCAATGTTTCCTTTGCTATGCGTGGTCGGTTTGTGACGATAGGTGACACGCCAGCTTGCAGACAGCGGTTTCAAGTTGATTACGTCCCATTAGAAAGATATTCCCCCTCCCCCAGCACGAATAATATATTAAAAAAAAAAAAAAAAAGCAGACTCGGTTTAAGCAGCCTTACGTCATTAATAAAATGCTCCTATCGCCCCATCTGTGACCTATTCAGCACAGTTACTAATCCCACGCTAAGACCACTTTGCTGTTCCTGTACATTTCAGAGTTGTAGACCAACCAGAAAGCAGAAAATGGAGCCCATATGCCAGCGCTATATAAAGCAGCCTTGCAAAGTTGCCGTGAACGTCTACCTGCCGCGGCGAGACAAAAAGGGAAAAGCAAAAAAAAAAACCAAAAACAAAAACAAAACTGGGGGGGGGAGAAGAATACCATTTATTTCATGGTGGATAATTAAAAAAAATAAATTGGTTTACTTACTTATTCAGGGGGAGGGGGACTGCCGAAAGCTAGCAGGATTTTACAAGCTCGATATGAACCCTGATGCAAGTGAACTTCTCTTCGGTGCCTCCTACCAAACTGCCCGTACCTGCTCCCTAAGCGCGCAAAACGTCTTATTTTCCACGCAAGCCCGTTCGCGGGAGCGAACGCCACGCCAAGATCCGAAAAAACCCCGCTGTCTGGAGCGGAGCATCACATCCCTGCAAACCATGGCGGGGGGAACTATAAAATAACCCATCTGGCTGCTCCTACCCGCCTCCCCCAGAATCCCGCACCACCCGTTTGGGGGAGGCGGACAGGAGCCCAAATCTCATCCCAGCGCGTTTACCCGGCTGCACCGGCAGCGGAAAGCTTTCGGTGGGCTTCGCAGGGTGACGCCGATGCCACGGGGCACGCATCTCCCGCAGCCGCCCTGGGCACAGGCTTTTAACGTAAAGACCCGGGGTCTGCTCCCCGAGCAACGCCAGCCGACTTCTGGAAGAGCGAGTATTTATTTTACAGAAGGTAATTATTTTGTAATATAGCGCTACACTCCGATTTTTATTCCCCCCCCCATACAGCGTTACATTCCAATTTCTCCCCCCTACACAGAGCGTTACGCTCCAATTTTTTTTTATTATTTATGTTTATATATTAATTTTTTTCCCACCCCCCCAAAAGGCGCAGGGGCACCGCGGCCGCCCGCACCCCTGCCCGGGGACGGCAGCACAAAGGGCTGGGCGCTCCCAGCTCGCAGCTCATCACTCCTCGCTTATCGCTTTTTATTCCCCCCCCCCCGCTTTTTTCACCGCCCCCCCCCACCCCAACCCCCCTCCCCCCCGCTCCCCCCTCCTTAAGCCTCAGCGGGAAAGTTTGAGGGAAAAGTTCGGGCCGGCGGCGGGGCCCGGCCCCCAGCGCCCCGCGCACACACACACACACACACACATTCCCCCCCCCCCGGCATCGCTGCCGCCGGGGCACCGCGGGGGGGGAGCGGACGGGACACCGCCGTTAACCTCCACTCCGGCGGCGCTGGGGGAAGGGGGGGGGGGCCGCCCTGCCCCCGCTTTTCTTTAGAATTATTTAACTTCGGTATAGGAGCGATTTTTTTTTTTTTTTTTTTTTTAAATAGAAAGCTGACTGGGACAGCAGCAGCGAAAACCACACACGTTAGCCGTTTATCCTGGTAAGAAAGGGAATCGGCACAGACCTGAGCAGAAGCGGCAGAGCCGGAGAAACTGTTCCCTTCCCCTGACACGGGCTCCCCGCTCGCTCTGTCTGTCTGTCTGTCTGTCCGCCCCGCTCTCCCCGGGCAGTGTCACTCGCTCGCTCACACGGGGCACGGGCGGAGGCAGCCGGCGGCCGGGCTCGCCGCCGTCCCCGGGAAATGAATGGGGGCAGCCCGGGGAACCGCGGCGCTCGCCGCCGACTTACCCGCGTCACATGATGAGCCAGCGGCAGGGTGGGCCGGGGGTGGAGGCTCCCGGCGCCGCCTCGCCTCGCCGCGCCTCACGGTGGGGCCGCCGCCGCGGCACCCCACCGGCCGCTCAGACAAAGGGCCCGGTCCGGACCGGCGTCCCCCCCCTCCCCAGCTCCCGGCCCCTGCTCCGGCCGCGGCGGGCGCCGGTGGCGTCGCTGGCATGCGGCGCGTCCCCGCCCCCACCGGCAGCCGGGCGGGGGGAGGGGAGGGGCCGCGCCCCCGCCCCTCGGCCGCCCCGGTGCGCCGCCCGCCCCGCGGGGGGGGGTGGGGACGGGAAACGCCCGGCCGCGCCGCCCGCCCCACGGCCCGCGGCCCCGGCCCGCCCCGCCGGCCGCGGGGGGGGGGGGGGGGGGGGGGGAACAGGGCAGGGCGGCGGGGCCTCCGGGGGCGCCGCGGGGAGGGGCAGGGCGGGGCCGGCAGCGGGGGCGCCGAGGGGCGGGGCGGGGCGGGGGCAGGTTAACGGGGCGGCGAGGGAGGCTCGCGGGCGGGCACGGGGACGCTGAGGGGAGGCCGGGCGGGGGCGGGGCGCTGAGGGGAACCCGGGGCGGGCGGGCGGGGGGGAAATGGCACAGGGCGGTGGCGGCGCTGAGGGGGCCCCGGGGGGGCACATGGCGGTCGCGACGCTGAGGGGCGTCCCGCGGGGGACGGCGCGCAGGGCGGTGGGGACGCTGAGGGGAGCCGCGGGGGGGGGGGGGGCAGGGCAGGGGGCCGCTGCGGGGAGCCCCGGGGAACGGGCCGGGGCGGCGGGGTGCGGAGCGGAGCAGAGCGGGCGGGGCGGGGGAGGCCGGGCCCCGGCGGCGGCGTTCGCTCCGCTGCCTGTCCCGGCCGGGCCCTGGCGGTTACCTGGCGGGCTGGCGGGGGCCGAGCTCCGCAAACCTTTCTCTTTTTTTTTTTTTCCTTCGCATGGACGGTCCGCAGCTCGTGGGAAGTACGCGAGGTGGGGTTTTTAGCGCGGAGGTCGGCGCGCAAGCCCGAGTCGCGCCTCTGCAAACCGAGACTTTCCTCCGGGGGGGTGGGGTTCGCACCTAAGGGCTGCAGATACTGGCTTGTAAAGGGTTCAACGACGGTCTGCAGAGGAACGTTTTCCAAAATCTTAAGTTTGTTTAAAACGTAAACTCTTCTTATTACATGGATGTTTTAAAAGAAGAACTTCAAAAACCTTAGGAAACAAAAATAGAAATCCCGAGCGTCGGTGTTAAACTTTAAGAAGCGAATCTCTGTTTCTTTTCAAAAGCCTTCTTACACGTACGTGTTTACACAGTGAACTGCTTTGGTGGAAAGATCCTGGCCCATGCCTGACCAGCGTCAAGACTATTAAGCTGGCCCGACGGGTTACCTAGGGATTCCCGTGCTTTGGAGAGCCTTTTGTTAACGTGAAGCTGATGTGGCCATTTTCTGCTTCCTCCCCTGGGGTTCGTGTTGCATGAAGTAAACGCCGTGTGGCCAGAGTGCAGGTGAGCTCTGACCAGCCCTGGCTGCTAAGATGGTTTCCCGGCACTGTTCGGGTGGGATTCAATTCAAGGAAGCTTAATAGCCTTATGAATAGTCAGGGTGCCCTGCTGGACCCTGGCAAAAGCCACGGTCAGAGCGGGTACAAAATGGCAAGTTCTTTATGAGTCCCAAGCCCTCATCCTCCTCAAATTCAAGCCCAGCTCAACAGCTCCAGCGGCTCCCACTCCTAACAATAATTTGGTAAATAAAATACAAAAAGAGGGATCCCTTGTCTAGTAGGTTGGCCCACCGTGTGAGCGTGTTTGTAAAAGCCTGTATAGCATGTGTATTTACTCAGCAAGCCAGGCCGAGCTCAGGTAAATAATTACTGCTAAAATGCTATTACTTTCAGTAAATACAAACTAGTGGTTGCTGCTCTACACAGTATTTACCAAGGAAGCCAGAAGAACCAGAACCAATGTTTGTTCCCATAGAGGATTTCATGCCAACTGCCTGAAATGCACATCTATGCGTTGCTTCGTGTGTTCTCCCTGTAACTGGTCTTCTGCCGCCTTTTGGCATAAACAGTTTAGGTAACATAACCCCCTGGCTATTTGCCCCTGCATCTTGCCTCTATTTCCACAAGGTTAAAAAAAAAAAAAAAGGCAGAATAGCAAATAAGAAATATTAAAATGGATATAAACAGAAGTCTACCTTGCAGTCTATATAAATATATGTCTCCACAAGCTATAAAGGGGATTAGGCATGATTTGCTATTATAATCTTGCCTCTAGTGTAATCATTTCCTTTGGAGAAAACTGAGCGTAGAGTTAAAATACAGTCTAATGACCCAAGCAACGCCATTTCCTTGCATTACTGCTTTAGATACAGAACCAGTTCCAACAACTCACCGTAAGTTACATATGTGATTCATTAGATTTCAGAAGATTTTTACCCAAGTCAAAAGTTAATGTTGTAACGCTTGTTTTAAAAGATAAAATATGCAATCCCATAGGAAGCAGTCTACTATAGAACACAGCTGGAAACATTCCCTGGATAGATGCACAGCTTATATTCAGATTTATCAATAAAAAACACGAGTATTAACATTCATCCTTCTTAACCACTTGGAACAGGGAGCAACGATTTCCCAGCGCTGAGTGTTCTGCAGAGAAAAACTGGTTTCTACCTACTGAGGTTAAAGGATTAATGAATACTTGGCACATGAAAAATGAATTGTGATAGCAGGAAGATTGCATGTAGGCAGTGTGATAAGGTGCGTAACAGAGAAACATCATGTTATACATGTTGCCATGCCCTGAGAAGGAGACGAAGCTCATTTCCATTGAATTTCAGATAAAATATTTAAAAACATCAATATTTATTTTGTCATACTTAGTAATATTTTATTCATTTATCTAATACATCTAAGGAAATCATCTAGAAGAGGGGTTGGCTGACTGACATTTGGTGATAAAATTTGTTCTCCGTGAGCTTCATTATGTGCTATGTTGGCTGTTTACATGGTCTATTGCCTGCTACTAAGAACTATTACCCATATGCATGAATTTGCAGGGCAGTATCTAAAGCAAAAAATATGTAGCTACATTCGCAGGAGAAATGTATTACATGATTATATATCAATAGATTGATACAGAAGTAGGGATATTACACATTAGTATTTGATATATATCACAGATTTATAGAGAAATGTAGTTCTCAATCACATGCTTTTATGGAAAACCTGTCCTACTAAATCACCGTCTTGGCTCACTCCATATACCTGACCCCTCTGTTTCTATTCACATCTGGCTTAACAATGCTGAGCATACATTGTCTATGTGAAAATGTTCTGGCTTACATTTTAACACAGAAATACTTTGAAAACATTCAGTGTTTCTAAGGATTTAGAAAGTTCTCTTTTTTGTTAATTTTTGTCTTGAAAGAAGGAACTTTAATCACATTTACTATTAATCAATGGGACTTTTCAGCATGCCATTTTTTCAGAAACAATCTTAAATTTTGAAACAGGACTCTGAACAGTGTATTGCCATATACAATTCTAAAAATAGAAAAACATACTTTTGGAAGCCAGGAGAACAAATTGGCCCACGGAACATTTTTGGTTACTTTTTCATAAGCTTGACAAGCGTATTTTAGACTTTTTTCTGTAATCCTTCTCCACTTCTGCCATATTGCTTACAAAGCATTACTACTAGTTCACTTTTATCGAGACCCATCACTTACAATCCCAGATGGCTCTTTTCAGTGTTCCTGTATCTGTTCTTCCCCTAATGGAGTTTCCTAAAACTTACCAAAAAGAAGGTTTTATAAAATCTCCCCGTAATGTTCTTCGGCCTCTCGCCTCTCCTATAGTTCTCCTCCGCTGATGATGCAGAATTTTCTTCACCATTCTTCCCCAGTATCCATTGCCCTATTTGCATTTTGTCTTAGATCCTAATCCAGCAAATGTGCAAATAAATAACACTCTTGAAAGCAATTTAATGACTTCTACCTTTAACTTAAGCATGTTTTAAGTCTTGGTTTGTTTTGTTGTTGTTTTGTTTTTTTTTTTAATTTAATCATAATGAATCAATCATTTTTCAAAATGGTGAATGGCATCACCAGCAGAGAGCACACTGGAACCTCAGAACAAAAGAAAACAGAAAATCAATAGCATATTTTAACAATGCGAGCCTGAAACACATAAAGATACATCTGAAATACATCACTAATGTGCTGAATATTGAGAGATTTTATCATTTAAATTAACACCAGTTATAAAAAAATCACTCTTAAGTTATCTATTGTTTATTCCATTTCAGCTTATATTCAATTTTTTAACTCAAACTAAAACAAAAAAAATCAACCTTACTACCCAAACCAAAAACTAGATGCATTTTTATTTGGGATGCATGGTTAGACAAAAGCTTTAACAAATTACATGATATATTTTAGAAGACAGATTGTGTTCATTTGCTGAACTTAGGGAAACCTTTGGGTTGACAGATAATCAATTCAAATACCTGCAGTTGAGGGATTGTGTTACTAATTCCTTTCACAAGCCTTCCCTTTTGGACACAGGCAAATAAACGGGTTTTCTTTGCCAAGGAATTGACCACATCAGCAGATACAGCCTTTCGGGTATGGTTGCTGTCTTGCAATCCAGCCTGTGATCATCTGCCAAGTGCTTCCTCCACTCCATCTCCACTCAAACTGGTGTTAAGCTCAACATGAGTACGTGGGCCTTGCCTCTTCATCCAACAGCCGCTGTCAAGTGTGAGGTTGCGGACTTTTTTGGGCAAGGACGTCAGCTTCTGTTTCTTTGAATCTACTTATAAAGTGTTTCAACATGCATGGCACTCTGCCATCAAGTGCTGGGGTTTATAGTCAACTTCTAGGTGGCCATTAACCAAAATGGTCATTCTAAAACATCGGAGTACAACTAACAAGTAGTGCTATCGTATTTCATGTGACTCACTCAAAACTCTAGCAGTAATATTCGTGGGTATGAACATTGGAGCTTTTGTACACCACATTTGTATTTTTTCTGTACTTTGTATAAACCAATTGTTTGTTCTTAGACTATCAGGAAATCTTCTTCCCTTCAGCCCACTCTCCTTAAAAAAACCCAACAAAAACAACCTAGCTCGGTGCATAAATGGCAGTGTTAGTGTACACAATGCAGCCTCTTTGATACAATAAAGTATATAATGGAGAATAGTTCAGTTACACTACACAAAAGAGGAAAATTATAATCTGATATAATAGGTGCGTGTTTTTCTCCAGGGACAGAGATCAAAATACTCAATTTGCCAGAGCTAGACTAGCAATGTTGCCAAGACACATATTCTAGGCAAGTGGGGCCACACAGTATTAATGCTTCACTCCCTTGATCCAAAAGCTTGGTGCCCTTTCTATAACCTTGGATTGCGATCATCCACTATTTTTTTTAATTTTGAACTTGCCTTCTTTTAACAAGAGTCCTTGAAGGGTTACAATCTTATTTAAGAAGCAGAAGAACAGGAGGGGCAGTTCCTTATTTAATATAATCCAACATTGGCAAAAGTTAATAGGGAGTAGGAAATCATCAAGGAACGTGTTCTGGGAAAGAAGGTTTTGGTCTTTGCATCTCTCCAGTGTTTGGTTAATGTTTTTGTAAGAAAAAAAATGGAGACAAGCACTTCCTGGCTCTGGACACCATGTCAGTTCAATGCTCAGGAATGGAACGGGTTGCTCTGGATTTTCATTTCAAAACTCTGTAGTTTGTAGCTGAATTTATGGACCTAAACATTACCCTGAGAAAATTTCTTACATCACTTTAAGCTCCATGTTCAGTTCCATTATCTCAGCTCCTCATATTGAATACTGTGTTGTTTGGTTGTTTAGGAGACAAAAAAAAAATGGGACCTCTTAAACAGTGCTTTATAAAGAGAGGTGTACCATATTCTCATAGGAGCCTTAAAGCTCCTACATCTCTTTTGGTAAGATAAAGACATGGTGCAGGATAATATTTCCAAATTTTTCCTGTAACTCCCACTGTGTTGTGTTCTCTACGGCTCTTGGTTATTTTGTGCTCCACTGCGTCTTTGTAAAATTAGTGATAGCTAATTTGTTCCCTGTGCATGTAGCCCTAGGCTACAAAAGAAGTTCTTCACATGAAAGACCTGGAGGAGCAGTTTCAAAGCCAGAAGAAATGTTTCGGAAATGGTTGGGGTTAGTGCATGGGACTGAGAAGTATTCTGCAGGCAGGTTAGCAAAGGAACGAGTTCAGCTGGGCATGGATCTGATTTCGTACCTAGTAGGCAGCCAAAAACATCTGGGATGTCTTTGCAGATATTATCATAGCAATCTTTCATGCGTTTCTTGACAGGTTTTAGGTATAACAAATATTTTCAAGAAATTCTGGTTTTTCCCACTTGTTTTTAATTCAGCAAAGTTCTTTGTTCTCCGTGGAGATGTTAAATAAATTACAACAGAATAAATCTCCAAACAAGTAAGCACTTAGATGCTTTTTCTTTACTCAGACCGCATTCCTCCTTTCCCATCTTCCACCCTGTCTTACAGATGCTTTCCTGTGTTACTAAGGCATTCATGTTGTTAACTTCTGTTTTGATTTCAAGGCCATGCAACTTGGCTTTTCCAGTACCAGAATCTCTTGGATTTAGGAGGTATTTACCCAGCCTCAAGAATGGAAAAGATTAAGAATCAGATTGGAAATGGGAAACATTGAAAATGGCTCTTTTCAACACTTCTGTTATTTCATTAGATTGGCTTGAAATGCTTGGGTTTGCACCTGGGCATCATGGACATATCTGTGGTCATGGTGATTTCTGGATCGTATGCTTTCTGGATCAAAAGTTGATGGCTCACAAGCATTAAGAGGCTTCATCTGGACTCAGTTGTACATACCACCTTTCAGATGAGTAAATTATTTTTTTTTTAAATGAGTTGTAGGGTTTTTTTTTAAATGGGGAATTTCACAGATTATTAACCATAGTTGTGCCACCGGGTATCAATCTAACAGCTGAAAAACCTAAGCATTGTATTGTAGCAATTGCTTACTTAATGTCTGGGCTTGTTTGTGTGGGTTTTCTTTTTTAAACTAAGAGAATAATTCATTTGAGTGACTGCAAAGCTCAGTAAATACCAGTTATCAATTCTCTTTCTAATGACAACTGATGACATGATTTTTACAAATGGTTGAGCACTTGGCAAATGCTAACCATAGAAATCGAATGAGCTGAAAGAAACTCCAGTCTGCCCTATTGTCGCTACTGAGCTGACAGATGGGAAAAAGAGGAGGAGGTTGTGATGCTCTCCCAGAAGCCCAGGGGCACACCGCAAAATGACTGCTGAAATGTCTTGAAAGACCGTAAGTGAGAGAGCAGCAGATTTCCAAAGAGCAGACATCACCTATATTTTGCTTTAAAAGTTGGCCTTTCTAGCACAGCCCCCCCCAAACGGGCTGACCAAATTCTCTGCGGAGCAGCTAGCATCAGAGCTTATGTGAGCCTCAGCAGTGGAGGTAAAACTGAGTTTCCACGAAGGAAGGAGGAGCTGGAGCCAGGCTGCCTACTCCAGCAGCTGCTGGGGGAGCGGGAGGGCAGGGCTACCATTACAGCTGCCCCAGGCAGGTGGCCCAAATGCCAGCATCTGCCGCTGCCCTGGACACCGTCACCTGCCTGGGCACCGTCAGCATGGCCAGAGTGCTTTGCTCCCCTGGCTGTCTGCTGCTGTGAACAGCTGCCCACTCTGCCAGTGCCTAAGCAGCAGGGAAAATCCCCTGGTACATGGAAAAGCCTGTAAGCCCCAGAATAAGAACTGAGGAATGGGCGGTGGCAGTCTGTTGAGATCAGGTTGCCCGGCTTTGCCTTTCCTTACCTATCCTTCCCCCCCCCCCCCCCCCCCCCCAATTAGTCTAACGTGTCTCCTTTGGTTTTGCAAAAAGTGACTCAAGAAGTTTAAAGTACCAAACTTCAGTAGCTTCACCCATATGTGCTGCGCGCCTCAGGCTAGACAGCACATATTGGTAGACAGACTGAGAAGAACATTTACCACATTACCTCTTAAAAACTCACTTTATTTTTCTTGTTGAGCTGGCTCCCATCCAATGTGACACTCCAGCATGAGCCATGCAGTGACAGCAACAGCCTCCATGGAAACACACCAGAGCATGAGGCCAGTCGTGGGGTAGAGAGAAAAGGCAGCGCCATCCTTTTCCTTTAGTCTGCCGTGTTTTTTCTGTGAATGAGCTTTCTTTTCATTTTTAAAACGTTACTAGGAGTGCCCCTCCTATGCCACCGTGTCTTTGGTATGTCTCTTGCAGCAATGCAAAGTTACGCTGAACCTGGAAAACCTAGGGCTGATTGCAAAGCATCACCATCTCACAGCCCCAGCATTAGGGTCCTCTGCTCCTCTTTTTTATGTGCTGGAGCTGGGGAGGGAACCTGCCTCTGCAACCAAGACACGAATAAATGCCGGCTGCGGTGGGTAGAGGTTTGAAAGCACACTGCGGAGTGAGGGGCTTTCGTGGAGAGTGCCCTGCCAGCAGCCTCGGCGCTGCTCTGCCAAAGGTCCTGCAGGCTGAACGTCTCTTTTCGGCAAAACGGAGGTAGCAAAGGGAAACGGCATATTAGAAATTTTCTTGACGTCTTTCAGGATTTTACATACCCCCACTTTGCCCAGGAACAGGTTTATTGGGAAAAGCATGGGTGGAGGGGAGATGTTAAGCAGGTGGCTCTCCCAGCAGAGTTAACTGGGGAGGCTCTGATGGTCAGGATGCCCTGAGGAGAAAATTCCTCATCATCACAGCTATCGTGGCGCCTGCCTCTCCATCATCCTGAAAACTCACTCCCCTGTCTAATAGCAGCATGCAAAGTTGCCTAATGCCATTATGATATAATTGATGATATAATTTTCCCTTAATTTCTCTGAAATTTTCCTTTTTTCCCCCAGACTGCCTTGAAGTAAATCTCTCAGCCTGACTATCCACTGTTCAATGCAGACAGTGAACCAGGTAGCTGTTTGGCATTGTTCCAAGTGTTTGAGCATTTCACAGACAGACTAAATCCAGCAAAATTTGCGAGCCTACAGGCTAGCTGCTACTGCACTTAACTTCTAGACATCTGGCTTTACATCCACAGATAACAGGACAATACCAAGTTTTGCCGCACATCGCTTGTAGGCTCCCAGTACTGAATTCATACCGTGCAGTGTGAAATACCCGTGCTGTATATGTCACGGGGAGAATCAGGTGCCTGGGATTCATCACAGCCACAGTACTGAGTGGGGAGCCTCTTAAACTAACAAGGAAGAACGACTGAAACCAGTTATACAGTAGCATTTCCCCCATCTCAGCACCTAAGGAGCCTACGTGTGGGGTGCAAGGCAGTAGCTTTATGGCGTTGGGAGTCACAGCCTGGTACCGTCTTGAGCTGAGCACCTTAGCAATCTTTTCCAGGGGCTGAATCAGCTCACTTTTTTTTAAAATGATTTGTCAGTACCCTGACAATAATAAATATTTGATATGTAATACAATATGTAATAAGCACATTTTAATGTATAATGCTTTAATATATGTTATGAATAATAATAATAATACACAGCAGGCACCTAGGTGATGTATCTCTTACCCCTCTGATATCCCAGCACCACTCCTTATATTAGCTGTGCTTGCCTGAGGGACTGGGATATTTCTGACTAAATGTGGACTGTAGGCATTTACATCAGGGCTAACCACCCTTGCGCTCTCTCTAATGGAGAAAGATACTCAGCTTTAGGGTATGACTCATCTCATCCTAAAATAGGTTTCTACATTTTACTGGCATCGCCAGACATCTTTGTGGTGCCAAACGCTTCAGTGGACATCAGGAGCACACTTGGCTTTAGCATGGACTCCAGCTCTTTTGACACTGATTTAGTCGCTCCTCATGTCTTTGCTGTCCCAAGTGCTTTGGGTGTTTGTGGGTAACACCGGATCACCTAGGCTAATTCTGCTCTGAAATCTTTTAGGCATAACAACAGATCTTTATAAATCTGGCCACTGTTTCCTTAGTTAAATTCCCTCACAAGTCTCTTTGTCCCTGATGTCTCAGACACACAGGAAAACTAATTGCACAGCAAGCCATCATAAGGGAAGCCAGTCACCTGGCTTCATAAGTGATACTCTATGATCTACTGAAATTACTTCTCTGAGATTACCAAGGGCTCTAGAACTCCAGTTAACATCTTTAATATCTATTTTCAATGTATGAGACCAGGTCCTGAGGTGATGTCAGTTTGAACATCTACATTGAGGTAGTGGTCCTGGGCATGTTTATCAAGCTGGGGATGTGGCCCATCAACTCTGTGTATCTTCCCAGTATGTTCCCCAGCACTTTTCACCTTTTCTCCTCCTTCTCATCTGTCTCTCATTCCAAGAGAGCCTGATCATTCCAACATCTTTATAGTGCAATACATTAAAAAGAAACTTTTTGGCTACCTTTAAAGCACTTTATATCTCTTTAAATCACTTAAACTACTACAGCAATACTGCAAAGAATGCCATCTAATTTACATAAAGTCACCCAAAGGTTAATTAGTATATGGAGGTAAGTTTCCAAAAGAGTGCACCAGGAAAAAAGCCGCAAAAAGCAATTCTTTCCTTAATTGGTTTTGTACACACACCTCTCATTCTATGTTTTACAAATGTACGCAGTAATTTCTGTCTTAATTTTCTGGGAAGATTGCATGTCAGGTAGAAAGGAAGTCTGTCATTGTGTCTGTCTGAGTGGTTACTTGACCTTTTGTTGTGGGACAGACTATTTGGAAACATTGCCATCACATGCCATCACAATTGCATGGTAGGTGCTGTAATGCTACACTTGCGTGCATCCTCTACACTGGAACAAAAAAAAATAATCCCTAGTTATCTTCCTATTTGAATAACTGCTCAGAAATGTTGATAAAAACATCACATTAGAATGACATATAATAGTACACATCCCCAGCTCTGTCCACATTGTGGAACAGAGGGAAGGTCCTCACCTCGCGAGCCCACGTGCCAGAGGAAGAGTAGGGCATTTAATGTTAGTAGGGAGGGGATTATTTTTCTGTTTGAAAAGAAACACTCTGAGGGACCATCAGAAACTGTCCCCAGGTAACCAAGGGAGAAGGCAATCTCGGAGCCTTGCTGGATTCGCCTCTCACTCTGGACACCCAGAACTGCGTATGGGCTCCGTATCCATCGCTGGATCCTGAGACTTCACTGGAAGTAGTTATGCTTTTCTGCAAGAACTTTAATGGACATAGTCCAGGTTAATTCGAAGACCCTACTTCTCTCAGCAATAATAGCATACACTTCCACTCTCAAGACCCAGAAAACATGATGGGTTACACAACAGTGCTTTTAATGAAAGATTTTAGCATTAGCGTTTACTGCAACTAGACTTCTGCCTGAGCCTGAATCTTGATAACCTAGAAAAACTTAACAATGTTGAGTTTGGCTTTTTAAATATGAGTGGAAAGCTGTGGGTTTTTAGAGGCTTTGGAGCTCTGCAGCGTGAAGGTGGTGGCTCCACCACTGCTCCTTTGAAGGATAAAGTGGGTTTGCAGTTCTGTAAATGTTATTTCTGGTGAACATTTCTACAAATGAAATGAAAGAAAGCGGACCTGATGCAAACATTTTCATCACGAGGGAGACATACAGTGGTACAGCCTCTCATGTGAAAGTAGATGTTACATTTCGCAGTGCTAATAAGGTAATCAGAACCCTTGCATTTCCCTTGGTCATGAATAAATCTGTCCTTGACAAGTAACATCCCTGTGTTCATTCAGAAGTTGTAATATAATAAGAATACCAATAATCAACGTTGAACTGATTTATTCTATTTTACATATCCATTATTCCTTATTATTCTTGGTGCCTAAGAAAGTGTTCTTTCTTTTCCTTTAAACAGCTCTTGTCCATTGTTGGTGTTTACAATCTTCTTATTGTTGCCGAGGGTTCTCCTATTCCCTCCCTGTCACCGTTTAGCAAAGCTAAATGCATTTTGTTATTCTAATCTTTCTTGAAAAGTCAATCCCTTAATTAGAATCTATGGTTGTGGAGTTCCACCGGGTGTCTGCAGGCTAAACACCACTAAGGTTATTTTCTTACTAATTGTGCTCAGAGACAGGACATTTGTTAGTGTTGTTGATGTCATTAGTTTATTTTTTAAAAAGACTGTTTATCTAGGTGAGAGGCAAAAGGCAGAATTCATTAAATCTGATTTTCAAAGGATCAAAGCCTACAAGGCGTAGAAAGTGATGATTTTCTTGGTTGGGATTTTAAACCAAAATAATGCAAAGACAAAACTAAAAGCCAGGGGTTTGGAGAATGAGCATGTCAAAATCTCTCTCTAAATATTTTAAGATATTTTAAGAATATGCTTCTGAAAGAAGGCTGTCAAACATTGATCCACTCTCACCTACCAATTGCTAATGAGCATCAGAAAATGTGGAAACACTCCTTGGTTCCTAACCTATTGAATACATTTTGCTAAAGAGACATTTGGAGATTCAGTGGGAAGAACAGTAATGCAAAAAAAAACCCCACCCTACATTATCCTTTCTCACCTTTGTCTCCAGTTTTGCTCACTGATCAGTCTGCATGCAAGTTTTTTAGGAAGGATTTAGCTCTTCTAGCACACAATGGAAGAAGAATCAAAGAGCCTTTACACAGACAGCACAAGTGCTTGAAATAAGTTTTGATGGGCTTCTCAGTGTGGCATTTCTGTGTACCTGTTAGCGATGTAAGTTCTTTACACATGTAATTGCCCTCCACAGCAGCACACATACTAATCTAGGTAATAAATGTAGTAACAACGTTCCTGAGGGACATATATTTTACCCTGCACACATATTTCACTGTGGCTTGAGTATTTCTTATGCTGGGATATGTCCCATTTGATTCAGTTCTATCTAAACTAATTATTTCATTACCCTTGAGCTAAACCAGAAATTTCATTGATTGGACATACCAGGTGATGGCATTCCATCAAGGTAAGCTCAGCGTGTGTTTCTGTCTATCATCTCCCCTGTCCACCATTTCATAATACAGAGATTATTAAGATCAGGTGTGTAGTGTGGCTTCCTCTACAGCGCTCAGGTTGAATCCTGTTCTGTCACTCTGCTGTGTTATCCAGTCACTTCTCCTGGGTCCTGCATCGTAATCTGCTGCCTACTTCCAGTTTAAAAAGTAGCCTTTTTATGGCATTTCTCCTTCACTTGGGAAATAAGTCCTAGCAGCTGGGACTTCCTTGTCCCTGCCGTGTCAACAACCATATTTTTCACTTCAGCCCTAGACCAGATGTGATCTTACCCCAGGTGACAATTACCAGGAGACCACACTAACGATTTAGCTCTATGTGGCTAGTCACACGCTAGCGTTCGGACCTGTGCCCCAGTTACTGGCACGGATGTGACTTGAGAACAAGTACCTGTTGGGTCACACCATTACTGTGCCTTTGAGGATGTCTGTGTCTTTCTGTAGGAGCTTCACATCAGACACAGCCTTTCGTGCCACCCATAGCATCTATACCTCCCCGAGAGCAACCACTGTCCCACGTTCACATTGTCCATCTCATTCCCCTCTTTCACCCCTCTGTTACAGCTGCTGAGGTGGACTGGCTTTCTCTTCCCTGTTCTCCTTCTGTCCATGCGACCTTTCCTATGCCACCTACACAGTGTCTTAACCTGAGCAGCAGCAGAGCTTACTCCCTCTACGAATATCCCCAGCACTGTGATTTAAGCATTCTTTTGGTATTTAGGAGCTGCAGCCTAAAACCCTGACAGTTCAAAACCTGTCCAATTTCCAAGATGAGATGGATAACACCGAAGACCCTGAAAGCTGAGTCCAATAGGTTAAGGCCCCTCTGGGAATTTCAGAAGAGGTTGGGCATCTTGTCTGGTCAGTCTGGAGCATGACAGATCTTAGGTAAAAGACGTGGGGCATGTCCTGACACTGGGCTGCATCTGAGCTGGCTCAAAACTTTTCTTTGAGGGAGCTGACAGCAGACCAGGATGTTTCTGGAGAGTAAACATCTAGTGGGTTAGACATTGCTGGAGAGTAGGCAGTCTGGATCCCTGGGATTTAGGCACATGGATTTTGTCCAAGTCCCAGTATAATTTTGAAAGGTGTATGTGTTGCTCCTAATGCCTGCTCCTTAAAAAAATCTGGCCAAAAATTGCATGTGCTAATACCTATATACCTATACGCATGTACCTACTGACTTTGATTTTTAATGAAACCCCTCTATTTATTTGCATGACTAAATGACGTGTCTGCATCAAAAGGCCCTTGGCATACTGCTCACCACTGTGCATTGTACACTGCAGCTCTGTCCCAGGCTGAGGTGCCAAACACTCTGAAGTTCAGCCATCCTGGTACTGTAAACGGGGAGACTCATTCCTCCTGTGTAAACAGGAGACAAACTAGCTTTCAGGTAGCACAGAAAACCAGAAATGAATGCTTTTCCCCTTAAAAGGCTAAAAAGCGTCTGTAGAAGGAAGACCCATCCTTTCAAAGCATGAAAAACATTTAAATTTGGCAGAGAACAAAACATTTTGAAATGATGCAACACGAAACAGTCACTGACACCCCTACTGAAACATGACACTGGTTCCAGGATGTTCAGGCACTCCTGCTGGGACAGATAATCTGCATTTAAATTACAAGATTCAGCCATATGTCTGGCTGGGAAATGAAAAGGTTGGAGTGATAGATACCACCTTGTGCTTCTGCTGTTGGAGTCTTTCATCCTGCTCAGTCACTCTCACGCACCGTGGTCTGTTCCAGGATAAACTCTCTTCCTATTAAATAATACCCGAATGATTCCAGGGCCCATTTCAGAACCGAGCAGTCTCTTTTTTTCTCAGAAACTATATATCAAATCTTTGGTGGGAGCAAGCTTTTGACTAATATTCTCCTCTGGTTATTTAACTTGTAATAACTTATCAATTTAACCCATGCAACTTTTATTTGAGATTTAGGCTATGACATATGATTGGGGATTCGTACTGTTCAATTTAGAGAAAGGTGAATCTTCCTCACTTACAAAAAGGGTACACCCTAGCTCCCCACTCCTCTGTGTGTGCATATGCATTTTAAAATAAGGGGCAATATTTCCTTATAATGCAAGTAATTTTTTTTTTTTTCCCAGCTGGTATGCATTAGCCTTTGCCATTATCGTTCAGTGGGAAACAATATTTTTGTTGCACCTTCAAGTCAAAACAGCGTCTTCTTTGTAGCTGCTGGATGTATTCTGTAATGGCTTGGATTTTACTTCTTTTAGACTGTGAGAAATTATTATTATAGTATTTCCAGTAATTTAGTTGCATGTCCTGAAAAAAATTGAATTAATTGGTGAGAAAAATCTCATTTTTAGTACTATGAAGAAGAAAAAACCAACAGTATAAGAACAAAGATGTCTGAAATACAGAGCCTTTTCCCACACTTTTTGTGTGTTGCTGTTTCTGGACTTTTTTTTTTTTTTTTTTGACTTGCCATTGCACATGGCTCGGGTTTAAGAAACAGCGTAACATAGGCTTAGTGATTTGACGATGATACCAGTGAGTGGTAAAGGCACGATCTGGGTTTAGAAATCTGGCTGCCGTACTCTTTAAATGAGAAATACTCCCAGAATTTATAGTCTTCATTGCAGCCCTTGGAGGCAGCCAGGGAGGACACTCTGCACAGAATCAGCGCATTGCTGTCCCTGTAAATGCTGCCTGTAATTTCGGACGGTTTTAAGCTACACGTGCGAGAGGCTGAGCTGAAAGCTGGCACTCTTCAGAGGGAGAATCTGCTCGTGAGGATCTCAAAGGATGATGCCAACGCAGTGCTTTCCCAGGGAATTTTCTAGAAAAGATGGTTTTGCAGGTGAGCTCCTGGCTGACCCCTGGCCAAACTGGTGTGGCGTGGGGAGCATCACGGTCACCGGGGGTGGTGGGGGGCACTCCCCGTGGCCCCGGGCTCCTGCCCGGCTTCTGCTGTCTACAGCCACCAAGGCAGAGCTTTGAACTCAGCTCTCACCTGCAGATCTCTGTGCTTTTATCACCACTTGGAAAAAAAAAGGGGAAGGACCATTAGTTTAGACCAAGTGTGAACTGATAAAAAGGGATGTCCTTGTGACTTGCTCCCAGAATTGTCACTGGCCTCCAGTAAGAACAAAGAAATACAAGAATTGGTGTAATGACCCTGAAGGTACTTATTTTCATATGCTTTATATTGTTGTTTTATTTCAGGGCAGTTTTAATTAAAAGTAAGCACTGGCAGTAATCATATGGTATATGCTTCCTTTTGGTAGCTTTGAAAGATCCTTTTTTCTTAAAAGATCCTGATAGTGAGGTTGATAAATCATCTAAATGAGCGTGCATGAAAACTTGTAAAATCTAATTTGGTACAGAATTTTTTCCACACGTGGCATATATCCTAAGTAAGTGTTTTATAAGAGAGACCAGAGAGTTTTATGGAGCATGGTTTGGTATATAGTATAAATACATATAATTTTGTATATGTGCCATATGCAAAATACTATAGGTATCTGTTTAAAGGAAGACAGCATGACAAAACTCTAGGAGCCACAGAGTCTACCTGGTACGTATTACGCATCTTAACAACAATTGCCTAATGGATGTGCTGATGCCAAAAGAACCCTTTGGGTCTTTCTGAGAAGAATACATCCATAAGCTTCCATGAAATATGTCATCCCTTTCACTCATTTATACTAAGGAAATACCAACAAAACACTGTGTTTAAATAGCTTTAAGGATCTGATATAAATCAACAATAGCCAGGAAATAGAAGAAAGCCAAAGTCTGACACTCCCACTTCAGCACATTACACACTGTTTTTGCAAAGTGAGTTAGAAGCCTTGGGTATCCCACCTCATTTTCAGTTCTTGATTTATGTCAGACCCTATGGGAAAAGTACCAGCAATAACAGAAGCTTCCACCTCAGATAAAGAGTTCAGATAAAATCACAAGAGGTCACATGTGCTTTACATAAAATATCAGTAACTTTTTGGTCTGAGACACCATTACCCAGCAGCTGAGACCGAGTCCACGCTCTACCTGGCAGCTCTCTGTGACCCCCCGAGCTGCCCGGCCAGCGCTGGTACAGACGCGATGCCCTGCGGAAGGGAGGGATGCTCTATACATGCCAGAGGAGTGGCTCCCCAAACCTGCAGGACATTTTCCATGCCGGCTTCGGTTCCGTGGCTGGGGTGATCCCGGGGTGGCAGCACTGCCTGTATCGCTGCTGCCAAGCCCTTTGGGTCCCAGCAGCCCCCAGAGCTGGTCTGTGGTGAGGGGGGTACTGCAGCTCAGCCCCCTCCACACAGTCACGCTGCTGGGAGAGGACCCTGGTGCCCAGTTTGCAAGCTTCAGTACATATTATTTCAGTATATACATGTTGGCATATGTAATGCCAATACATACGTAGTCTCAATCTTTCGTCTGATGCAATCCAGAAAGTTAAATCATTCTAAGACCCACTGTTTTTTTGTTTTAGATTAAGACAAATTTACAAGTCTAGCCCGGAGAAAAGGAGGCTGAGGGGAGACCTTATCGCGCTCTACAACTACCTGAAAGGAGGTTGTAATGAGGTGGGGGTCGGTCTCTTCTCCCAAGTAACAAACAATAGGACAAGAGGAAATGGCCTCAAGCTGCACCAGGGGAGGTTTAGATTGGATATTAGGAAAAATTTCTTCACCAAAAGGGTTGTCAAGCATTGGAACAGGCTGCCCAGGGAAGTGGTTGAGTCACCATCCCTGGTGGTATTTAAAAGACATGTAGATGTGGTGCTTAGGGACATGGTTTAGTGGTGGACTTGGCAGTGCTAGGTTAACGGTTGACTGTATGATCTTAAGGGTCTTTTCCAACCTAAATGATTCTATGATTCTATGAAAATATTTCATTCCAGTGCAGGGTTAATTGATACAGGAGGATTAGATGAAGGCTTTTTTACATACTCTTTTTTTTTTTTCCCCCCTCTCTCCTATTGCACTGATACCTGCTTGACATCAAGCCTCAGCATCTGCTTTGGACCCATGGAAAAGGAAGGAGGCATCTTCCCCCGAGCCTTCCTCTGACCCCAGCAGCCTTGTCCTACAGCAGCAGCTTCTCCAGTCCTATCCTTGTCGTCCCTGGGCCCTACTCTTGTCGTCCCTGGGCCCTACTCTTGTCGTCCCTGGGCCCTGGGGTTTCCTCCCTGACGGAGGCAGAGCTGTCACTGCCTCTGCAGCCGTGGGAATGTCCCAGGAAACCCGGAGGTGGGCCAGGCCCCGAGGACTCAGGGTGAAAAAGGGCCTGAATGAAAGCCCCCGTTCCTTTTGCAGCTTTGTAATTCTAGTTATAGCCTTGATTCATAGTGAAACAATTTGGTGAAGAGAAAAAAAAAAGACTTCCCTGTAAGAAGATTTCTTTTTATTGTCGACTTTCACACAGTCAGAGGAAGAAATTCCCTAGGCAATTGGAGCTTCTAACATTACAGGCACAAGGTTTGTTTTGAGAAAACAAACATGTCAGCATTTTTTAAGGTGTTTTTTCAACCTTTAGACACATTGGCAAGGCATCGATTCAGTGGGTTTTTTTACATGAAGGCATATAGACAGGAAAGCACAGTACCAGCTGGGAGCGCAATATGCCACTGGTCTGTTAATGAGCAACAATGTGAAGGAGCCATAAACCAGACAAAGCAAAAGGAGGAGAGAGGCATCCACAGAAGCGGGTGTGTGGCAGCTACCCAATCATTGGAGATTTCCCTGGTACTAATATCTAAAGTCATTAGCGTAAAAGCAGCATTGGTTAGGGACATCTGCACAGCTGTGAGTAGCTGAGGGGTTTTGGTTTGGGTTGGGTTTTTTTCCCAAGTCCTGCTTTCCACAGTGGCAGTGGTGTAAAAATAAACTTAAACTAAAATCAGTTTACAGGGAACTGGATAAACACAGTATAATAATGGCTCCACTCTTGCAGCTCGCACCCTCTGTCTATTAAATGTTAGCCCTGAATTTTCATAATATAACTTAACAAACATAACAGCATTTAAAAAGAAATGTGATCATTTTAAGCTTTTACCTTAAAATTCTGTCCTCATTTATGCTAAGTAGCCCGTCTGACTTAAATCTGTTTATTACAGTAAGGTGGGTTGCAATTGTAGCCATCAGTGGCAAACATGAGATAGTTCTCATTAAAATAAAAATTTCAGGGTTCCTATACATATATTTGAACCATGTGAAAGATCCAGCACATGTGATATTATTTTCAGCCAGCTCGGTGAACTTGTGTTGAACAGGTAAAACATGAAACCAAAAAATAGAGTTTGAAAAGGGAGAGGAGAATTTAATAAATACGTGCTAGAGCCAGGAGCTATCAATTTCATATCATTTTCCCCTGAAGTGCATCTGTGACGTGCAGAGTCAATAGCAGAGGCATTCCCAAACTCGGCCCCTGACCTTGCAGCCGGACCCTGTCCCCGCACAGCCTCCCGCTATCCCCAGCAGACTTTCAGCCAAGCCTAGGTGGTTGCGCATACAGACGTAATAACTCGACCGGTGACCTAGATAAGACACCTTTCCTAACCCAGAGGGCAGACAATTTTAAGGGCACATTATTGCCTCCCCTCCATAGGAGAAACTTGCCCCCAAAGGACATCTCTGCATGGGACAGACATGGTTTCAGAGGGTGGCAGGGGCTGTCAACCAGAGGCAGAGATTCTGCGTGGCAGCTCTGTGAACACGGCAAAGAACTGGAGGGAAAATATGAAGAGAAGATGAACCTGTTCAGCACTAAACATGTTTATTTTAACTTCCTTGAAGCTTCTGAAAAATCACTGAGCAAAACTCCAGGGTATAAATCAAAGTGAGAGAGAGAAAGAAAAAGGGCAAGCGAAAGAAAGCCATTACTTTGATTGGCAATGAAAGATTACTCAGGATCCATAACTGTGTTTACCTAGCTCAGCTTTAAGTTCACCATTTCAAAACCCTTGAAAGAAACACGTGTTAAAAACAAAAACTAAACCAAAAAATCCCAAAGTTTTCACAGGAAAATGACTTGTGTAACGACAAGTGGAAGTTTGGGGTTTGCCACCTATGCTCACACAGCTACATTTTCTTTACTATTAAATGCATATTTTATAGAATTCCAAGCTTTCTCTACTAGGAGTTTAAATTACAGAATAGAGGCTAAAATGATGAACATAAAGATAGCTATCTGATTTTTTTTTCTCTCTTCAATTTCATGTCCTTCAGCTACGCCTTAGTCCAGCCTGATTTACAGTATAAGACCGGAAAGTCAGTACTAGGCACACAGTTACAATAAGTACTGTTCTCACTTGTTCACTATAAGCTCCCTATTTCCTTCTTAAAAGTTGTTTTCAAAAGGATCTGCTTGCGTAATTGTGCAGCAGCAAGCCCTGGTAGCCTCAATCCCCAAGAATGTTTTCAATGACCTCTTCCTGCCCAGTTTTTCCATGAGAGAGAGAGTGAGCTGTTGGGAAAGGGGGAGCTGACAGTGTTACCAGAGGGTAAATGAGTAGACAGATGCAGAACAGAGATTAGTGTTTTAGGAAAAAAATTATTTTTATTCTCTCCCTGGTGTTATGATAGCTTTTAAAAAATGCCCCCTCATTTTAACATTTCATGTCCTTCTTGTGGGCCCTTCCAGCATCAAAGTAGACTCTAATTTTAAAGGTGAGAATATTAAAGTAGAGGAACGGGCACGTTTCACCCACACAACGGCTGCCGGCATCAGACCCAGACTATGGATCAGTCCTGGCTCTGAAGAGGCTGGGTAGCTTTGCAGTGTCAGTATGAGTCAACAGGGCCATTTGTACGACAGATAAGTAAGTGCAAACAAAGGGTGGGAGGGCAGTAGCCAGAACATCAAAAATGACATGCCTGCTTCTGAGGGGAGCTGAGCTCGTTAATACAAACACATACCTGTACCACATGTGTAGCAAATCAAGATTTGTTTATTTACAGTATCAGTTTTGGTTATGGAGAACCCTTCAAAAACCTAAGGGCAAAATGACCTTGAGAAGTTCACTTTATTAAGAATTAATTATTACCCTCTGACAGACCCCATTTATCACCATGAAAACCAGATACATTAATTAGAGCACTTCTGGCATTGGAGCAAACCTGTTCCCTTCATGTTAGATGTTGTTTTAGATTTTGTTCCCAGAGGGAGCACAGGAATTCTTAAATGTACCAAAGAGCAGTTTAAAGATTTTCCACTACGATGAGTTTAAAAGTATTTTTTTTTTGTCCCTGAATCAAGCTCCATAATAACCTCCATAATCAAAGAATTATCTTTGCTAGCGACAGACAAAATTAATAATCAGAGTTTCGGTTTTTAACCCTGCCTGTCACCTACAGCACTGACACTGAGCTGCACGGGATAGATTATTCAGCAATTAACGTTATGTGATGTTGCTGAATGCAGCATATTTCCTGTAGCTTAAAAACATGCCACGCAGTGGCAATGCAGAGTAGGCAGCTTTTAAAGTTTGGATTAAATCTAAGTGAAAGTCTCCCATGACTCGTTCAACTTCTGCCATTACCTTATGTATTGTGATAATGGTGTAATGCAAGGTAGGGATTTAAAAGGACAAGAACATAAATCTTTCTTTGAGATTGATGACATTTTGCCATTGCCTGTGCGTCAAGAGGACGGAGGGAGCTTGCTGTGTTGCAATTTCCCACCCTACTCCCAGTAGGAGTGCAAAATGAGAACTTTACACTCAGATCAAACCCTGTATTTGTCTCCAGGACAAAATTTCCCATTGCAGGTCTTAATAGACCTGCAAAATTTGGTCCCGTAGGGAAGAACTCGGGAGTTCTCAGTAACATCCTGAGGAGCCCTTATCACTTTGTTAGCCACAATCAGCTGCAAAGTCCCCACCATCGCTTAGGTTGCATTTTTCCCTGGATGGGAGAAAAAAATCTGGACAAATATGATGCCCCAGTGCTCCGTACTCTTAACTTTTCACCCCAAACACTCTGCCTCTTTAAATGAAGCACAGGCTGGGACACGGTATCTGCTTCTCAGAAAGCCGAAGGTGGATGCGTGCCAGGGATTTGTGCAGCTTCCTGGCTTTGCTGATAAAGAAGGGCCACTGCGAGGTAAACCTCTGCTCTCTCCCCGACACGTTTCCTCTGCGGCTGCCCAGAAACAAGGGATCCAAGAAGACGAGGAAAACATGGAGAACGCAACGCCAGAGCCAACTGCCTGTGCAGGAGGACGCCTCTGAAGAGTTCACGCGCTTATACATTTAGAAATGTGAGCCCCAAGCCCAGGCATTTGCATCAGTGGGTGGAAAGTATGAGAAAGCACATCTAATGCTGAAAGTTAATGATAGCATTTGACCATGTTAACCAGTAAATGACAAGGCAGGGTCACGGGAGTTAATTATTCAAGTAAGTGGCTGCGAAAAGAAATGTTTAAGAAATGCTGGTAGTTCACACTGACTGCAATGGAAAGTGACTAATCATTTCAAAGTTTAACCTTGACAGCTCTAAGCAGACCCTTCTTGCTCTTTTTCTGGTTTTGTTTTTTAAATCAATATTGTCTACCTCGCAGGCAGAACATTAAAGGTTTTGCAGCAAAAAAAACCCCAAGCTGGCTAGAAAGGCACCTGTGACGTGAAGACAAGAGCTTCAGGAGAGAAGCAATCTGGTTTAGAGGGGTTCAGCTTTGGGAGAAGGGGGCTCTCACCTCAGCTCCCAACCGCCCGCGTGATGTGGGGGCTGCTCCCCTTGCCTCTCGGTACCCGTGTATTTAGGTTATAACCTCTCTGGGGCAAACTCTGCCTTGTTTGTACAGTGCCAAGCACAATCAGGTCCTGCTCACCGCTCATGTCCCTCAGCACTGCCATGATATAAACACTAATGAAGAGAGACTGCCCATACCTGCGTAGCCCCAGCTGAATCCACCACTTACTTAAAAAATTTCATTATTTTTTTGGTGCCTGGACAATTTTAAAAACTCGCAGGCAAAACACAATTACTGCCCTGCCATAACTGCTAAGCTTCTGCAGGACGTAGCTGCATAATTTTAAAAGCCAAACATTCCATTAGGCCTTTTTGTTTCAACAAATACCAGCGAGGGAGGTAATACTGGCAATATATTTTTCTTCTTATGTATGCTGAACTGTTTTACAGCTTCTAATACTGATATATGAGTCTACAATTAAAAAAAAAAAAAAGGCAAGTATAAACTAACATTTTATAACACTCAACCATATATACAGCACTTCATATCCCAAGGGTACTTAAATCAGACATACAATTGTCACTTGACCTCTCAGGGAAGTGCAGCTATCTCCGGACTGGGACACACCATGTGTTTAATAAACAATATTTGAGGATTGGACATGGACAGGAATAATTTTTCCCACTTACAGCTCTGGTAAGGATAAAGCAAAAAATAAAAGCACATTTAATGCATATATGCCTATTAAGATACTGAAACTAAAAGGAAGATGGACTTGGAGAACTTAAATATGAAGAATACATTACAGAGGGTAAAAATGAAATTTGAGCTGGAAGATGAGAGGGCAACTAAGTGAATATTATTTTTTTCTGAAAAAAAAATGCCTTTGAGGTTATAATCTAGTTATTTAGAAGCCTGGCTTTACCCTTATCTGAAAACCAGAACCCCCAGTGTTACTTGTGCCCATTGCTGTGGTGGGAGCTGCACTGGAATACAACCTTTGGGAATACCTCAAAGGGAAGACTGCAAAATCCTCAGTAGTATTGCCTATGGGAAAAATTTAATTCAAGAGTGATTCATTCTTGATGTGTAGCATGAAATCACGGAGGTTGTGGGAGCTTCCTATCTTCTCCCGCTCATGTCGTAGGGGTGCTAGAGAGGTTATCTTATTGGGTTCTCAAAGAGATAAGGAAGTCCACTTGTAAGAAGGGTCAACATGTAGGCACGGTCAACCCTTCGTTAAACGCCTTGCATCTGTTGCCCAAAATGGCTCTTCAGCAACAATCCACAGTCCCCTGGGTATATACTGCAGTGATTACCCTTGTCACAAGTTTAAGTCCTGCTACCCAGGGTATCATTGTCCCTGGAACTCCTGGAACAGCTTTCAAATGGCTGGCATCATCTAGAAATGGGCTTTCCTTCCTGCTAGCCCACCCTTGTGAGCACAGTTGCCACCTCTGCAAACAAACATGCACAGCTGGGAGACAGAACATTCAGGCTGAACTTGAGGACAGTCTCTGCTAGCAGTCTTTGGCCTCCTAACAGGGGCCGTGCAAGCTAAACTTCAGAATAAGCAAGTAAATGGAGATGTTCATTTGGATAATCGGAGGACTTGTAAAGCTGGGTTACCACAGAGATTGCTAGCAACACTGAGTGACAGACATATGACCCATTCTACCGGAATACCTGAGAAGACCGGAGAAAGTCCAGGACCACGCATGTGACTGAATGTCATTTTCTGTACCAATGGAGCATTCGCAAATGTCATAGGGAGCTGTCAGCAGCCAGGAGGAAGGAATCTCAGCCATGGCTAGAAAAAATGTACTTGGGGAGCAAGGCAAGGGTGGTGGGAGGCAGGGGGCATAAGTATAAAGAGAACCATTGATGCAACTCATACCTGAGAATAAATATAAAAGAACATAGAAAATTTTAAAGTTATCATTGCAAACAATCCGGTGCCAAGTCAGCCTACGTGAAGGGTAATCTTGTAAGATAAGCATGTAAATTAAAGATTGCAGAAAGCAGAGGTTTGGTTTTCAAGTCCCATTCCTCAAGTCAAGAACAATTTACTCTCCTGCGGTACTTGGCCCGAGGCAGAGGGATGCGGTAAAGGCAGTGTGGGTGGTTCAGAGTGTTCACTTTGCTTTGGCCTGGGAAGCTAGGAAGCCACAACAGTTCTTTGCCTGTAGACTTTCTGTTGCTCTAAGCATGAATGTCCCTTTTGTCCTCTAACAATCCCATTTTTGTGTTTAGGAAGACAGTCTTTGACCCTTTCCTGGACTAGGAGTGGAAGCCAACTGAAGCAGCAGGATGCTGTTCTTCCAAAACTGCTTTGTGGTGCTTTCTTTTGATGCCATTGCTGGCATCATGCAAGCCAGGGTGGTTTCCAGCTACTTTGCTAATCTGCCTTCATCAACCTATACCAACAGTGATAACCATTGCTTATAATATGTTTTTTCAGTCTTCCCCACACCATCCTTGCATTCATTCCCTAGGAATAATTTCAGCTAGTCCTTATAGATCTTCAGCTCAACATTACGTGTCCCAGAGCAGGCAGATGGGATGAAGAGAGGCCCTGCACCATCCTCTCTTGATGCCAGCCTGCTTATTTTTCTGAGTATATTTACAGGGAAACTTTCAGCCAGTTTTGAGTTTTCCTTCCTTCTGTAAACCAACCAGTTTTAGGTAGTGTGGCAGTGATACATACTTCCAGATAAGTGTTGGTACTTAGATGTGCCTGAGCTGCCTTTATAGTCATTGGACATGATTCAGAGGCAACAGTCATGTATTTAGTACATTTTTAGGAACTGCAAAGTATCCACAGCTCTGTCTACCTGTCTAGCCTCCAGCTGCCACTGTGGAAGGGTCTTCTGTGGGTCAGTCTTGGGTCACATCTGCCACCTCCACAGGGATATCTTGGGTACCATAAGTGTGGTGGGTTGACCCTGGCTGGACAGCAGGTGCCCACCAAAGCCACTTGATCATGTCCCCTCCTTAACTGGACACGGGAGAGAAAATATAACAAAAGGCTCGTGGGTTGAGATAAGGACAATTTAATAAAGCAAAAGCAAAGGTCGCACGTGAAAGCAAAGGAAAACAAAAGATGTTATTCTCTACTTCCCATCAGCAGGCGATGTCTGGCCGCTTCCTGGGAAGCAGGGCTTCAGTACGCGTGGTGGCTGCTCCGGAGGATGAAAATGCCCCCCTTCCATCTCCCTTTACTTAGCTTTTATAGCTGAGCTGACATCATATGGTATGGAATATCCCTTTGGTCAGTTTGGGTCAGCCGTCCTGGCTACGTCCCCTCCCGAGATCTTGCCCAGCCCCAGCCTACTGGTGAGACGGGGAAATGTTGGAGAGACAGCCTTGATGCTGTGCGAGCACTGCTCAGCAGTAGGCAAACACTGGTGTGTTATCAACACCTTTCTAGCTGCCGATGCAGAGCACAGCACTACGAGGGCTGCTACGGGGAGAATTAACTCCATCTCAGCCCGACCCAATACAATAAGTGATCTCAAACGGCACAAGATCCTTATCTGTGGACAAATAAATGAAGCTCCTATCTCACATCATCTAGCTCTGTCTATATTTACCAGTAAGAAATAGGTGTCTTTATCTCACCTATCTGAGAATGGGCTGGTGTACCCCTGGGGATTCCTGTCTCTATCCATTGATTTAATAGGAATTTAGGTGAGTAGATTAGGTGTGATGACTTATTTTTAGATGGCTATAGTGAGGTGAAATGAATCCCATCCATACTGGCACATGATTAATGTTGGAACAGTAAGCACCTTGCACTTTGCTCTTAAATGTCATAATAATTTTGGTTAGATTTAATGTGTTTTAAAAAGTGTTCCTGCTTTTATTAAATTGATCCTTGTTAATTATAATCCAATAAATTTTAGAAGAGGCTTTAAAGGGTAATGATTTATGCATCTATGTTCAAAAATCAGAAATATCAGACAGCAAGCCAGCAAACTCCTACAGAATTCAGAACATGCATTTTGAGAAGTGATTTCAAATCCCTATGCAAGTCAAATAGAGGGAGAAGTACATACAAGACATATTGCTATATTGTGACAAACCACAAAGAAGCTTTCAGCTATATAGCATCTTGACAGCCTGTTCAAAATCAAGTGTTTAACCTCACTCTTTACCTTGATAATCAGGTTTCCCTCTTTGCTTCACACATATATTATGCCATATTTAACACACAAAAGAAAAAAAGAGGTAGTATTTTCTTTACTGAGAGCCAACTTTGTCGTGATGCACCCCATCACTCTTCTTGTCTTTTATCATAAGAAAAGCATCCTGTACTTGCTTGTATAGCAAACAGATCTTTCCTAGCAGCAGTCCTGATACCTGGAATAGGGATTTATAAGGCTGTAGTCTTGCCCCTCAGGAATAACTGCTAGCGTGTTAATCTGCCAACCACCCCCCCCCCCCCACAACCCCCCCCCCCCCAAGAACCCCCTGCCCCGCAACATAACATTTTTTTTCTGAAGTCTTGTCTCTCTAAAGATACAGGCTTCACTTACTTCCTCTGAGCAGTCAGTGTTCATGTTAGTGACACAACCTCACTAATCCATTAATGCTCATAAAACTCTGTAACAGTACTCAAAAAGTATTTATAAACTCAAATATAGAAGTCAGGGCATATCCCTATCATAAACAACACCTTTTTTGCAATGTTCATTCCACAAATTTAGTTATTCCTTGCTCAGTCACACCTAGCATGGTGGTCTTCCTGGACAATAAATACCTACAAGACCTGGTGATTTTCATGCATTATCTGTATCATCTACTTTTCTTAGATTGCCCTATTCTGATCACTATTCGAACAGCTGCTGCAGTTACTGAATTTCTCCTGGTATAACCCACTCAGGTGCTGTGTCTCAAAAGAATTCTGCTGGTCTGCTGAGGAGCTGCATGTGAGACACTAGAAGGAATGAGGAGGTACAGGGAAATATCTAAAGTGGCTAAAAAAAAACCCCAAGAAAAATTGAACCCTATCAGATAAAATAAAAGTACCTGTTCAAACTTGGCTCTGAGTTCTCATAATTCTCTTGGTGCACTACTGGTATTTCACAGCTTGTTACAAAAATGCATCAGACACGTCACTGCAAAGATGTGAATGGTGATACTCGTCCATAAAGTCTTGGACTTTTTGTGACGATGCATGTCCTGAGCATAGGCAATGTGCATGCTGTTTGCAGCAATGTCCGTGGCTGCATGCAACCAATACAACTTTCAAGGTATAGAAATGGACCGAGTTGGTTTCTGTTATTGTTGTTTTTCTGAGTTAGGGAAGTACAGGACCTGGGACTACTTCCACTGACTAAAATGACAGCAAGAATCAAGAAAAAAAATAAGCTGATAGACACAATGATTATAATTATGATAATCCCTCTCAGAACAAGTTATCTGTTGTACTACACCTAAGATCAAGGTGTAGCCTATGTATATTTAAAAAAGCAGGAAGAAACAGGTGAAATATTTGGGGCTAATTACATACTGAATGTGTCAACTACAGAAATATTGGGCCAAATTTTCAGCAACACTGCTACACAGTGGTTTTGATTGTGTCATTCTTCAGCATTTCTCTAGATCAAATGTCCTCAAATCACTGTATTTCTGAATAGATACCAGCCTTTATGCCCAAATCCAGTGAAGGTATAATAAATGTAACACAGGAAAGTGATTTTGTTTTACTTCAGTTGATCACCAATTTAAATATGTAGCCTATGCTTTATTTATCCTCTTGGCAAAAACAAAAAAAATGTCTAAAAATAGCCATTACTACCTATAGGAACTCTGGATGAATGGACCAGCTTAAAGAAAATCTGAAAATGAATGTGTCTTTTGAAAGCATCTATGCTATTCAGAGGTCAGGCACATACTACTCTTTCCTTGCTTCTTAATAACGAAGCAGTAAGCTTGTTTCATGGTAACAATAATAGCCACTGTACCAAATTCAATCCAGCACTCTACATACAGTGATACTGACATCTGATGATACTTGTGACAGATTATTATGCTCCTCCATCATCAAAGTGCAGTAAAAATTCAAGGCTGCAGTAAAAATTAATCTGGCCATGAAACTGACCTATAGTAATTCCCCCCACCCCAACTACTGCAACATTGATGTACGCAAGTCATCAGACGTGACTTTGTGAGGGTATTAGATGTACATAAAGCTTGCAGAGAGAAACAGATGGTTGCTACAAAATACTCAGAAACCAACTACTTAAAGTGCATCCTTTTACATCTCCTGTGCCTTTACAGACAGGATCATGAGTAAGCGACTTAGCAATATCTAGGATGTTTTGAAAACCTACTACCCGTGAGTTGGTAATAACATTTCACCTTTCATATGGAGACTACTGATTCAAAGTCTGGCCTGAGTCAATCTGACCAAGAAAATGATTCTAATTTAATTGCTAATTTGAAGTAAGTCAGTAGTTTTAGTGAAAACCCTAAGGGTGAAAGTCTTCATCACAATGGCACAGCCATCCCTAGGACTCTTCGGGATCCTCAGAAAAGGTGAAGGAACTGAATACCCAGAAGAAACTGGTCATTGGCATCAAGCTGTGGAAAACCTAGCGACACTGTGGTGCTGCTGGTGTCAGGGCAGTGTAAGAAGGTGCATCTCCTGTCGATGGAGGACTTTTCTCTGAGACTTACCAAAGGGACTAATACATTCCTTCTATCAAATACTGATTTGGAGGTCAAAAAAAGTACTGTTTCCTGCTAAGGAGAGGAATATAAATATAAAGGGATGTAAACTATATCCTTGGATTTTGCCTCGTTTGCTTAATCACTTTTGTGATAAACTGATTCTCAGTTTGCAGAGCATCTGTATAATCCATATGTGGTAATAATTTCATGCACAAACTTCAGTATGCACAGTGCTGTAGAAGTTGAACAAACCTTGTCAATCACTGAACACAGGAAAACCTGTTGGTGGAACAAATTTGCTGCATGCTTTAATTGTAGTCAAAGAGGCCTAGCTTCCCCTAGATTTTCATGGTTTGTTGTTCAACTAGAATTTCTTCCATACATCTGAAATTTGCTCCAGGTTATATGATGTTTTGTGGTCCATCACAACATGGCATAATACCAACTGATACTATATAATCCACAATGAAAATATGCCCTTAATGCTCCATGACAAATGGAAAGAATTTGGATATCTTATTTAAAACAGTAGAGGAGAAATGGAACACAGCCCAACTCTGTAGTTTAAATTTATCCTTTTTGTTAAAGCAGAAGGGGTATACAAGTAAAAGGTATCTGAAACTTAGATTATTCATAAGAGGGACTCGGTGGCTTAAGCTTTTCTGAGTTCGCTTGCCCATTTTTTTTAACTGTTTCCTACCTATACTTATTTCTGAAATAAATGTGCCAGTATAATTTTGGATATGCTTTTATGATATTAAAATAGGCCTTCTGGAAAACTCATTTAGCATTTGAGTATAACACTTCTATAGAATTAGAAAAACAGAACAGAGAACTTTACCCTTTTGAAATCAGTGAAAACAGCCCTTTTGACTACTCGAGACTGCAGTTGCACCATTTTTTAATTTTCTTTTAACATTCCACAGCATGATAGATGCAATGCCAACATAAAGAAAGGTATATGGTCTCTACTGCAAACAGCAAGCATTGCCAAAGAGAAAATTTTCTATTATATTCTACAAACTAGTTTGAAACTCTATGGATATGTGTTTTTTAATAAATTCTATAGGCTTTTAAAATGGTATCCACAGATTCTCTCACTTTGATTACTTTCAAAAATCTATCATCTTTTTTCCAGGGATCTGCTTATTAATATTAACATTGTAGTGTTAATACTTTTTGGTTCAGACTTGTTTGTAAGTAGTACAGTGTGACAGTACTGTAGGAGAATAATTAATTATAATTTTAAAAGCATCCAAATATTTTGAAAAAGAAATAAATAGATTTGATTACTGCTTATGATCTACTTAATGCATGTGTAAATAGATGTTTAAATATTTTGCCTTTGCAACTGGAATTGAGCCTTTTATTCTACCTGCAGCTGGGCTACGATCTGACTGCATAAATAACAGGTGTTCTAGTTTTAGTGACTCATTTCTCAGCTTCTCAGGGTCAGTTAAGCCACTAAATATTTCTTGGATGTGCCTCACAATATAGGGTCTCAAATCAAAACACTATTATTGTGGGATGCCTCATGTTGAGATTAACCATTCTCTTATTTGAGGATTTTTCTTCTGGATCAGTGGCTGGCTGTTCTGGAATGGCCAATGTTCATGGCTGATACTAAACAGGCACAAAAAAATCTCATTTTCTTTCACCAAAATTTGACTTTGTTTTCCTGATCCTGCACAATGCATTTTAATGAAAAGGTTTTAAGGAGCTGAAGTGAGATACGGCCTGGAAACTGTTCTACATTCTTCTGTGCTTTCCAGTTCTTCCCTTGTCTTCCCTCCTCTTCTTCCACCATGTGAGATGGACTGCATTGCATCAGTGCAGTGGTAGATGATCAGCAGTGCTACATTTAGCCGTTTGTAATAAACGTTCCCTGAATGATGAGGAATATTTCTACCTTGGGAGCAAAGTATGATGCACCTTTCTTTCTTTTTTTTTTTTTTTTCTGCCTGAATGGGCAAGAGACAAGAACTGAAAATCAGCTCCAGGAATCTTGCATGACTCTGCAAAACATTGCCATTAAACATAATTGTCACTGGTAAAGCTGGGATTATTTGTAGTCTTATAAATTCACCTTTGCTGACTGAAGCTTTAATTATTGCATTTTGAGGCAGATTTTTTGGTATACTAATACAGTTGAAGACATTTCAAGATTATAATTAACTAGAAGACGTAACATTGACTGAGAACCAAAACCAACTCAAAATCAGTATGGTTACTCCAGGAGACCAAAACAGTAACTGTAAGAGTATTCTTCACTGAGTAGGTATACTCCTAGATGGATTTGGCCCCTATGCTGTTGAAATTGTTATCACAGACACCTAAATAAAAGACAAAAATATTGTCCCTGAAGTCCATAGAAGACTAAAATATTAGGGGAGTGATGAGTCGGTATCATGGAGAACTTTGTACAGCTTGGTAAATAGTTTAATAAAAATACTTGTATTCAACATGGTGATAGGAAAACTCATTCATCTACAAATAACGGGGGAAGAAATGAATCTGAAGAAGCTTGTGAGAAATAAATCAGGTGAACAGGCTCTCCAATGGTAATGCAATGCTTACATGTAACCCAGGAATTAATACTTAGAAAGTGTAGGAAGGCTACATACTGCTGTGTGTTATTCTGCTGTAACAAGCCCAGCTCTGGTGTCTACAATTTGATAAGGATTTTGAAAAATCAAAGACATTGCAGACAAGGTCCTCAAGGATGATTAAAATGGAAACTCTTCCTCATGGAACTCATGAAATAAACTACTTAAGACATTGAAGATAGGTGAAAAATTACTTAAGTACCTACCTGGAGAACAGGAATTCAGTAATAATGGGCTTTTTGATCTCACAAATAAGGGTGTGACATTCTAAAGGCTCAAAAGGGCTGTTTTCACTGACTTCAAAAGGGCAAGGTTTTCTGTTCCACTGGAGTGGCAGAGGTATGGTCAGAATTAAAAGTGATATAGGATTGAAATTCCATCAGTTCTGGGATCTTCAAGAAAAGGCTCCCATCCCTTATGACGACTGATAGTTTTCATGCATGAGGTAGCTGACTATAGTGAGAAGGACATGGTTCTTTCAAGTGCAAAAGGGAAAAGCCTTATGAGCAGCCTGTTATATATTGGAACTCGGACACTTCTTACAGAAGCACAATTAGAGCATCTCAGCTTGATGCTGAAATGGATTAGTTCATAGGAACTTCTGAAGTCAGACCATTCAAAGAAACCCAAATGAGAGTGAGGCCTCGAAACATAAAACGCTGAAATATACTTGTTGTGTACACCAAGTCTCCAGTGGAGAAACGAGCCCAACACATGAAGGTTTTCTTTGTGTTAATCAGCAGTGTCAGGTTGAGATGACGGTCCAGTGACCCTATATGAGGCTACTGGCCAGGTGCAAGGTCAATCCAGGATGCCCAAGCAACAATTTGGGCAGAGAGACATCTCCAGCATTTCTCAGGGCAGGGCTGGGTGCCTGGGGCTGAGCTGAAATGGGGCCCCGGGCCATGGGCAGGGTGTGGAGGGAGGCCCCAGGCAAGGCTGGCCAAGGCCAGTAAGGCCCTTTGGGACCTAGACGGCAGCTTCATAAGGCTTGGCAATTAACATCTGTTTCGGTTTATGCCAGAGACCTTCTCGGGAAAGATGTCCTCAGCATGATGGCATTTTCTGGCAAGATTGCTAATCTGTATCTCTTACTACCATTTGTGAAAAGGGGTCACCCATCCTTTCACAGTATATATGAAGAGTGATGTTCTCATACAAGCATGACATTGTCTTCTGAGACCATTATTCCCTGATGCATAGCATCAGTTTATGAAGTGATGGCAGCTCTTGGGTCATGAGATCATATCAGGCTTTTTATCCCGCTGTACTTCTTTCTTTATACAGCAGACATCGGGTTTTAGTAGTTTTCAGCATCCTGTCAAGTGAAATGTCAATGGATGACAACCTAAATTTAATCATTGCCCTTCTGTAATTTAATCAAAGTACAGATCAGTGTGATTCTGCGAGTTATTTTACAGTGCTTTATTATTTTGATATTGTTTCTAACAACACTTTAGATTTGAGATAACAAGGATTGGCAGTTACATGACTCCACTCCCCACAAAATTCTTTAAGTTATCTACTAATTTTTGTGGCTTGCATTTTGTTCTTTCTATACCAGGAAATAATTTGTTATGCCTAATTGCCTACTTAATTGCAATATTTTCTAGTAAAGCTATCATGAGAAAGTGAAAATAGCAAGCTAGGACAAATATTAGTCTTCTTCAGCCAGCATAAACAAACCTATGCCTACCTTGCTCCAGGGGTCCAACAATTTCTGTGGTGCCAATACGAGCTCTTTCATTTGACTTGGCCTGTATTTTTGGCATACACAACAAACTTAAAAATACTTCCTTTTCATTTCTTATATTTCCAATACCTAAGTTCCCTTTTTGTAGCTTTTGAAATAGTTTTTGGGCAACATCTTGGAAACATTATTTTAGCTTATTTAGAGAAAATCTCATCTAGCATCGTGAGGATCATCCATAAATCAGTAGCAATAGCTGGGAATACGCTATTATTATACCATTATTATTTTATAATTTTTATTTTAGATATCATAATACAACAGTAGTATTAGTACTTTCCTTAGTATCTCACCCCCACCAGTAATCCAAATTACATCTGAGATCAGTTTGATACTTTTTCTTTATCAGCTCAACAGACACATAGTCTGCCTTCAGACTTTGCTCTGTTGCACTTTTGCCAAACCTCCATGCCAGGGATGTCTGACCTTCTGAATGAGGGCTGGATACCTGTTCTGGAAACCTCTGCAGTTTGCTCTCCCACACTATTCTCCTGTGTCTTATGGATGCAGTAGTAGCTCTCAGGACTAAATACCTGGTAATGCGTAAAGGCATTTCAGAAATGTTAAAAATACTTTTTGGGCCAGATTAAATTGTCAGTTGCAGAGCCCTGCTATTGCGAATGTACCAACCAATGCATTTTTCCCCAGATGTGGATTCAATCTGAAATCATATATGTATAGCTGAAAAGAAGTATCTGTTCTCCAAGGTGTAGAAAGGGTGTTTGTGAAGTGCTTTTGGCAATGGCAAGAAGCAGTTTATGGTTAGCTTCCATCCACACTTCATAAATAACATTCTCACTAATAAAGACAAAAACTTTCTACACCTAATTACTAAAGCCAAAGAGCAAATTTGCTCCATTTGCTCTCATCACCATTCTGCATTTTTTAGCCTCTCTGAGGCAGTGATCTCTAGTTTTGACAATACAGTTACAAGACACATGAAAATAAAAAAGGAAGTATCTTCTGGCTTGTTAAGGCAGGTAGGTGATGGCCTCAGCTGTACTTTCATTTCCCTGTACATATTGTTGGGTTAGCTTCTGAATGGGGTATGCTATTTCCACCATATAAAATTTACATTTTTGTTTCTTTTTGCTTTATTCCAGAAGCTTATGTCTTCAAAGCTGTCAGGAGTCACTTGTCAACTTACTGTTTTTCTCACATCAAAATTTCATCTAGGTATACCTTAACAACCTCTAGACTGTCAAAAAGGTGTATTTTCATGTGAAACATCTGTTAAAAACAACTCAGATGGTGATCTTCAAAACCAATGTTTCCCTATTGGGAGGAAAAATGGTCAAAAAGCTACTATATTTTGCTTTTGCATCAAGTGCAGAAAAGTATTTCCAACTCTCCTCTACAGAAATATGGTGGAAAACATTCCCACTTTACAGGTTTTGGACCTATACAGAAGTGAAAGATTCCACCCTTTTTTCCACTGTGCTTCCTGCTCTGGCCAGAAAGTTGCACCCATGCTACCTGCTGTTTCACTTGCTTTCCTCCTGCAGAGCAGTAACTGTCCTGTTCCAAAGCAGTTTCTATTTCAGGAGGAAGGGTGTTCTCCTAGGAATTTGAACAGGAGGGCACAGGAGAGTGGCAAAAGGAAAGCAATGTGGTTTTCTCATCTATGTTCTTAAACCCACTGAGATCTTCCAAAGTCCCTGGAAGACCAACTCCAATGCTTCTGTCCCTTTCTTTCCAATGTAGTCTCTGTATGAGTGTTAAGTCCCAGATCTTAATTATGTGTTGCTCATTTAACAGTTATCCCTTCACTTAGCCCCTGAGCCCTGTAACTCAGGCCCTTGACTTCTTTTCCCACATAAAAGAAGAAAAAAACCCCAACCTCTAAAAGTGCAAGACCGTTTTGGTGGGCTTAAGGCTTTGACTGGTAAAATCCAGCAAATCTGGCTGCAGTGGTTGAAAAGTTTGCTCATGCCTCCTTTACCATCACCACTGTGGGGCTGGCACAAGGGAACGTGTGCTTGTGCCTCTGCTGTGATAACGCAAAGGCTGACAGCCAGCCTTAAATCACCTGCAAAGGTGGGCTTGAATAAGACAACTCCTGTACTGAAGTAGATTGTGCATGGGCATACATTTCCTCCTGTCAATTCTGCTAAAGGGTGATAACCTGTTACAAAGAGACCATAACAAACAGCTGGGAAGCAGTAACATCTTAAAGCACCTGAACTGTTTGCTAAGCGAAGCTGAATGAAAGCCCTTAAATCAGTCACAAGTGCTTATACTTTCATTTTTCGATTTTATTCTCGGTTTAAAAACGTATCACTCATATTTTTCACTTTTATATGCAGTAATATTTTCCTCAAATTTATACAGTACTTTCATGGTCAGCCTCCTCTACTAATGTTAAGTGAAAAGAATTAAAAACATTAAACGATTCTGAGCCAGCTCCTGTCAGAAGTAAAGTTAATTTCTGACTCTTCTTTCTTCCAGGCACTACTTGTCAATGGAGAAGAGCTACTTAAATCTTTCCTAGTTGTCTTCCACACTCATAGTTTTTTAACTCCAGTGGGACTTTCTGCTGGCTGGTCCATTTCTCCCTATGTGAATTTTTTTCGTTCATTTTATTGCTGATACAATGTGTGACTCAGTGGTTACTCAGCGCCAAATACTCTCACAGAGTTTTGCTTCATTCAGCATCTGAATTTTAACTCTTCAGCACTTGCCACAATCCTCTGTAAAGTTTCTGTGAGCAGTCATGCAACTGGATCATGCATAAGAACCTTCTGAAACACAGTTCCCACAAATTTTCACTTCATAGTATTTGCCTTCAGTGACAAACTTTCTGAAAACTATCATGTTGCAACAGTAAAAGTGAAACTAGGATTTGACTTACCACTTTTCTGAGTTACCTTTGACATGTTGCAGTTCATGGGACCTTTTTTTTTTTTAAATTTCAGGTGGCAGGGACTTATGCCTTTGGAGGACAGCAGTGTTCTGTAAGATCTGTTGACAGTCACTGTGGAGATCCAAGTTCGTGAATTGCTGCATGGTAACAACTGAGATGCTCCTAGACAGGCACTGATGTATTACTATTGGTTTCTTGTCAAATGTGTTCCCCCAAGTGTAATTATGCACAGAATGTGAATACATTAAACCCATTTCAACCACTACGTTTAGCCTCCTCAGCTCTTGTGAACAGACATGCAAAAAACACTCCAACATTTTTTCCTCACTCTTAAAAAGCCCTAGTATCTTTGCTTCCCACCTTTAAAGAAAATCAATGTTTGGCAGCTGTCTTACGTTTTTGCTATGTTCGTGATTTCCCTCTGTTTTTGGCATTGCCAACACATTCTGCAATATGCTGCAGTGCCCTTAATAACATTTTGGAACAGTCTCGCTAGAAATGCCAGTTCACAGAGGATTGAATTAGCATGCATCGTCTACACTGTGTACGGTTATGAGTTTTGAGCCTTTCCCAGTATTTTATTGTTGATAATTTCTTTTCAGATAGATTAGACTCATGTGAGGAATGTCCCTATTTTGTGACATGTTTCACTTTTTTGTTTTGCTCTTACATATTTTGGCTGAAACATTGCTGATGGCACAAAAAATTCCGCATTTCTTGACTGACCAGGCGTGTCGTTATGGTTATTATTTTAGTTCAGTTTCATGTTCCATTATTAATAAGCATATTTGCCATCAGGTTGGCTATCTCTGTTCTTTGGCTCAGTATCAATCATTTTCAGAGGCTGAAACTGGATTCCGAGCCTCCAGCTACCGAGACAAAAATAGGATGTGTAATTTGTCACAGGTGTTTGCTGGAACAATTCCAGCAATGGACACAACACAAAAAAATTGCAGAACAATGTTAGATTTACATGACATGGTGGGAACTCCCTCTACCACTACCTGGGATCTGTTTCTAGAGTCCTACGGTTTGTGACCCTGTGTAACCACCTATGCTGACTTCTAGGTGTTGCTGTTGTAAATAAATCTTCATCCACACTTGAGAATTTTGAAATCAAGTTTTTAAAACCTATTCCTTCCTCACATTATGCATTTTATAGTAGGAGCATTAGACCAGGTAACACAGAATCATGGATTTGCAGAATCAGGTAGGCCAGAAGGTATCTCTGGGAGACATCCCATCCACCACCCCTGCTCAGGGCAGGGGTAATCAGATCAGGTTGCTCAGATCTGTGTCCAGTTGAGTCTTGAACACCTCCAAGGATGGAGTGTGTGTCCCACAGTGTCTCTGCATGTCTTCTAGTACTGGACCAACCTCATGGTAAAAACAAAATCTCCCATGTTCCCCCTTGCAGCCACGGCCTCTCATCCAGTTGCTGTGCACCTCCAGGAAGAGCCTGGCTCTGTCTTCTTTAAGTCATCTGATCAGGTAGTTGCAGACACAACTTTTAGTTGCAAATCTCCCCTTAGATCTCTCTTTTCCAGGCTAAACAGGTCCAGCACCTGCAGCCTTTCCTCATAGATCATGTGCTTCAGCTCCAGAGCAGCTTACTGGCCTCCTCAGGACTCAGTCCAGCATATCCATGTCTTTCATGTATTGGAGACCCCCAAACTGGACACACTATTCCAGGTGCAGTCTCACAAGTGCCAAACAGGGAAGGAGGCTCACTTCCCCAGACCTGCTGGCTGCAGTCTTGCTAATACAGCCCAGGCTGCTGTTGGCTTTCCTGGCCACAAAGTCACATTGCTGGCTCATGTTCAACTTCTTGTCCTCCAGGATCGCCAGGTCTTTTTCAGAAAAGCTGTTTCTGAGACAGCCGACCCTCAGCCTGCATTGTTGCATGAGTTTATTCCATCCCAGATGCAAAACTTTGTATTTGCCTTTGTTGAACCTCATGGAATTCCTGTCAGGCCATTTCTCCAGCCTGTTAAAGTCCCTCTGAATAGCAGCCCTGCTCTCCAGTGTGCTGACTGCTCCCCCCAGTTTGGTGTCATCTGCACACTTGTTGAGAATGCAGTCTGTCCCATCAGCCAGGTCATCAATGAAGAGATTAAACACTGCTGGTCCCAGTATTGATCCCTGAGGGACACCACTAATTACTAGCTACCACACAAGTTACTTTGCGTCACTGATCACAACCTGTTGAGCCCAACAGTAGAGCCAATTTTCCACTCACCTTATCATCCATTTATCCAGCCTGTATCTCACCAGTTTCGTGATAAGAAGACTATGGGAGATTGTGTCAAAGGCTTGCTAAAGTCAGGGTATACAACACACACTGCCCTCCCCTTGTGCACAACATCATCATAGACAAGAAATGAGGTTGCTCAGGCATAGTTTGCCCTTGATAAACCCATGCTGGCTGCTTGCAATCACCTTCTTGTCCTTCATATGTTTAGAAATGTCTTCCAGGAGGATTTGCTCCCTAACTGTCTGAGGGACTGAGGTGAGGCTAACCATTCTGTAGCTACCTAGATGCTCCTTCTTGCCCTTCCTGAGGATGGGTGCAATGTTTGTCTTTTTGTAGTCATCAGGAACCTCCCCGCTTTGAAACTGCCACGACTTTTCAGAAGTGTTAGCAGCATTGCAATGACATTACCTAGCCCGTCCAGCACCCTTGGGTGCATCCCATCTGGTCCCATATGAATGTCTAAGTGGATTAAGTGCTCCTCGATTCTGTCTTCTCCTACTGTGGGTACTGCTTCACACCTGCAGACTGCTAGGAGACTCACGGACCTGGGAAGCCAGAGGGCAGACCTTACCAATGACAACTGAGGAAAAAAATGCATTGAGTACCCAAGCCTTTTCCATGTTCCTTGTCACAAGATTCCCTGCCCCACTAAGCAATGAGCCCACATTCTCATGAGTCTTCTTTCTGCTACCGGTGTACTTATAGAAATGTTTCTTGTTGCTCTGTGCCTCCCTTTGTAGTTTCAACTCAATGTGCACTTTGTTTTTCCTGACTGTATTCCTACATGCTTGAACAGCATCTGTTCATTCCTCCCAAGTAGTCTGTCCCTGCTTCCACCTCCTGTGTACTTCTTGTGTTTGAGCTCACGCAGGAGCTCCATGTTCATCCATACTGGCCTTCTGCCATGCTTGCTCAACCTTCTGAACATTGTGCGCTGTTCCTGTGTTCTAAGGAGGCTGCCCTTGAAGATCAGCCAGCTCTCCTGGGGCCTTTTGCCCTGCAGCACAGTTTCCCATGAAAGCCTCCCTGAACAGACCTAAATCTGCTCTTCTGAAGTCTAGCATTCTGCTATTTATCTTGCTTACTTCCCTCAGGATCTTAAACTCCACTGTCTCACAGTTGCTGCAGCCAAGGCTGCCCTTGACCTTCAGATCTTCAATCAGTTCTTCCCTGTCTTTTGAGTAGCAGGTCCAACATCTCCTCGTTGGTTCACTGATCATCTGCATCAAGAAGCAGTTTTCAATACAGTCCAGAAATCTCATGGATTGTTTGTGCCATATTGCCCTTCCAGCAGATACTAGGGTGATGAGAGTCATCTATGATCACCAGGGTCTGTGATTTTGAGGCTTTCTTCAGCTGCCTAAAGGATTCTTCTTTACAATAGAAGCTCCTTCTCTTCTTGATCAAGTTATCTGTAGGGATATCTACTACAACATCACCTGTGCAGGTCCATCCCCTGATCCTTACTGTTGTGGAGACATAGAGTTCAGCAGGTCTGCGAGCAGATGTCTGAGCTTTTGTGGTACTGGGGGGAAATGGTAGGCCAATTGCATGGTATCATGTGCCAGAGCACTTCATTGAGAAGCTGTCAGCATTATCAGCACTTCACCATTGATTGATGCTGGCAGGCACCAACCGAGATGGAAATCAGAGGCTATAGAGTAACAGTGAAATTAGCACTGGTGGGACTCAGCTCCAGATAATGACATCTAAATTTAAGTGTGTGGTTATATATGTAGGGCTAGTGTCTAATCTCAAGGTATGAACATGGGTCTTATCTGCAGCTTGGTGCTCCTCACTTCTAGGTAAGGCAGCTGAAATAACAGCTGTGGAGACGGGCTACCTTTTATCAGTGAGAAAAGGAAAAGATCCCTACCGCTGGAAGATGATAACTAATAAAATGCTCACTGTAGAGCAGTAAGTGTTTGAGAATCCCTAAGAAGCAGCTACAGAGATGTCTGCTGGAAAAAGTCCCATGAGAGGTGGGTACCTCTACAAAGGGGACAGTTTGTACTGAGCTGGGGGCCATCCAAGGCCCTCAAGGATAAAGCTGGTTTGGTATCACACACACTGCTATAGCAACGTAACTGGAGCCATTCAAGATGATTCAGGAATTTAAGTCTATACATAGATCATGTCAGAGAGATTTAAAATCCAATGGCAAAAAAAGCTTTTACCAGAAATAATGGATACGGATCCACGTTTCTCTTCTGAAGCTCAGTAGTATTCATACCTACAGGTACAACATTATAAGACAATATATGTATTGCTATGTTGCACTATCTTTTATTGCAGGAGAAACAAATTCTCATGTTTTAAAATTTCTTTTAAAATTATTTACATTCCCCAGAATGTTAAACAATAATATTAATATTTCAGACAGTATTTTTCTTTCAGGTAAGTGCCACAGGCCTAAAAATGACGTATTTTTTTCTCTTTCAGGGATCAGTCAAGATTTTATGGGTCAGATATGAATTTCTTGATATTGTTTTTTTCTTTCTGCTCCAAAGATATGTCTATTTGTTTCTTCTTCTGCGTCAGACACCTCCTTGTTATGTAAGGCAGGAAAAAACTTGGCAAAGCTGGTGTTTCTTGTTATCTATCTCTGTTTTAGTCTCTCTACTCCTTCATTGTTTGTAGTTGCTTATGTAGGCTCTCTTCTTTAACTCTTACAACACCTGGTCAATCTCCAATTACCTGCCCAGCTCCTTGGCCTTTACTTCTGCTTGCTGTTTGCTTTAACAAGCATGCCAGCTGCTTTCTCCTAAGATTATTTTACTAACCCCATGAAATCTACCTTCAGCTTATCAAGGGTGATAAATGCTTCTCACTCTGTCTATATGTTGCTATTGAGAACAACTACTCCTGGGCATTCTTATAAACCTGCCAGTCTTGTTCTCACCTTCTGGCAGCCTGGCTGAATTCAGGCCTTTTCCCATCCTTTTCCTTGATTATTCAGGACTTGGCTTTTTGATGGTACTGGCTGCCCACAGTCCTCACTATTTCAATTTAAAATTCTGATCGTTCAGATATTTGGGGAGTCAGAATGCTGATCCTACAATTCATAATTTCTCCAGCCAAAACAGGCACACATATGTGTATGGAAGTAAGCCCTTTAAAACGAAGAAAGGTTTGTATGTAAAGGGAAGTACATTTTTAGGTACATTGCTATATCCATTACAGTAACAGAAATGATTCTCATGCCTGATTATCAAAAAAGCTAGCAAGTGCCTTCTCCACTGGAATCCACAGTAATATTATAACTGAAATACACTTTTTGCAAAATTTCATGATCCAGTATATGACAGTTACTACAAGCAACTGTAAAATACAAAGCTCTTTCACAAAACCCCACACTAGTACTGAATGACATTCAATCTACCGTATGTACTGTAAAATCACCCTGTGTGATTGTGGATAATAACAGGGTTTTACTGTGCAGGTGGTTTATGTTGTCAACAAGAACTCATGATAAAAACACAACATTAAGATCAGGCTGACATTAGGAATGAGCACAGATTGTCAAGTACAATCTGGCACCTAGCTTAAATCACAAAAACTAATTGAATCACATTTTTCTTGCCTGTTGTGTTTACATAATAGTACGTCCCTTAATCTGCTGAACCCCAGTTTAATTTCTTGTCTTGGTGTTTCAGAAATTGTCTTGGCAAGAAGGTTGTCAGAGGGGCATGTCCATGTTAATTCAGCCAAATCACCCCCCTCCCTCCCAAAAGCAAAGGGTTTGGGGAAAGACCATGCTGAGATCTTGACTGCTATGAAGACAAACAGGGATACCTTTGCATTCCTGTCTGGAGGATATACGACTGATGTCTAGGAAGAGTCTGGCTACCTCTCACAGTTGTAGGTAACTGGCCCAAATGTTACCTTGCCATAGTTTACAGAAGCTGCAGCTTTCACTTCAGCTAAATCTCAGTATTGGGATTTTTTTAAAAATCATTTTATATGGATATTTTGTTTTACTCTTGTAGGTGATTATGTAAATGTGTAATATTCAGTACTGCTTCCTATTAAAAAAAAACCCACAATAAAACCAACCAGCTTGATTCCTGATTGGCTCATCTTGTGTCATGAACATATCATGTGCTTTCTATAGTATCTCCCTCCAAAAATCACACAGCCTGGAACTGCTTCTGATAATTTTACTCAAAGCTGTGTGTCTCCTTACAGAAGAGGAAGCCCCATTTATTTCAACGATGCCAGCTCTGGATAGAGATGTACTCGACATAAATTAAGCTGTCCAAAACCTGGCTCACTGACATGGTTAATAATTTATTGCAGACTTTCAGTGCATCTTTCTCACAGAATCAAAGACAAGCTCCTATAACGTGAAACTTAGGACTGTATGGAGAAATTTCCAGCATGTCTCACAAGCACTTTCAGAACATCTATAACGAAAGGTATGAGGCTATTGCCGTGGTTCTTTACTCCAAAGACAGAAAATACATAGCGCACACACTAACTGATGCAGGTACAGGTAATTAAGCTGGCCGAGTTATGTTCTCATGTATTCCAGCAAAATCCTAATAATTTCACTCATATCAGTAGGCTTTCTCTAGCCTTGAATATTGTAAAGGAGAATTTGAGCAGTCTCTATGTGTTAGAGATGCAGATTCATTAGTGTCAGAAAATGATATTAGTGTAGTGTTTGAAAATTACTTCCTCATTTGTGAAGCCTGCCTCGCCAGGAAGATACTTACTTTAAACAAAACCCAAACTTGGAGCCAAAGATTTCTCATGATCAAATCTGTCAGCTTGAAAGACATCCTCTCTTGGTTTCCTTCCTCCCACCACATGCCCACTATATGCAAGTCTCACAGATTAGAAAATATTGCTCTGTACCATGGATTCATGACAAGTTTTTTTCATCCAAATTAACCTTTGCAAGCTCCATTACTTTCCTGTCAACTTCCCTGTTACTGTCATAATCAGATTTCTGGAGGTTTAGCTGTATTTGAGAGACACAAAACTGCAATGGGCATTTAATCACTAGCCAGAGCTCTGGAAGAAGAATGCTGTCATGAATATCGAGTGGGTACATGCTGATACATGCTACAAAATGTTGATGATACAGCTCTCTTTTTGTAGCTGTCCAGCCTTGCTGGCTCACAGGGAGAAGTACAGTCACTGCCTTTCCTTATCTCCCACTTGTGTCACGATATGTAGGTAAACTACTCCGGAAAGGCTTTAAAGCAAGAAATCCTGTTTGGAGTATATGTAAGCTAGGGAGGAGAAGTTCTGCATTAAACATCTAAATAGCTACCTCAACAAGCTAGCACTGAATAAGGAATTTTGCATCTTCTTCGGAGAGAGGAAGCAAATCTTTTTTCAGTCTCTGGTTCTTCAAACGCAGATTGAATATGAGCCTGAAGACAGCGAGATGTTCAGCTGCCTCTGTGGACAGCCAGACAAAGCTGGTAAGATGAACTGGGAGTCTGATTCTATGAGAAGGCTTGGTTTCATGACAAAGGGAAGAAGGTGTCAGCTGCCTGCAGTCCAAGTGCCCTAAAGATAGGACTTCCAGGAAAACATGCATTTGAATTTCTCTCCACTGGACAAGTTTTTGCTCTTGAAACGAGGTATGTTAATGATTATTGTATGAATTAAACAAGCAATGACATCCTAAGATCTGAGAAAGCTTAACTGTCAGTCATGTTAAAGGGTTACACTTAAAAGTACTGCAAGGTAATCTGAAGTGATAAGAATGCACTTGCCATCTCTTTGAAAGAAAAAAAAACCAGACTGGGTCCCAAGCGTTTCTAGAGTTGAGAACTGCAACTCTGATAATACTGTTGATTTCCATAATATACCTGAGATATCTCCAACATACTGGTCACTGCATGTTAAATAGCCAAGGACAAAGCATATGAAGAAGACGGACAAAAATTTAGTGTGCCTTGCTTGCACTTTAGCTTCTCTGCTACCAGTTCCTTCAGATAAAGGGAGGGATATAACCATGGGCCTTCACAGTCTGCTGAAACATCAAAGCACTGGATGTTTTACTTGTTTAAAATCACATTGCAAACAGCTACAGTTAATGTGTGGAAGACATTTATTGTAAACATAGTGTCTGTACTGGAAAGATGCTCTTTTGAAAAAATACCAGTTCTGACCATGAAAGCGAAAAGCAATATACAGATTGTGAGTTTGCTACAGAAAAAGGGATATCTGAAATTGTAAGCATTTTCTTATTCTTTTTACCAACTTTTATCTCACCAGAAGTTACATCAGTGGATATGTTCACATCTCTGTGAAAGTTCTTTTCAGTCTTTAACTTTATATCCCTCTGCTTAGATTTATTTCAGATAATCGCAGCATTTTTTAGATACTGTGCTTGAAGATTATTTTGTTTTGTCAATCAATCGGCAGTATTTCTTCTGACTCTCACAAAATATCCACGTATTTTAACTCCTACATTTTCTTTAAAATACAGGTTTTTAAGTGAAGTTAAAAATAATTACTGTCATCTCACACTGCTCAGTAACTGCTTCAACTTAAAAATAAATTATATTTTTCATACTTTGCTTAACATACATCTGCATCAGCCACAGCTAGTGTTTTTCTAGGTACTGAAGGCAGAGACTGTAGGTTCTGCTGCCCATCCCAGTTGAGACATTCACTTATGTTCAAAAGACTCCATGCACAAAGTTTATGCTCGTCCTCTAATCCAAGATTTAGTTACTTATTCAAACTGAATGCAGTACAGTTCTCAAAAAAGGTAATGAATGGAAGGTTTAAAGAGCTCCCTCCCTGACAAGATAATCTCAATGGAGGTTTCTGGGCTAATGGACCACAGTCCCACCAGAGCACAAGGTGGTGCCCAGCTGTTGCTCTAGCCCTGAGGCCAGGCAGCATCATGCAGAGGGAGATTTTCGAATGATTGATAGCGAGTGGAGCTTCAGTGCCTAATTGACGATTATACCTTTTGGGAAAAAAATCCCCTGCTGTCAGTATTGTTGGCAACCTGGCTCAAATTTCTCTTTTCACAATGATAGCAAAAATGCTGTTAGGTTCACCTGAAGGAATCCTGTCTGGCAGAAATGATGCATAGAAAACTCAGGCGGTCCCTCGGTGTGCCAGCAATGATCCAGTTCGACCTACTGACAATCCAGATTAAAGGCTGTAATGTCCTGCTAATGCATTGTTCTCTACAAAACATTTTCCTATGCTTTGTTGCTTAGAGTGACCACTCCTTTGCTGGTCTGCAAAGCCGGTATTATGCTGCCGTGTATCAGCACTCGGCACCTTTGGAAGCTGTGCCTGTGGAAATCATTCAGAGGATCAATTCCTCCCAGGAGAATTAATTCAGGATATGATCCCACCGTGTCCTGCACGCCCTTGGCTCCCAATGTGGGAGATGCTCAGTGACAGGTAGAATTAAGGGACCTCAAGGCCTGCTCCTGGTCTCACAAAAATCAACTGCCAAACTTCAAATGCCTTGTGCGGTGAAGGATCAGAGTCTCCCTGGGAAGAAGAGGATACAAACGAAAAAACCTGTGATATCTTTGCACAAAAGATTGTTCAGTGCCAGTGCATAACATGAAAAATTCACCAGAAATTTTCTTCAAGCTTACAAACACAATAATTTTACACAGAGAATATTATAATAATGGCTAATAGCGTATCTCCAAAATACCATGTAAAATACATAATGCTGAGATCAATGGTGAGGAAAAGCATTGAAATGACAGCCTTGCTGTTCAAACAAAGCATAATATTAAAATTCTGGTGGGCGAGTTTGGAAACAAAAAATGTCAGCTTCTGACCGATGCAGTCACCTTCCTGGCTAAGTGTCAAAATAGGTCAATAGAGCTTTCTTTTCACAATAGCTAGAAGTAAATGGAAACTTTGCTGTGTTCCAGCCTAGATCAGTAGGAAAAGAGACATTCTCACTGTCATGTAGCTTTTATATTTGTTACATGATACTCAGCGGTATTAAATGACAGCTGGCAGCTTTTCAGCGAAGGCAAATACTCTTGTCCCTGAGGATGGCACCACCCCTTGCACGCTCGCACCTTAAAACGTTAGGGCCCAGCAATGTAAAACACTGCAGCACCTCCAGGTTCAGCTCAGCCAAGCGTGGCAAGGTCAGTCAGCGGAGCAGGAGGAGGGCAGGGGAGGAGGAAGGTGGGGGTAGAGATGGCAGCCTGACCATAACCCGAGCGACTAGGGCTCAGTTTCTAATGGCAACAATCTCAAAAGCTTCTCTGTGCACAGCTTCATAATTAAGCATTAAATAAAAGTGCTGGTGCTGCGAACAGTGCATCCTCCCTTACACATTCTGACTTCATCTTCAGACCTGGTAGTCTATTAAATAATTCAGTCTGAAAATTCCTAACACTTAAGCAGGGACTGTGAAATTAAGACATGGTCCGGGTCTCAATACTGTTAAACACATTGATTTCCTTCAAGTATTGCTTGTGAACACTGTGTTCCTACTACTTGGAACCACATCTCCATGTTAATACATTCCTAGGGCATTTTCTAAACATCTAGCTTCATTGTAAAAATTAAGACAAACTGATAAGAATAATAGATTACAGTCACAGGATCTGTGCACAGAAAGGTGTAAATGGAACGAAGGCCAAAAAAGAAGTGTAACATCTTTTCACAACTTGCAGCAGACTTTTTCCCAAACATGAAAAATAATCTCAGTCACAAAACAATCTCAGTCTCAGTCACAAAACAAATCTGCACCAAAGCAAGGCTACAGCAAAACTGAGTATTTTTACAGGAAAGACAGAACTCATACCTTAGTAGTAGTGAACAAAAAAGTAATGACCTAAACCATCTAAATGACTATATATTATTCATCATAATGTTTTCATGATTACAATTAGTACAAACACATTTGCTGTGCTTCCAAACATCAGTGGGAATGTTGATGTTTACATCAGTGTAACAGAGGTTTGTGTATTTTCCTTACAGCAAACTATTATTTTTAAAACAGGGTAGGGACAGGAAACAGGAAAGCAGACATCTGAAAAAAGGGCTGACCTACTATCTGGTTTGTAGCTATCGCTATTTTTGTGCATTTGGAGAGAATCATATATAATCTACATTAGACTGAGATTTTAACGTCTTTATGCACAACCATGTGATTTTCTGAATAAGGGATTCCACCGTGTTGCAAATGCTACCAAAACTGTTCCATGCGTGCTCTGGACAAATTTATTTCAGCGTTGGGTGGATTAGTGTACTAAACCAGGCGTGGTTCAGAGAGAGGTTACTGCAGAGGTTACTTCTGCAATTTGAATTCCTCACAGTATGGGTGTACCCACGGTGCCCTATAGCACTGTATCCAGTTTCTCAGGTAATTGCTCCTTTTTTTCTGCTCTCCCTTTTCCTTTTGTGTATACGTGTGTGCCTCTCTGTGTGGTGGTAATGAAGGGAGGAGGGGAGGAAGAGAAGAGGGTTGGGCTCAGTGTGTCGTCCATGACTCTTCAAAGATCTGAGGCTTCTCCAGAGCTAAAATAATGGGAATATTTCTCCCTTTCTTCTCGGGGAAAAGAACTAACATTAATTAAACAAGGCAGCTTTTCCCATTCAGCGCGAGGCATTCACTAGGAGAGTTTTGGCTTCTGGCCACTGGGGGAAGGAAAAAAAAAAAAGAGAGAAAGAAAAGAGAATCACCACGCCACCTCATCTTGCTTCTAAATTAAGTACAGCCAATACCTTTTTTATTTTTTAACCGCCCCAGGGGGCGGGCACTCCCCTACCTCCCCGGTGACACCTGCAGGCGAGGGGACAGCCCCCCTCTGCCACGACCGGCCCCTTCGCGGCGCCGAGCGCCGGGCCGCCGCGCAGGAGCTCGCTTCTCCCCGCCGGCCGGGGGACAAGCGGCCTTCCCGCCCGCGGGGCGGCGGCGGGGGGCAGCGCAACCCGCGGGGCGCCCACCCGCCGCCTCCGGCGCCGCTGGGTCTCGGCGGGGCGGCCCGCTGCGGAGCGGAAGGGCCGACGCGGTGCGAGAGGGTCGCCCGCCCCTCACGCCCGGGGCCTGCCGAGCTGACGGCGGGGGGGGGCCTTGAGCGAAAGGCGCTGGGACCGCAGCGCTGCCTTCCCCCCCCCCCCGCCCCTTCCCGGCAGACGGGAGGGCGGCCGCTTCCCCGCCTTCCTCTCCGGGCCGCTCGCCGGTGGCGCGACCCCTCGCCTCGCCCCTCCGAACATCTGCACCCCGCCACAAGAGCGACTTGTGTGCGCGGCCCCGCTGCCGGATGAAGCCCGCCTTTGTCCGCCCTCGCACCCCCGGCGCGGCGGCGAGGCGCCGCGCATATCAACGACCCGCCGCGCCTCCTCCCTCCCTCCCTCCCTCAGGCCCGCCCGCAGACCCCGGGCAGCCGTTGGGCCTGAGGCGGCCCGCCCGCGGGTTGCCGCGGCAACGGCGGGGCCTGCGGGGCGGCTGCCGCCCTGCCCTGCCCGCCCAGCCCCGCGGGGAGCCGCGGGGAAGGGAAGCCCCCCCGCCCCGCTCCGCCCGATGGAACTGAATGTGCTCACTGCCGTTCTCCGGTTTGCCTGTCGAAACCTGCGGCCCCAGCACCTGCGAGCTGTTCGCTGAGCTCTCTGAAACCGGGCAAGGCGCAGGCGGCCCGGCCCGTCCCCCCCTCAGCCCCGAGGCTGCGGCCCAGCCCCGGGCAAGGCAGGGGGAGCAGGCAGCAGGCCGCCCTCCGCGTGTTTCCATTTCTGTGCCCCCGCTAGGTTAAAGCGATGCTTTAAACATTGCTGCCCCTTTCCCCCAACTGAATGCTGCCCAACGCCACTTCGCTAAGGCAGCGGGAGGACTGGCACAAAAATCCCGTCTCCAGAGGTTTTTGCACCGTTTTGACGCTCTGGCCTGGCTTGCTCAGGTTAGCTGACTGCCCCGCGCCGAGGAAGGGGCGAGCGGCAGAGTTGCTCTGTCAGCTGAAAACCGTGGGTGGCCGTGCTTGGGTGCCGATGGTCCCAGGTTGAGTCCTTGCCGATGACTCGCGGTGTGCGTGGACATTGCTCGGGGAGCTGCCGCGCTCACCGGCGAGAAGTCCTGGAGCTGGATTTCCATACGGAGGTTTTTCAGCTCCAGACACAGTGTATTTGGAAATAATTTTCTGCCGGGAAGAGTTAAGTTGCCAGCTTGATACAGTTATATAATACTTGATGGGGTTTGTGTGTCGGTTCTTTTTTTTTCCTTTAAGATTTGTCATGACGGACCAAAAATAAAGCAGAAGGGAGCAGAAAAGAGCTGCACTTATGAACTGGATTCTTCACTCCCATGAGGTCATTTGTGGGATAGGTTTTGATTTGGTAAGCTATTTAACATGAGATTGGAGGAAAAAAAAAAAGACGATAGGAGATTAAATGGTACTTTTTTTAAAAAGCTAAAAGTCAGCAAAAATAAGACTTAAGCTAAATAGCATAAATTAATGTCTTTAGGAATTGTGTACCATAAAAGCAGTTTAGTCTAAGAGAGGGCTATGAGCCCTTTGAAAGAATCACGTTATGTACGTGCAGTCATAAATTAAAGTGAAGTTCTGGCACTCGGAAGGGTGGCATTGCCTTCCTGTGTGCTTTTGTTGTATCTTGTGACTTGATGTATCGTGTAATTTACATTACGTAATACGTAAAGGACCCCGAAATACTAATTCTCTTAAGAGATTGCTGTTTTTTTAAAACCGTGATCCCAAGCATTTACGGAGGGTGATACCAGCTAATCCTCACTGTCAGATTTCCTAAGTAAATGATTTCAGGGATCATTTGTATTCAAAAAAACTACTCTCAGCTGGCTTTCTGGTTGTACTTAGCAGTGTATCCCTACTGTACTTAGCAAGGTTGCTATTGTACGAAATGAATGAAAGATGACAAAAGGCAAAGATTGAAGAAGAGCACTGGGAATTTTCAAAGACTTTCAGTTCTGCACTGCCATTTCTCTCTTTCACTGCATTCTCTCCAACAGCTTAAACAACTGCTGTAGGTAAACCAAGCTGTGCAGGTGGAGCCAGTGTTTAATAAGGCATGCTGCTTTAGTAAGTCACCCATAAAACCAAATGATCTTTGATGTTTCAATAAATGCAGTTGTTCTTACCACTTTCTTGGTCAACAACATTAACTGAAGTATAGCTTGGAGTATCCACCTATGAGCTAAGCATATTTGAAAAAACCACCGAGTAAGTGTTCTGTCAGTGTTCATGAAGCTGGGGTAGTCTTCCTTTGTGAGAACAGGCACTCGTTAAAAGCACCTCTTTATGTCAAGCAAATTGTGCCATGTCATGCCTGTAATTTTATTCTGTGACACTTTGTAAAAAGCGGATATTACTGTGGGGAGTAATAGAAATATGTGTGGGTGTGGTGGGGAGGGAGGAGCGCTGTCTGGAGAAAAAGTTTCAGAGAAACTCAGAGAAGGTTGAGCCAGGATGCTGATGGGGTCGTAGGAGAAACAGAAGTGAGAAAGAATCTAGAAGCCTTACCAGAGACCTACTGCTTATCCCTGACATTTCAAAATGGGGTTTTAAGTCTGAGAAATAAGTACAAAAATGAATTATCTATACTCTGTGGTTCCCAAGGTATTTGAGACTGTCTTTAATGTTCCCACTCTAAAAGGGGGTTAGTTCTTTTCTCTGTACACTGCATTTCAAAGGCAGTCCCCTAGAGTGAAGTTCAGCTTTGGCTTCAAGCACAGAAATTTAGCTATGAGAATGTGAGTGAGGTGTCTTAACTTTCCATTGCAGAAAGTGGGGGCAGGATTCAGATTCCTCCACAGGAGCCATTTGAACCTTGTGCTTTCATACATTGAAAGGGGACCTTCGGATACAGCACAATGTGACTTCTGGACAGACAACTGGAGGCCAGGCAGGATCAGCCAGCACAACTCTAATGGCACAAGATGCTTATTTAGGCAACTGAAGTTAACCCAATAACACTCAAAGGAGTTTGCACCCTAGCGTAGATGCTTCCATTTGGTCAGCTGAGTAAGTCTGCATACGCCACTGGCTGCCCTGACATGACCTGTAATGACTGTGGTAGTGACTTGGACACCTAGCTCATACCAAGGTGTCTGTGCTTAGGATCTTAAATTCAGGTATTGAATCCTATCCCTGCAGGCTTAATTTACTTGACTAAACACTTGCGACCAGCACTGTTTGAGACAGCCGTACAGCACTGTCAGTTATCACATAGGACCTAAGGAAGACCCACATCTTTTGGAGTGGCAGCCAGTCCATGCATTCAGCTTGTCTGAAGCTCTTTTTCTGTGAAAACTCACCTCTGAAAACTCAATTCTTCAAACATTTTCTGAGAAAATACCTCTCTTTTTAAGTTTCCTTTTTTCCGCCCACAAAGATGTTTTATATACAGCCTCAATCTTCTCTAGAAATTCAGAGATGTCTAAACCCAAGTATTAATGAAATAAAACAAGACCTCTCTTTTCCAGAATCTTTATTGCTATAGAAAGCAGACCCTTGTTAAATGGGAAAAAAGAGTGGGGAAGGGAACCTGGGCACCATTTGAGAAACTGAAAAGTGTGAGTGGCTGAAAACTTGCTGTTCTGTGAAGTTAAAGGTTGATCAAAACCTTTATAAGACAGAGGGCTGAAAGCATTCAACTTGAGTGGTTTCATTCAGGAAAGGACTGGAAGTGAAGAAGGGTAAAGGAAAACCAGTGTAATACATTGGAGAGTAACAGCAAAACCAAACAAGTATACAAACATTGAAAAGAAGTCCAGGAAAAATAACAAGCAAACACGCTTTTCTAGGAAGGCAACACAGAGAAAGAAAATCTGATACACATTGGACACATCTCTCAGAGATTATTTACTAGCGAGTTTAACATTCATTTGAATAGAAGGGTGGGAGAAGACCCGTCCTTAGTTGCAAACATCACCTACCACTTCTTTTCTTTATGACATTTCTTTATTTCTATTCCCTCAGAGAAACATTCTCACAGTTAGCTCCAGAATTTCTCCATTTCCATATTTCTTCCATCTTTTTTTCCTCTGAAAATGAAAAGACTTCCTTTGCCTTCAGAGGACTTTTTTATGTGACAGAAAGTCAGGTCATCTTTTTATTCTTTTCAATATTTTATGAGAAGCTTGGCAGGCTTTAGAGATTCTTTAAGTTTTAGGACTGAAAGAGAAGCAACTCAACCTTATGCTCTTGTGCCAAGAGAGAAAGCACTTTTCCTGGTGAAATGTTTAAGCCAGCCACTTGAACATCCTCCAACCTTTTCACCTTTTCACATCAATATCATCTTGAAGTCACAGCTGCCATAGATACCATCATGGGGCTGAAGCCAATAAAAGAGTTAAAGCATCTACAGCAGGAATTAAGTGGAATTGCATTGTCTGAGCCCGGACTGGTGATCCAAAGACCAGCTGGTCATCTGTTGCCTAGCTTGATTAGATGCCTTTCTGTAGGACTGTGAAGTTCTTGAGACACTTACAGCCAAATTAAAGAACTCAATACCTTTCTTTTGTCTAAAATAAGGGGAAGGTTGGGAAAGCAGGCTATGCTCCATCTACAAACGCTTGACGGACCCAAACTGTTAGATATTTTTGGAGCATGCCTAATGGATTGGGCCTTGCAAAAATGCAATGGATGCTTTCCCCTGAAACACAGCTGAAGAGGAGGCAGTAGCGCTTCCATGCCAAATACACATACATGCATGCATGCACACCAGATACAGCACCAAATGTTCAGGGCACTCTCACCCCCAGGAATGGGGAATGTAACACTCTTAGCCTGAAAAGTTCAATGGATGTTAACTATGTTTCACTCATTTAATATTAGAGTTCTGCCAGAAGCAAGGACCAAATCCTAGAAATGCCGCTTTCCTGTAATCACCGTAGCCCCTGGATTACAACATCATGATTTATCAATGTTCTCCCTGCCTTTGCTGTACAGAGGGACAGAAAGTCCACCCATCCTAGTTAGTTATGTGGCTGATTATTAGAACCCTTATTTGTCAGGTGGGAGATGTGAACTGCACCATTTGCTGGGAGGACATGGAACCTGAACCTTCCAGTTGAGGTGTGGACACCACACCTTCTGTTAAAAGTGGGTGTTGGCACCACTTCTGGTTGCATTTTAACAACAACAACAAAAAAGCATGAGTTCTGTTATGTTTCTTCAAGAAAGAATCCGGATACCCTGTCTTCAAAAGGCAGAGGAACTTTTCTATAGTCCTGACTAATCTAAGTTCTACATAGGGATGGATGTAAGGTAGGCTCATGTTGTCAGTATTTCTTACTCCCTGGCTCTCAGTAGCTCCTCACACATTGTGCTGGCTGTTTGAGGTCATTGTTGAGAGATTCCTAAGGATTCCCGCCTGGGGAGTAGCTACTTAACGTAGGTTCTGAGGGCAAAAGCACAGACATGCTGCATGTAGGTATGAAGTGGCCAAACCACATTGTATCTACTTCTTAAACTGCTTTTGTTAGAAATGTTGCCCTTGTTTTTCCTCTTCCAGCACACAACTCTCTCCTTCAAATCAGTGAGAGGAGATACTGCTTTGATCAGGCTTGATCCTTTCATAGATGTCCAGTCATCTTTCACTGCCATGTGACTTTGTGATAAGCTTTAATCATATTACAAGGTGGTCAGCTGTTTGGTTACCAGTCCTGCTTGGGTGGGCTGGGCATGTCATGTGCATCCATCTGAATAAGAAATTATCAAGGGATAACAATCCTCTACTGTTAGCCCTATAACAGTCCAAGCTGGAGGTAGAACATCAGGAGGGGCACAGACCAACATTGTAATCAAAATGTTTGCACAGAGACAGAAAATGGAAGAAAAATATTTATCAGTTGTCCACTGTTTACCTAAGTAATCACTTTAGCTAATACTGCTTTTGGAATTAGTAATTACCTGTAAAACTGTAGTATCTTTTCAACTGGTTAGCTGTTGTTTTCTCTCTCTGAAGAATTTATCTTTCTGAAAATTTTCTACTGCACATTCTGAAATGGCATTTTGCCCTTTATTGTTCTAGAAATTTGAATCTGAACTAGCCAGACAGATCATCCCCCTGCATTTCAAATCTGACACCCCAGGGGCTTTATGTTTTCCCTGTGTCCATCTGCTGACAGGAGGAGTTTTCGCTAGTGTTTGGGTTTGTGTATTAGGGCATGTGGAGAAACAAATTAGTGGGTAAGAAATTACCATTCTTCAGACTCCTTCCTTTTTTTTTTTTCCTTTTTTTTTTCCTTTCTTTCGCAGTAAGAGGCACAAAGATAAGTGGCAGCACATGGCTTGTAGCTGCCCTATTATAGCAGCCCTCCCATGTGGCCAGTTCAAAAGCTAAGTAATAGTTCTGATACTAGCTAATCTGGCAAAAGGATTCCAATGGGTGGATGTGAGAATAACATCTGCCTTTCAAATCTTACGCTTGCCAACATAGGCATGTGAGGTTTTTTGTTGTTCCAAGAATCTCTGAAGCATAGAGAAGGTAAAGGTCCTATGAATTGGAACCACCTGCTTGAACTAATGTTTTGGCAAGCTCCTGTTTTCCTGGAGCTGGTTCAGAGTATTCTGGGCTATGTGGAATGGGAAAAATCCACAAAAATTACTTACCGCCCCATAAATATTTTCTATACTATTGTGTTCAGATGGGAAGAGTGTAGTGAGCAGGCCTAGTAAGTGTGAAGCACATACTGTGTCTGTATGACCACTCCCTTTACTGCATAGTCTATTGTATTCCCATCTGACACAATAGGTACAGAGCTTAGAGATCTAGAGGCAAGCAGCTTTGAAACCTGATGCTGCAAATAGCACAGTGGATTAATCTGCTGTTTTTTCCAGTCCTCTATTTCATGGTCTCAATATTTGTTTCGGAGTAGCTGGATTGAACATTGAAAGTTTCTGAAAGGGAAAGAGTCCCTATCATACTTAGATTTGTGTATACAGCCTGTACGTCCCTGACGCCATACCACTTTAATGTGAAGGGCTTCTTTTTAAACCAAAGACTTGTTACAATCCTTATAAAATAGTCCTACTGAAGGCTTGCTTGTTTATCCTTCAAAGGAAAGACAACAATGGGATATCCTCAGATATTTGTGAATTCATGTTAAAAAATGGCAAACATATGAAAAAAGTACATTTTCTATACATTTGTCTTTTCAGGCCAGATAAAAAAAAAGTTAAATACCTGCCATTCACAAAATCAAGAAGGAGTTGCACCTCATCACTTAGATAATTAAAAATTGAATGATTTAAGTTTTTATAACCATGGAGCCAAAATGTACTGTAAGGTTTGTAAAACAAACGAAAGGTCTTCTTGATCTGAGGACACTCATAGCCCTTCTGAGCACTAACATGCCCATAAATGCCTAATTTATGCAAAGTGAAGTGTTCAACAGAGAGAACTAGAAAGTCTAAGCCAGAATGCCGTCAAGTAGACCAGTCAGGATATTTCCCAGGAGGTTCAGATGGCTGTTCTGAATCAAGCATGAAAGGTGTTAACATTCGTATCTCTATAGCTCTTAGACAGGGTATGCAGTATAAGGGTGTCATTACTTTTATGAATTTTGTAAGTGTTGTGTACAGTCCCAGTCTGGATTGTTCTACTCGGCTTTTCTTGGTTGGTCAGATTCTGGCTGAGCTGCTCCACCAGCTATAGAGGAAGTGCAGCTGAAATAGGTTTCTAATGTATCTGTCCAGATACCTAAAGCTGTGTCATATGAATGCAAGCTCCTGAGGATATCGTACTTCTTTTTGTTAGAAATGCCTGTAATTAGAGTGATAACAGGGTCAATCAAAAAGTTTAATGTAACCCCAAAGTGTTTATTTTTTAATTATGCATTTACTGTGGATTTTTTAAAAGGGTTACTTTAATCTCAACTCACGTGTGCTTTTCAACTTCCCGAGTCTATTCAGACTCCAGCACTGACTTTGTCCTTTGTCCCTTCTGGTGCATTTGCTGGATTCAAACTGTATGTTATTCCTTCATTAAAGTGGATACTTATGATCTATCTTTCCTTGGCATTAGCACCAGTACTGACACTTTATAGTGCCTCAAGCATTTAATCACATCCTTTCTCTGAACTTTAATCTGGTGGGCATAATTTACCTCTCCAGGGAAAAGTTAAGTACATAAAACAGTTTTTAAAAACATTGAGAGCCTCTTTGCCCTTAATTACAAAGCACAAGGGATATATGGACTCAGACAAAACAATAAGATTCATGTATGCCATTTTGACTTAATTTTGTTACCACTCTTCAGCATTCTTTGGAGGATTTGATCAACATCCTCCAGCGTATGCTAAATTTTCTTCCATGAGATGCCTACCTACCTACATCATGGAGTAACTCCACACATCTGCTGGTAATTTGGGTCCTTTACTGCTCATGCAGTATGTTCATTCATTCGCTTATTAAAATTACCAGTTATCCTTTTTCTTATAGGCACTAATTCTCTTTGTCAAATGACCAGCCATAACATTTTCTTTACAGGTGATTGAAGACTATCACCTCTTTCTAAATTGCCAGTCTCTTTGAGTTCAGACTGGAAAAACTGGTGTTTGCCTGAATGATAGCGAACTTTTTCTGTGCTGATAGGATAATCACAGTTTAGCAGCTGTTGATTGTTAGCCTTGTGCTAGAATGTCTCTTGTCCAGCTCTGTGGGTTTTAAATCAGTAGCAGGGCAAAAGATAGCAGGGATTCTAAACACAATCCACATTCAAATAATTTGTATTCTGACATAGCATTCTTAATGGTATATAGAGAGAGATTCCCAAGTTGTCTCACCTGGGGGTGTTTTTTAGAGCTGCTGAGAATTGACAGGTCTCATGGTTTTCAGTTCATAGTATGGTATCTCAGCATGCCTGAAAATTAGGGCAATGTTTTTCTAGATGTCAGTGTGCGAAGGGTCCACAACAAAGGCCACCTCAACCATTTAACCCACCACAGCACTCATCATTGTGGTATTTTGAGTGCTTACATAATTACATGGTTACTAAGATACCTTGGATTGTTTTAGAGTTTTGCTGAAATTAGCTGGTTCCATCAGTGCAGGGATCAGATTGCTGAAGCTCTTAATCCAAGTGCAGATGCTCCTTGCATTGTGCTGTGTATTTTTTTCATAAAACCATCTCCTTAACTAAGAAAAAACCCCACATATACAAGTGTTGCTGGAATTGATGTCAGTTCATAACCACTTTTTGCGGTATTGTAAAGCAGACCATGAAAGTGTGTGTTTATTTGTTTTACAGAGTAAAGTATTCTCAAGAACTATGCCTACCCAATATACTTACTCTTTACAACCCATATATGTTGCCTCTTTGAGGAAGGGACTGCTTGCAACAGGAAAGGGATGCAATACTCATGGCAGAAGTCATAGGAACTAGAGCAGGCTTCCAGAAGGATTAGAGATGACAGTGTTTCAGGGGTGAAAAAGAGCAGATTTACAGAGGTAAGAATTAGTGTAAGAACATACAATGTTGTGCTGGGTTAGACCAGAAACCTGAATTGTCCAATATCTTGTTTCCAGCAGTGGTCAGTACCAGATGTCTTGGGGAAAGTAAAAGAGATACCAAACACATTGTACAAATCTTTAAATAATACTTAGTTAACATCCAGCATATTTCAGAGCAGGGAATTCCTGAACCAGAAGTCGTGTCTCAATACTTAATGGGCCTCAATGGATTTTCTTCCATGAACTACTTTTTAACTCAACTTCTGAGCTTGTCATCTGGGCTCTCATCAGAGCCAATGGCAAGATGAAAATAATTCTATGACATGATTCACCTAATTTATTTTCTCACCTAAGTATGAGAAAACAATTGTCCAAAAAGCACTGGTTTCTTTTTAGCAGGAAGAAATGTAGGTGATTAACTCAGATACGATGCTCTATGTGAAGTTACGAAATGAATGAATCCCATTCTGGACATGACATTCAGATCACAGATCCTAGAATGGTATGTCTTCATGTGAACTATTCTTTGGTTCAGTCACCTAAACATAGGCATTCAGAGCCATTTGAGATGAGCTGTCTGGCCTCCAATATCTTTTCCAGAAGCATGTGGGTCTTCTGCCATAGGTCCTGTGCCATACTTGCCAGCCTTGCGAGAATGCCTCAGATACTTCAGGACATCTCAAAAGGCACTAGATACTCCAGAGACTGAATTGATCCCAAGCTATCTAAGCTCTAACTGAGGAAGGTGAAGTCTATTCAGTGCAGTGAGTGAAGCCTAAAGGTGATGTGTAGAGCTTGATTCAGCTGGCCCTAACACTGGTGAGTGTTGAGATGCACTAGGGTGCCCGAGACATTCTCATGGAGCTGGCAGGTGTGACATGGGACCTAATAGAGATGGCCACTCTTTTGAATGGCAGTTGGAGGCCAGGCAGAGTAACATAAAACATTTCAAGTGACAATAGACACCAGGTCAGGACACTGAACTGAGCCTCCAGTACCATGGCATCTGAACTGCTCCCCAAGTTTCATTGACTGTAGGGGCTTATGCCCAGCTGCCTAAACATAGGTGACTAGAGCTAATTGAGGTTGTTTAGATTATCTGAGCCATCCATGTGGGAGTGGTATATATGAGATAGATCGGACCTAGAGAAGACCCCTGTCCCTTCTGGTCCGGCAGCTGGAGGCTAGGTGAGTACTCAAGTGACGCTCAACGGCCATGTGGGGAACAGAACAGGCTTTTAAGTGAGAGAAATGAGGCTAAAGTTGCCGAAGGGGGGAATTAAAAATGTGGGCTGCTTTAAGGAATCAAACATTTGATGAAGCTTTTTTTCCACTAAAAGAAGAACATGCAAATTTAAGTAGTCTTGGATATGTTCAGTGGAGGATACCGAGATAAGGAAATACTGTTCTGTATTCTATATTTGTACAGTGCAAGGTTGCATTTTTACTGGGACTGCAACATAAATAATAATCATAATAAAGCTACACTTCTATTTTGAAAAAAAAAAAAGAGGAAAGGAGAGATTAAGATGTTTTTAAGAAGTTGAAAATAAAGATCAATCAAATATAGTTGCAACCAAGTTTAAAGATCAGAAGGTAACTGATTACAGGAGGAAATACAGATATTAAAATGTAAAATGTGGAGGAATTCATACAGGAAAAATACTGTTACAAACAAGAAGAGAGGAAGAATGCTATGAAGTTGGAAAAGGTTCATAAGGAAATGGATATCCCATATTGCGATTTATCTACATAGGCAGGCTTGGAAGAATGAAGTTCAGTGTTGAAGTTTACTATGTTGTCATGAAGAATGGGAAAAAAGCAGCAACAGCAGAAAGATTGGTCTGAACACAGAAGAGGAAGGCTTCCATGCCACAGGCAGGATGAACCTATTTAAATAACTTTATAGAATTTCTGAGTGAAAACTCAACCCACCCCCACCCCCCCACCCCCCTCCCGCCCAGTACTTTATGGATAAATTAAACACCAGAGTCTTTAATTTTTAAAGAAGGATTTTAGGAAGGATTTGGGCAATAGACAGGTGTATCACTGCAGTTTCATAATAAGTCATTTAGTGCAGTTTTTTCCATTTTCTACTTACTACAGTTTTCTATTGAAGAAATTCAGAAACATTGTTAAAAGGTACTTGCTTCATCTATTAAATGTTGATACTATGTTAGCACATTAGCCAATAAGTGAAAACTATTAGGAAAATTTTACTTAAGAGTTAATCTGTTTGCTGGAAGGACTTCTTGAATTTTAAGTGTATACATAGTCATCTATGTTACTTTCACAGTGTTGATCTAAGGATCCCTGTAGGTAATAATCTTGGAAACCATATTCATGAAAGCTGTAGAAAATTGTTGAAAAGACCCTAAAACTTTAATACAAAACTGAAAGTTAGTATTTTAAAGAAGAAAGAAAAAACCTTTACTAAATCATACTATGATAAACATGCATAGAAATTTCCACAAAATCAAATGTAACTTACAGTTTCTTCTGCTGTAAAAAAAAAATATCTGATGAAGAAAAAAAAAGGAATATATTCCTACATTTTAACTTGGAATTTATCCATGTCTTTCTTTAGTACCCATGTAAATAATGTAGAAGAAACCACACACACACATGCAGAGGACGATGATTTAACACCTGGGATCGTCAGAAAAAATATCCTGCCATTTCCAATCAAATTTAGCCTGTATATTATGGTGAGATTCTGTAAGGAAAAACAAAGAAGCTGTCATCACATCTAATGGCTTGCTTACATTCAGAATCCCCTCTGGAATAATAATTACATCAGTGTATCCTTTCCGATGTATCTCTGCTTTGCCTGCTCCCACTGTTGTGCCTGCGCTCTTAGATGTTACCTATGATTTATGCCAGGCACCTATACCGCGCTGTGCTGCTTTGGTGGCTGCACATTTCCATATGGATGGGTATCCTGTGGTTTCTGGCACTGCTCCCGGGCCCTGCTGAATTCCAGGCCATTTTCATACTAGATTGCAAGGTATGTTCAGGAGGCCAGGGGAACTGGGGGTGGGAATCCATTGCTTGTAATTGCATTCTGGTGTATCTCATGACTCAGTTGGCGGATCAAACAGTGTGCCCACAATTTATAGATACCCAAGCACATATCCTTGGGTGAATTTTCCCCACAAGCTTTGTGTGCAGATATGAATATCGTAACGGTGTACCTGAAGACATCTTAGCTATTAATAGAAGTCTTTCAGGCTCTTACAAAGTTCATTGAGTTTTAGGAAGTTGTAAAGCAAGCTCCCTCATTAAGAGTGGGAAAACCAATGGAATCAGTAATTTCCGTCATACTGAAATTACATCTGTATCTGTGTGAAAATCTGCCTTAAACAACTTAATGAAAAATGTAGACTAGCTTTGGGCTAGTAATGGCACGCATCCATAACGATAAGCAACTATTACTTCTATTGCTACTGCTATTTATTTTTTTCTGTGGTATGGCCTAGAAATCTTTCTTTCTAACATGTTTGAATGACCATCTCCTTCTTTGTCACCTTACTATTACAATATAGATATTATACGATACTCACCTTTTTACCGTTATGCTATTCTCTGGTTTTGAGAATGCAAACTCCAAGAACCAGGGAGAGAGCAACACTTCAAAGGGTTACATTCACCACAGAAACAGGGTTTTTTGTGTCCTTTAGCTAAATAAACTGGTCTTGAGAAACCCACACTCATACATTCCTGATTTTATTCCTGGTGAGAGGATGGAGGTCAGCATTTCTAACACTTCAGGGACTCAAAAAATATCAAGGCAATGGGCATGTGAGGAATCAGCTGGAAATTGTTCCTGCCATATCTTACATTTTTCTCCATGGTAGCAGTGTATCAAAACAAGTCATCTGTTCTATACCTGGAATCGTATGTAACTTGATAACAGACCTCTGGTCAGACAACATACTCTGGTAAAATTTGTCTTTGGCCACAGATGCTGCAGAGGGAATGTTTTGTATCGACAGCTTCAGCAAGAGCAAGGAAGCAGCGACACTGTATAGTCCAAGCATTGTACGTTACATTTCCTTTGATTTGGCCTTCACATCTCTCAGGCTGTAATTGCTTTCTGCTTTTGGTTTGGTGATGATCCAGGTTACATAAAGACTGTTTGACTGGAAAGATTTGGATGATCTCCCAGTGGCTGAAAGGTAATCTATGTGAAATGACAGGAAACAATTCTTTTCCCCCCTGACTTCTTCAGCAAACCAAGTAAACTTCTTGCTTCATTGGTTTCCATCCTCCTTGTGCCTGTCAGTCACACTTGATTCAGAGTGACTAATCATAGCGATGAGATGGCTTCCCAGCACCTTTTTATCTCTCAGCAATTAAACACCTGCCACCATCCTGTGAAAACTTTTACCAGCTTCGCTGTGGAACTTTCTTTTGTAGCTGGAAAAGACATTTTAATACATCTGCAGTTTTATCTGCCTCATTTACTGCAGTGTTCACTGTAACAGGTCACCACTGCAAAGCATGTTTCCCAGGCAAGGAAGCTGTTTTCTAACCTCTGCTACAACATCTAACAAGGCTTCTCTTTCTCCACCGGTTGTGAGCAGGACAATATTTTGCTCTCAGCTTTTATGCCTGATCCCACAGACTTCAGTAGATGTTTTGAACGTGTGGTACTATAAGCGGACGTGTCCTGTTGATAGATTAACAGTTTCAAATCCAACAATCCCTAATCGCTTTTCCAGACAGCAGCGCTTATCCGAAATAAAACACAGCTACACAGAGTAATCTATGAAGCAATCAGTGATACTGTTTCATAATAAATCCATTTGCAGGCAGTTTGGCTCACTAGTGCCACGACTTCCACGTTAACATGTTTGTCCTTGTGGTATTGTCATTGTTTATGTCAAATCGATGGGGCCGAAGGCCCATTTTGCATACCCCTTTAACTACAGCATTCAAATGAAACTCAGTGTTATGTGAACATTTACGTATTTCTGTTGCAAAAGTGCTGTTGAAAAGCTACTTAAACAAACCAGCTGTACAGTGTAAAGGTGTGTAGCACTGCAGACAGAGTATAGAAGTGGAAAGTTCTAGGTTTGATGAAGCTTTTCAGCAGACGTAACAGTAATGTCACTTCTCTTCAAATGCAGTTCACAATCCACTGCCAAACATTGCAGCAAACTGCATGGAAAGTTGAGAGTTTAGTTCATAGCAAAATAAGGCCAATCACAGAGCTTGTTCCAGTTTATATTTCCATTTGTTCTTCAAACTGGATTTACTGAATAGAAGTCCAAAGTGTTATCATTTTGATTTTGCAAGAGGACCACCACTGTTCTGCTGTGACCTAGTGCAGAAATACTGCCTCACATTTCTCTGCACTATTTCTTCTCTTAATGATGGCATAGTCTATGGAGGGAGTGGGGGGAATAATAAGTTCTCTTTCCAGCTGGTGCTGGCTTCATTGGCTTTCATTGAAGCCAGTATGTGAAAACTGGTTACAGTTAGGAAAATGTTCATGTTGATTATTATGAAATAATTTTAAATAGTCTTCACATTTACAAGCTTCTCTTTCATCCTACACGCTCAGGTTGTATCTGAATCCCTTCTCACCTTCATTTACTTGACCCTTTATAAAATAGGCTTCAAAAAATCCCTGTCTCTCATAGAAGCACTGTGGAAATTAATTAATAGTGTGAAACAGTGAGGTTCTATGGCAATGAGCATAATAAAACCAAGAAATAAAGTTCTATGGGAATTACTGGTTCATGGGGGGAAAAAAAAAAAGGAAATTAGCTTCACCCCACTGCAATTTACAAAAAAAAAAAAATAATTTTGATCTTCTGGTGAAACAAATTTTTGGAAAAAAAAAATTAAGCTTGAAGTGTTCTTTCTGTCATAAAAGTCAAATCTTTGGAGATGGATTTAATTTATAAGTATATATATGGAAGAGTACATTTTGTCTTTAATAACAAAAGACAATATATTCCATTTTGAAAATATAAAAAAATCACAACATAATCAAAATGCTTTTAAAACAGGTCTTTTTTCCCCTCCTTCCTTTCTTCTTTCCTTCCTTTCTGCCTTCCTTCTTTTCCTTTCTTCCCTTCTTTCCTTCTCTCCTTTTGTCTGTCTTTCTTTTTTCAGAATGAAATTTCTTTATGCTGAAAGTCTGCCATAGAAAGTTGTTGTTTTGACAAAAGGGTATTTTTTTATTGGAAGATTTTCAACTGCTTCTACCCAGAAGGAAGTTAATAAATTTTCAGGGCAGTGCTTGTGTAGTGTGCTATAAATAAAGCTCAGGGCAAAAGACTGAACTGTAAGTATTCAACAAATAGCTGCTTATTAATTTTAAAACAACCATCTGCTTCAATGGGGCAAGATCCTGTGGAAAAAAAATATGAACCTTTCTTTAATTCCTGTGAAGGATTGAACAATGTAAACATTGTGCAGAATTAATGATGGAATTTTCTAACTTTTAAGAGCTTTTCTTCATAACTTTAACATTATTTTAATATAGATCTTCTGCATAAAGTGTATATATATATTTATACATACATATTTATTTATGTAGATATTTATATATATGATTAAATTTTGAATCATCTGCCTACCCTGCCATGTACGTAGAAGGGAAGCCTCCTCTTTCCACCACCTTGTTCAGTGCAGCTGATTTCCAGTGGTACAAGGGCTACAGGGAAAAAGGGGAAGGCTTAGGTCTTGTCCAGACTCTCTGAAAATGGTGATCCTATCCAAGACAGCAGAAAGGATGTCTAGCGTAGGCCGTTAAAGCCCTTTGTGTGTACTATTCCTTATGGAAGCAGAGAGATAAAGGAACTGGAGTCTCAGATCTGGTAATTGAGTAATTCTGAAAACCACAGTGGGGTTCTTGCTCTTTCCTAGGGGTAAAGTGGCAGTGCATTTCTCTTACGTAGCCAGCATTGGAAAGCGATAATGTAGACCATTTATATCTGTCTCCTGCATGACACACCATTCAACAGAGTGCAACAGAGACAAACCTCTCTGCTTCCCACTCCTCAACACAACTGTAGGAAAATAACAGTGGTCATACCAAAGTCAGACCTTAGGTACATGTCACCCAGTATACTGCTTCTTACAGAGGTTTAGGGAAATAATTTTTAAAAATGAATGAGAGTGAACTGTCTTAAGTGTGCTGTCTCACCAGTGTTTTAGGGATATCCTGAGGCAGGCTATGTGTCAAGACCATTGCATCTAAATGTCACTGGTGGAAGCATGAATATGTCTGATGTTCTTTGGAATCTGTCATAGCTTTAGCACCCAACCTTGAGGGAGCAAATTCTACAATGTAACTATGTGTTGTATGAGAAAGGGCACCCTTTGGTTTGAGCTTGCTGCCTCATTACATAGAACATAAGGCTGGAAGAAACCGGCTGGTTGGTATTTGCGCTGAGCATCCTGCTATTGGAGGTGACCGCAAGAGTGTTTTAGTACACCGGGGAACATGGGAATTCAGTCTGACGTGTCCCCACATACCACAGCCAGCAAAACATTTTGCAGCACTGTAAATAAGGCCCTTTACAGTGTATCACCTTCAGATGGCTCTTTTTGAAGCTGAAGACTCCTAATCTTTATCAGTCCCACTCCATATGTAAGCTTTCTTCTGCCCCCAATCATTCTTGTTAGCTTTATCTACACTTTTCACATTCTGCTGTGTCCTTACTGAGGAAGGGATTTAAAGTTTCACGTACTGTTCAAGAGACAGCTGTACCTGGAATGTATATATCCCTAATAGTTCCCCGGTGTTATTTAGTACTGTGCTGATATTTTTAGTCAGCTGTCCAAAATCGTTCCAAAAAATCTCTTTATTAAGTATGAAAAAATCTTCAGGTTATATCCATGCCAAGGTATCAGAAGGTTCCCAGTCAGTCCCTGGGCCCAGTGTATGCCCTGGTCCTGTGTCCCTTCTCCCAGACGTGACCCAGGTAGACATGCCTTCCCAGGAGGGAGCTCCAGCTGAAATCCTGCTTGGGACAGGCTGGGCACCTCAACTACATGGTGTGCCATGAAGCATAGCCACCTTCTAGCTACAGCCTTCCAGCCTATCATTAACTGTTATGTATAGACATACAGATAGATGTGTCTTCATGTTTGCATGCATATATATATACACACACACACATATATAATTTATAGCCTACTTTCCTAAAAGAAGTGGGCTTATGTGCTGTAATTGCCAATTCATCCATCTGTCACTTTCTTTTTGATAACTTTTAAATGTTTAAATTGATCGAGCACTACCAAATTTGACACAAGGGTAATGATCTCAGAAAAGTTATGCCTTTCACAACTACTGGTGGTTGACTTTTGGTAGACACTTAAACTGAGCCTCTACTTTGACAGGCATTTTCATTTTAAGCTGACATCAGCTGACAATATCACTGAAAGCATTCCTTCCCTCCTTGCATTTGAACTAGCAGTGAACTAGACTGGGGAACCAAGCCAACTGGAAAAAAAAAAAAAAAAGAAATGGACAAAAAAATGGACAAAAATACACGGGCACATGTGAAGAGGGCAGTAGCAAGGAAGAAGGTCCTGCTTCTCCTAGTGGCAGGGCCACCTGATGCTGTTCAGAAAGACTGCCGAAGCACAGCTCCAGGAAAGCGCTCCAGCCCAAACTCAGGAGCGAGCTGCTCTGTTTCCCCTGCCAAGTGGCCAGTCAGCAGGGACATACCTGTGGCTTCAGCTGCAGAGCTCTGCTGGTTTATGTCACAGATAGCAGCTAGGATATGGGGTGCGAGGGAGGAGATTAGGAAATGGGTGGAGAAAATGGAGACACGGGGAACCAGGCTTTGCCAGCTCTGCTGCTCTTGGAAGAGCATGTTGCCCATCTACTTAGGCCATTGTACAACCGGAGATGTATAGGGAAAGAAAAGAGCCGAGAGAATTATTCCCCAATATACCATGCTTATATGTTTTCCTACTATTCTGTTGTTTATTGTAGCTTTTTACCAGTTTGTCTGATACTGTATTAAGTATGCTCATCTGTAGTTCCCAAGATCACCCTTAGACTTCTTTGAAATAAGTATGATCCCACGTCAGCAAAGACATTTCCTGTCTCAGTTGGAACCAGATGTCTCTCATTCACTTCTATACTTAAGGAGGATTTAAATGAATATATTGAGAAGTGATATTATTTTAAATATAATGACCTTTAACAAATCTAATTTTACAATAAATGCAGCAAAAGCAGATGCATAAAAATACAAAAAGATGTGTGTGTGACAAGGCAGGAAAAGCAGTATAACTTTGTATATTTACTATGTATATGTGTAATTGCAAAACACATCATGATGCAGGAGATCCGTCTGTATGTTGCTTATAAGAGGCACTGTAGAAGAGAAAGTTAATAAAATAGTTCAATTAAAGCTATGTGCGGCAGTAATGGTCTCAAAACAATGCCTTTTGAGGAGTCCTATATGAATATTTTGCACATCATTCACCAAATGGTGGCTGTATCTTTTCATAAAGTGGTTTCATAAAATTGTCTGTATGTTTTACATTCGTTGAGTTTTATTTTGGTTTGTTGTTCATTTTTTATTATTATTTATATTTAGCTATTTCTAGCAGCCTGTTATTCTGGTAAACTAGAATAGATTTAGGAGTGATGAAATTTTTCCTGCCATTAAAATTAATCATTTTGCAGCAAAAGTATCTCTTAGAAATTGTTTTCTACTAGACTTAGATTAATATGTAAAATGGGAGGACTCTTCCACAATTCTTATTGAAATGCTTATTCTCTACTACTTTGACACTGAGCATCAAGCTTTGATTAAATCTACATGGATATCTGCACACGATATTTCAGAAAAGCCCGATGGTTTGTGTGGCCTGTCCTTGGATGAATCAAATAGCTGTCCCTGAAAATAGAGACAGCTCACTCCTGTTTCCCTGTGCTAAGCAAATTCTCTGTCTGCCACATTTTTGTCATGAGCAAAGTCATGTTGATGTTAGTTGTTAACACAGTAGCTGATCTCAAGATGGCATATAGAAGGTGGGAAATTTCTTTTTACAAAAATGGTGACAGCTTTATATTGATTTAATTGGAGTATCTTTGGTCTCTGTAATTATCATGCAATGTGGGAAACTGGATCCATTAATGATACAACAGTTCTCAGATACCCTTGAAAAAGAAGAATTTGTTAAAGATTTTATGCCATGTGGCCATATGATTTTTGAACGGGCTTAATTTCACTAGTGTAAATACGAGAAGGTTGAATTAGCAAAAAATCATACATATGGCAAGATGAATGAAGAATTAATAGAGGCAGCTCATCATAGCCAACTATCTGAAAGACTGCGTAATTTATGTTAACTTCTAACTTTCAGTAAATAGCACAGGATCTGCATGAATTGAAGGTCCAAGGTGAAACTGAGAAATGTCTTGCATTTGAACTGTTTTGCTGATCCCTGTACCTCTCAACCCTGACTGTGACATGTTTTAGGAGATCAGAGGGTCTCTCAGGATAGGAACACAGTAATAATGAAGGATGCTAATTACCTCTGTATGATCTGGATAAATCTTTCTTTAGAGTGTGATGCTGAGACTAAATTTTTAGCCATAATGTTAATGACTGCAGCAAATAGAAGCTAGCGAGGAAATAAATACACAACTGATCGTCCTGATCTGCATGCAGGTCCTGGTTCAAAGCAGTGTTGTCCAAGAGCTACTTTGTACCAGTGACTATAAGGCACATCACTGCAGGAACAACAAAAGTAAACAAAACCAAAAGGAAATAAAACAAAACCCTCAAACACCATCATAGTGTTTCAATTTCCAAAACTAGCAAATAATAGAAAAAAAAGGAATCTTGCTTAAAAGAAATTAAAAGGGGCAGCAAAAGGATGTATATGTACAGATACGCTTTGTTTAAAAATATCGTCTTGGAATCTCAGAGGAAATGCACTTAATACCTTAAAAAATATCCTTTTAAAGCAATGAAGAAAAAATAAAATCCAATAAAATCCAAGCCATTGTGAGTAAGGAGTGACTTAAACAGTAAAAAGACTGTTCAAAATAACTATATAGCATTCCAGGAATAATATATTCTCATGCAAAGAATGAATCATTCATCATTCAAAGACTGAATTATGACCTCTCCAAATAAGGAACTATGGAAGAACATAAAATATGGCAAATTAAATATAAAAATGCAGTCAGATAAAAAAAGAAAAGATTTTGAGTAACGATTTGCTTGAATATTAATAAATAAATGCAATTTAATAAATAAATCTTTTGGAAACACATCATGTACAGGGAGCTTCCAGGATACTGTTGGCTGCAAGGCTAGTAGATGGCCAAAATGTAAACAGTGTGCTTACAGACCACTTATCCTAGGGAAGACCAAACAAATGAATGAACACTTGACATTTGTGTTTGCCATGGAGGAGCTGAAAAAGTTTGTTTCGCACAAAGGAAACCATCCTTACGGGAGATGGTTCAAAAATCCGTGTCATATCGAAACATCTCTAGAAGAAATTTCTAACAGAACAGCAAATGAACTGCTGTTCACAGATAACCAAGGCATTACCATATTCACCTTAGATCCCTAAAAGAATTCAAGGATGAAATATTTAACCATTAATTGTTTAAAACTGCCACAGGAATGTGCAAATGTGAGAGAAGTCTGGGCAAGATCTGTGGAACTGCCAACATCTGGTATCTGCTGGGCAGGCTGATGGAGGCTCTCATAAAGAGCAGAGGTGGAAGATATGGTCAGGCATTGAAAATCTACGTTTTTCTAAAGGAATCACAAACATACGGGAGCTTGGGTAGATACAGTGGGATTTCCAAAAAAGGCTTTTGTTAAATGCCCTCACCAAAGGCATTTAAAGAAGATACAGGATGATGACGGTCATCTGATAGATAAACAATGATTAAAAGATTAGAAGTTGAAAGTTGAAATAAAGTGCCAGTTTGCAGTTCTTCCAGTTTCTTAGTGTGGGAGGTCACAAGCATCTCTCTCATGGTCTGCATAAATATCCATCCATAAATAACTGAGAAAAGGCAGAAATGACAAAACATACTTATGATATGACAAAGCTTACGGATGATACTAACCCATTTAAAGCTGCAGAAATGAAAGCTGAGGGGGAAGATCTACTGAAGGATTTCATAGTACTGCGTGCATGGCGCCTGAGCACGGTGTCCTGCTCTCTCTGGTGTGCGGCAGAGAGTGCGTGGTAGCACATTTCACAGGTAGAGTTAGTGCACCAAGCAGAGGAGGCTGAGGAATGACAGGGAACGTGCTGCCCCTCGTCAGTGCAGGGGAGAGGGATTGCACACTGTGGACTCTTACAGTACTCTTCTGGAGAGGCATCGTGACGTGCTAGGGATGTTTTCTTTTTAAAGACATCAAAATGTATAACGGTGTGGAAGGTAACTGCTTGTGAAAGATATCTGAGTTTTTTATACTGGTCTGTGTTGACTTTGTGAAGACAGACGATGATGTTGACTTTTGCAGGAGGGATCAAAAAAAGAGTGAACATACAACAAGGAATTCCAGCTGGAAGGGCTGGCAGCAAAGGGGAGAGAGATTGAAGGGAGAGTGTTTGGTTGGTATAACATGAAGGTAGAAGAAGTTTGAGAGTTACACAGCATATTAGAGATTAAGAAAGACAAATGATAATGGTTTTAGGTGAAGAAAAATGGAAGGATGCATTTAGTTAGATAGGTTCAAAATAAGGTGTCTACACCTTAAAGACAGCCTGTTCCAGATTACGAAATCCTGCCTCTGAGACAGTCTAATAAATGATGGCTTTTACTACTGGATCCACTAACTCTCCTCCCTGACTGTTTCATTCACATATATTCAAGCACTTCTTTGAGAATGTAGATGTGCTAAGAATTAGCACGTCTACATATTAAGGTTTTCTTCTTAATATTCACAATAAGACTAAGGTGAATATTGCTATACACATTTTATAGATGATGAGTAACATTAAATTGGGGAGAGACACCAGGCATTTTAAATTATTAACTGGAGAGACAGTCTTAATCTGTGAGGGGGGGTGGGGTGTGCAGTTTAACTAGAAAAGGAAAAAATACTGAGAACCTCAGCTCCAGACCGTGGAGTTGCTGTTTACAGTTACAGGATGAAGAAACCTGTTTCTCAAGAGCTTTTCAGAATATGCCAGCTCTGAGGTAGCTGGTAGATTAGGCAACCTCACAATCTAACTAATGAAATAAAGGAGGATACTGATAATTGTTTCATCTGTTAATAATACTTTCCATTACTACAAGAGCACATTTTAAGTTTTAACTGGATAGACCAAGGTTAGATTTTTCTCGTTGAACCTATGCAGGGGTGGAATTCAATTGTGCAGAAGTAGATGTGTGCATCTGAGCTTGTCATTGGTGACCCCCCATAGAGTCGTTGAAGAGATACAAGCCCTTTAGGGCATGCTATTTATTTAATCCTAAACCAGACATTTTCATTAGAGGAATCATGCTGTAGTCTTTATTTGTCTGTTGACTCTACAGGATCCTAAAGTAACTAGTTCATATCCAGCTTTCTGTGTTGTAGAAATCCAAAGTTACATGAAATTAATCTCATTCTGAGTTAACTCATGCACACAAGGCGGTCAAGGTGTCCCATTCTTGGGAATGGCATATTGAAGGAAGATAAACTGGAAAGTCGTAACAGGTTTTCATCCAGAGTGTGCAGAGGAGTCTTTTGAGCTGGGCGCATACTCTACTGTGGTGGGTTGACCCTGGCTGGATGCCAGGTGCCCACCAAAGCTGCTCTATCACTGCCCTCCTCAGCTGGACAGGGGAGAGGAAATGTAACAAAAGGCTTGTGGGTCGAGATAAGGACCGAGAGAGATCACTCACGAATTACCGTCACAGGCAAAACAGACTCAACTTGGGGAAAATTAACTTAATTTATTACCAATCAAATCAGAGTAGGTTAACGAGAAATAAAACCAAATCTTAAAACACCTTCCCTCCACACCTCCCTTCTTCCCGGGCACAGCTTCACTCCCAAATTCTCTACCTCCTCCCCACCAGTGGCACAGGGGGACGGGGAATGGGGTTTATGGTCAGTTCATCAGACGTTATCTCTGACGCTCCTTCTTCCTCAGGGGCAGGACTCATCACACTCTTCCCCTGCTCCAGCGTGGGGTCCCTCCCACAGGAGACAGTCCTCCACGAACTTCTCCAGCGTGGGCCCTTCCCACGGGCTGCAGTTCTTCACGAACTGCTCCAGCATGGGTCCTTTCCACAGTGTGCAGTCCTTCAGGAGCACACTGCTCCAGTGTGGGTCCCCCACGGGGTCACAAGTCCTGCCGGAAAACCTGCTCCGTGGGCTCCTCTTTCCATGGGGCCACAGGTCCTGCCAGGAGCCTGCTCCAGCGTGGGCTTCCCACGGGGTCACAGCCTCCTTCGGACATCTACCTGCTCCGGTGTGGGGTCCTCCCCGGGCTGCAGGTGGAGATCTGCTCCACCGTGGACCTCCCTGGGCTGCAGGGGGACAGCCTGCCTCACCATGGTCTTCACCACGGGCTGCAGGGGAATCTCTGCTCCGGCGCCTGGAGCATCTCCTCCCCCTCCTTCTGCACTGACCTGGGGGTCTGCAGGGCTGTTTCTCTTACATGTTCTCACTCCTCTCTCCCGGCTGCTGTTGTGCAGGGTTTGTTTGGGTTTTTTTCCCTTCTTAAATCTGTTATCCCAGAGGCACTACCACTGTCACTCATGGGCTCAGCCTTAGCCAGTGGCGGGTCCGTCTTGGAGCCGGCTGGTTTTGACTCTGTTGGACATGGTGGAAGCTTCTAGCAGCTTCTCCCAGAAGCCACACCTGTAGACCCCCTGCTACCAAAACCTTGCCATGCAAACATCTACCTCCATTAAAAAGGCTGCTTAAGGAAATTTCTCTTGACAAGCAACAAAAGGAAAACAATTTTTAATTTTCAGAATTGCATCTTCTCTTCACTTTATTGCTCATCATATTAGTGTTAAGGAAGCTCAGACCAAGGTTCAGATGTCTTGAGTTGAAGCACTGCTGCCCTATGGTTGTTTTCTGATTGTCTGTCTGCAGGGACTCTTCTCATTTTCTGTGAACATGTTACTGAAAAACTGTCCACTGTGGATCCATGAGTCCATCTCACCTTTCACCTCACCTTTCAACTCACTTTCTTATCTATCTGGTGAAGGAAAGAGGTATTGTTATGTCAGCAAAAATGAGATACATTTGAACTATATTGTGTTATTCTCACCTTCAAAAACGGATTCATGCTGCTAAAGTACCAAACTAAAGTGTGTTAGAGAGACCTCCTTAGTTACACTAAAGTCTGAAAAGGAAGGTTCAGTCATTGTTACTGCATGTATGGTGTACTTATAATTGGTTCACTTGAAGTACAGGTAAATGTTTACGTTTGTCCTCATTAGTTACACACTTACTTGTAGCTGCTCCCAGGTCAGCCTTTCAGGGGGCCATGGCAAATTCTGTACATAAAAATTCACCTATATATTTTCAAAGCTCTTTGTGGCTACACTTGAGATTTATATCGCATGGCACAGCCATCTCTGCAGTTTAAATAAACATATGGTAGAATAAAAACCTAACGTATTGGCTATTTTTCTTGTAGATGGAAGCCTTTATTTGGTAGGACAGTGAACTGGCATTTAGAAGGCTGAAGTTAAATCTTGGCTTTTTTACAGAGTCTTCTCTGACTTTTGGTAAGTTACTTACAGACTGGTCCACAAAAAAGAGATGTAGATGGTGCATTATCTAGAAGTTTAGTGTAATATTTAGCCATCGAGCTGGTTTCCTAGAGGAGAGAAATAGTTGCATGGAGACTACCAGTGCAGATAATGGGATTTCTCAACAGGATACCCAAATCACCGATCTATAGGGGCTAAAACCACATTTGTTTGTCTTTCTTACCTTTGGAGATTACAGTGTATTTAGAACTGCTCAGTCCCTCACTCTAAGGTTTTAGAGCAGCTAGTATAACTGGGCTTTCAACGAGGGGGCCTCCTGTAACTATTGCAATGAAAATAAACAAAATGCTGCTAATAGTAAGTTATTGAAATCCAGACATCTGCTTTCATTTACTTTATCCTCAGAAAGTTTTGACATTAGATGATGATGATGATATTTCTAGTACATATTGATATGGGGTACAGTACCACTTTCTTCACATTTCATGTCAGCTAAATGTCACAGACTCTCCCATACACTGGCTGTAAACCAGCAATAACTCATCAGGGAGAGAAAACAAAACCAAAACTCAAAAAAAGAAGCAGGGGAGTCTGTACAGAGAAAACATCAGCTGCTTCAGGGAGCTGTGGGATTAGAAGCATACTTATGCCCAGTGGCAGGGAAATAGAAATACGGTCCATTCTATTCTCTTTTTAATAACTGATAATACAATAATAAATATATAATGGTAATAATAATATCAAGAATACATGGCTGAGTGAAAATGAACAGTTCAAATAACTTAACTTCATTAGTGCAGCCTTATTCAGTGAGTTGCTAAACACTCGCTTCTCTCACCTGGTGCATCTTGGAGGTTCAAGACCCGTCAATAGAAACGTATTTCAAATGAAGCATTCCATTCTAAAATACTCTAAGAACTTGAATGAAAGTAATTACGCAAGCTGCTTGAAGATAGACTCAATAGGAGGCATGTTAGCATGTTCAGTTGGGGCCATTTTTTTTTTCTCAATTATTTTAAAAAAGAGAAGTATTCTACAATGTGCAGTAAATTGATAAAGGCAAGCAAGGGCATTCGTTGCAGGGCATTAAGCAAAGCAGGTAGCTGTAAGTGTTTTGATCCACATATCTGGTTCTACTGAAAAATGAGATAAAGTAAAACAATAAAAGTTATTAACAAATTAATCTGTTTTAGAAGGTGAATACCTTGGTTTCCTCTTACAGTAACTGGAGTCATGGCTCCACTGCATGATGTAATACTCATGTAGGAGGAAAAGGTGGGGGTTTTCCCTTGAATGTTACCATGCAAATATAGCGTGCAGTATAGTGGCTGTATACTGTTTGTAAAGTTATATTAGTTGTGGGTTGTTGAGTTATGTTGTCTTCAGTGATTATAATGTTCACTTACAAAGTACAGTGAAACTTTGTTAGTAAGTTACATACTTATGTTATGTAACTAATGTTAACATACAGTATGTGCTTTTAGGTAAAAGCTAAAATATCCTGTGACCCAATGGAGATAGAGTTCACTACTGAATATCAAAACTAAAAGCTATTTTGAAAAAAGAAGCAATGCCAGAAACGAATTGATTTCTGTGATGCCTAATTACAAAGAGCTATGTAAAAAAAGGTGATTTGGATAATATAGGTAGAGAAGAAACAATTTTTTTTTTTCTTCTATTAGATAGAAAAGCAGATCCAGTCTTGAATCAGAGTGAAAACTGAAGTCATGAAATTTTCAATTTTCAAATAAAAATCTAGCAATTGGAAAAATTTTGGTTCAATAATTTGACATTTTTGTTCCCGTCTGAGCTTTAATGTTTTATTCCTCTAAATTAATTTACATTTGAAAGCAAAAATTTGGCTTGAATTGAAAAGAAGCTTTTGTTTTGCAGTTGTTAATACATACCATTTTGAGAATTTTGATCTTTTTTCCAGCATTTTTATAAAGTGGGAAATTTCTTGAAACCAATTCTTTACTGTGAACATAAAGGTTTCCACAAATCAGCAGCTAAAGGTGAAAAGAAGTTTCTTTGAAAACTGTCTTACTAACCATACCTCAAAGCCCATACAGGATGGGCTCTGGCCCTCAGGAAGGGAAAGGAAGAAGTTCTTTTCTTGCCATAAGCTAATACCTGGCCAACTGTACAGTACTAGCCCATGGACTGGTTTTACTAGCCAACTTCTACCAGAGTTTCTAGTGCAGATGAAGCAGTATTAGCATAAGTTCAATGGGAAGGGAGGACAACTGGGGAAGCAACCATTTAGCCTCCTAATGGTCACCACTGAATGTTGCAAACAAAACCAATCCCCCCCGCCAAATGCATAAAAATAATTTGCACCTATGATATGCTTTTAATATGGATAAATGTAAGGACTCCTCTAAGATACCTTGCATAGTTACTTTTTTTAGGATTCATATGTCTAGCAGTTAAATATATGTATGCAAAAAATCTTTTATGTTTAGTGCCAAGTCTCTAGAAATCGTTTCCCTTGCTGCTTGTCTACTTCAGCCTTCATTTCCCTTCAGAACGTCTCTCCCTCTCCCTAAACTAAGCTCAGCTTCATATGCCTGTTCTTTCTTCTGGCCTACTTAAGGGGTTCAGTGTCTCTAGGTACCTCCTCCACCTGAGGGAAAACCTTCCATTTATGGTATTGGAGGAGCTGATCCAACCTCAAATTTCTGGTTTTTAAATTAAAATTAGGATCCTTTTTCAATCATACTGCATACACTTTCAGGAAAAAAATTGTCTCTCCTTTTTTTTTGCAAAGCTCTCCTATTTCCATTCTGGAAGTGGGTTAATAAGCATTGCTGTTTTGTAACCACCAAACCTAGTTATTGTAAATATTTTGTTTGTTTGTTTATAAAGAATAACTGTGTTGATTTGATGTAGGAGTGGGCGTTTGAAGGCTACATGAGACTGGATGTGTAGCATATGCCACTAGTGAAATTCTCTGTAGCCTTAAGGCTTCCCAGAGATCCCCCAGCAATGGAGACTTCAGCCAAGGCCTGCAAAAATACATTTGGTTCCATAGGTAGCCCAGGATCATAAACAGATGAGATGATAGCTTAACATCACTCCATCATTTCTGCTTCTTGTCCTAACATCTTCTGCATGGCGTTAAGTAGAGACAGTGCCCCCACAGGCATTTAACCCATTACCCAGAGTCCTGCAAAGCGTATGTGTGGAGTACCAGATAGATAATCAGCACGGTAGTATATAATCATGTAATATTTAAAGTGAGCAAAGAAAGGATTTTTTTTCTCATCTTACCTTTGGCATTTTTTTATTTATCATTGAATTCTTTAGTTTTTAAGTGTACTGTGCTCTGCATGTAATTACTGCACAGAATATAATAACTGAAAGCCATTTGCTGATTTCTTCTGAACTATGAAATATTTTATGCTATTTTATCAAAATTGAGTAAGAAAATAAAACCAATCTTTTAAGAACCCCATATAGCAAACAATCCATGCGTGAAAGCTAATAAAAAGCTTTAATGCTTGGACTATCAGCTTCTATGGTATCACACACAGTTCTATTGTAAAGAAGCCAGAACTGGAGTTTTAAGTTAAGCATTAACTCAAATGGATATTAATCTCTTGGGTGCCATTTGGAAAGCAAGCTGAGGGGTGGAAGACAAGAACACAAGTGCGTGTATTGCATATCCACAGGGCAAACCACTGCTATACTTATTAGACTTATACTCTTTGACCTTGTGCATAAAGATGTGAAATGAGGCTTGAAATAAAAGAGAATGCAGCGTGATTTGCAAGAGTTAAATGAAAAAGAAAGGCCTAAAGCAAAAAAACCCAACCCAAAACCACAAAAACCCCAAATCCATGAAAACAAGCCCCAACCAACTATTTTCTGATTAAAAATGAGCAACTGCATTGTTAAGTTGCCATTAGTTTCTATGGTTCCAAAGGTAGACATAGTTGTTACCGTGAGTTCTGGGTGTACACAGGACACAATCATTTTCTGAACTGCAGGCCAAAGAAATGAATGGAATAAATAAGTAAATCACAGGATATTTTTATAAGTCTCGCCATGTGGTTCTGGATTTCAGAAATAATTTGCACAAACAAAAGGTTGGTAGTTTTTAGCTTCATGGAAGTAGAGGACAATATAGAATTATATGTTACCCAAGATATTTTACAGTTAAGTATTCTTCGACAAACATATGGCAAGGCAGTACCATGAAGATCTAGAAACACATTGGAGTTAATGGCATAGCTTCCTTAGCTGGTTTCTAGTGCTGATCAGAGTCTCTGGTTTGTTGTTCAGCTGTACAGCCAAAGACTTGCATGACCAATGCTCCTGTCTTTTCCCTGTCCTCACCTCTCTTTGCTGATGTCCAAAGGGATTAGTGACAGCAAAGACACTTTCTCCCTTCTCTTCCCCAACATTATTCCTCTTCTGAAAAATTCATTTTATGTTACGCAAAAAATAAGCCGTAGGATTATATCAGCTAAAATGTTAGCTTGCAAAAATTGACTTAAGAGTTTGGACTTGTGAAGTAGGTGCACTTCTATTGACTTCTCTGTAGGAGCTGCAGCCTCTTGATCTACCTGTTCCAGAAGCTGACAGTTAACTAATTTATGTCTTCTCCAAACGAGTGTTTGTTTTTTAAAAAAACACTGTGAAACTGTTTGGGGTACAGCACCCTTCCTATTAGAATAGAGACAACACTTTTTCTTTTGGCTTTTTGTACTGATGCGAAGAGTCTCATTTCCCAGCCCTAAACTCGTTTTGCCTGGTGTCACAAATGCTAGGCTGAGAGAATCCAGTCTCTTTTCACCTCTAAATGAGTAACAAGTTAAGCTGGATGAAACACAGCTTTTCCCCCAATGACCTGCCAAGGGCTGAGCAACTGAACTGCAGTAAGCTCCCAAATTTAAATTAAAATGTTTAAATAGCATCAAGTCACAGAGTATTACTTTATAAAGACGTTAGCTCCATTTAGGTAAACCCAAGTAATATTTAGAAAAAGGCAACTCAAGCAGTATTTTCTTCAGAAGGTCTTCTTAATTCACCTTGAATGGAGTTGTAGATCTGAAAACAAACACTATCTGAAAAATTTCAGTAAAGTCTCACTGAAAATTTAGACAGTTAAATTTCATATTAAGCAGAGCTGTTGCCAGGAAGTGTTATCTTTCCATCAAATCACGACAAGTTCTGGGTGAAATCTGTACATTTTTGGGGTGTGACTGAAAATATCGAACCTCCAATTTTTCACGGAAAAATAAACATTATCCCTGCGGTCTCTCTGTCATCTCCTGATGAGTTGGACAAATACCATTACAACATTGACTTTACATATGAGAAAAAGGAGATGATACCTCCCAGCCTCTCTGGCTCCAGGGTGTATAACACAGTCCCCGTTTCGGATGGAAGTATTTGCACTGCAGAACAGAGGAGCTGGAGCTCAAGCACTGAACCCTGATCCTCAAGGCGAGCCCGCTCCCAGGCGATGCTGCAGACCAGCCCACCCCAAGACAAACGCTGCGGAGAGAGCTGGTTGCGCTACTCCTCCCAAGGGCTAGAAACCGGTCCCACCGCCTCCACGTTTCACAGTGTTGACCTACTGCAAGTGCGAGGAGCCTGAACGTGCCAGCAGCACCCAGACGCAACTACAGCGGAAGGCAGCTGCTACGGAGGGGGACTTGGTGGTGTGAGATCAGCCAGCAGTGGGAAAGGGGTTGGCTGTTGACGAGGAGTTCCACACCCCTCCATTTCTCTGGGCCACCTCTCCGGGTCAGGGAGGGCACAACATCTCTCTAGGTTGTCCTGAGTCATCACTCTCACAAGGAGGAAGGTTCTCACCTGGCGACAGAGCCTTTGTAGCTACCTAGTTTTTAGTCCCTGTAAACCAATAGGCTTATGATAGGTATGGGGAAAAGCATTTGCCCCCCCAAAAACATAGCCTACACTCTTCCAGTCTCAATTATTGATTTCCCCCCCCTATATTTAACCCTGAATAGCAAAGGATAAGAGGATTGAAGAAATAGCCAATGGAAAAAGAAATGGGAGACGAAAAGCTTCTAATGTCAAATAACAGCGATACATTTTTCACGTCAAAGACATTAAACCATAACAGACACAAAAAATGTAGTAAAACAGTACAAGCATTGTTCCTACAAGAGCAGAAAAATTAAGTGGTGCAGATATTCAGCTACAGCCAGTGGTTTTTTATTAGAACATGTGGTGTGTATAATGTCTACACAAAAATAACATTACAGAATTATAATCATTATGTAAAACATGCAGACATGGCTTAGGAAGGTTAAATATTCTGAATGGAAATCAAATCCTTTCAGATATCAGGGGAAAAAAGCGATTTTGCATAGTCCTTCCTGAAACTTGTGATACAATGACTGCAATTTGTTCACCACATGCAGTTTTGCATACAGAGTAAGTACATTAAAAGAATTTTGAGCACCCTGATTGTAAGCAGCAAGCAAAACAGAATGAATGAAAAGTCAGATTCTAAGGCAATATTCTAACGTATTAGACCTATATGCAGTTTGGGACAATTATATAATTGAAATTAAGTGATCTGAAGAAAGGAAGAAAAGAACTGTTTGGAAAGCTTTTACATGCCAGCCTGACAGCTAAGTTTGGACAATGAAAACTCAGTATCAGAAAGCAAATCCTCAGAAGGAGTTAATGCCTTTTTTAAAAACAAAACAAAACAAACACCCCAAAAGCAGAGGACAGAGATCATGAAGAATGAGCAATCAAGTAGGCTGTGCAGGAGCTTCTGAAAAGCACCTAACCTGCACTGTGAAGATCTTCGAATACCGTATTATGAGCAATTCAGTCAGACCAGAAAGAAAAAAGAAAAATCAAACAAAATGTATACAACAATTGTCAGAATACATGGGAGCAGAAAGAAAACAGATCCGTTGATCATCCTTTCCAGCTCAGCTGAAGTTTGAAGTCATACCTATTGCCCATCATTTCTGAAGACTGAAAAACTGCGTGGAACTAATGAAGGTGAGAATCGGAAAGAAAATGTTGGCATTAGAAGACACACAAAGAAATTTTGGCAGGGACACTTCTGATTTGGTGGATAACACTGAACTCAGTGGCAAGGAAGAGCATACACTAGAAACAAGGCTCAATCCCTGGCAGTAAAACCTGAAGAAATTAGGTAGTCAGAGGAGTATTTTTATTATGAGCTCAACAGAAGGTGAGTACCTTGCCCCAGCACTCTGAAGTCATCTCAGTAAAATACGGTGTATTGAACCAAAAGTCTTTAAATACTACTATTATGCCATGCTCAGTGCCCAGGAGTAAATAGCATTAATATTCCCAGGACAATTATAAAATACTTTCACTGCGACATTTACTAAAATATTGACAGAAGCACAGATGGGAGACAGGATCAGATCTTGCATTCCCTTGTCTTTATGTAGACTTTGAAGGATGTGAAGAAAGTTTGCTTGCTCTCCTTTCTGCACACCCATGAGAAGCTTGGCAGGCTCTGGATCAAAGTATAGTAGTGATTATTTAAAGTTAGTATGATGTATGAAAAAAAAATGGAACAAGGTGTTTTGCTATACCTTGAGGTAACTGAAATGAGAACCATTTGCAGGAAGTCTGAGGCAACCCTAATTCAAAACATGAAAAAAAACCCCACACTTTTAGGCATGCACCGAAGTATTGATTCAGCACAATACTGACACACATTGAAGCCTTTTTCTTAGTACAGGCAAAGTAAAACACAGGCTTAAGGTTACGTTTAACAAAGATACTAAATGGAAACCTGAATACTCGGAGCTGTGCAGGAATAACAAACCCATTGCAAGCCAGCCTAACACATGGGGCATCACAGCACATTGTTGTAAATGAGCAAGGATATGATGTCTGATCTGCTGAGAAAATGATGTTTCTGTGGCATGTACTCACCAGTCTTTCTGGGAATGTCAGTATTTCCCTCTGAATCTTCCCCGTCCATCTCCCTTTATAATAAAACTCCCGCAAGCAAAGGAGAAGGGCCCAAGAAAAGGAACAAGATCAGGCATTCAAAATAGCACAGCCACTACAATGAAAAAGCCCAGAGCTAAAGTGATGTTTCGTAAAGCAAAGTAAAAATTACCCAGGAAATTTCATAACAGCAACAATGAACTGTTCTCTTGTTTCATAGCATTCACCCTTTGTTCCTAAATACCCCTCTGAAGAAAAATAAGCAACACTTTCTCTTTCAATTGTTCCTTTTTACATAGACTGTCCATTTTTAATGTACTTTCAGAACATTTGGGGGAGTTAAACTTTGTATTTGTAGTTCTTACACTCTCCAGTTGTAGGTTATGTAGAGAAATTCTTCTATTCCTCTCTTGTTTTACATATTAGCTTCAGTTTAATATGATCAGTCTGAAGAGACACTTGCAGTATTGCTGGCTGGCATAGTGGAAAATACCTTTTATGGTCTAATGCACCGATGTGTACATAACCCTTTACCCTTATGCTTCTTGTTTGTTACTTTTTATAGTTATTTGTGTGATTATATAATTAGCTGACCTAGTTTATTGTGTTTGTTCCATCATTTGCTCCTGGATCAGAACAAGATCATAAATAACAGTGAAAGAAAAGAAGAATTTATTTCCATACAGAGTGGCTCAAAATTTTCCCTCTGATAGATTTTTGTAAAGAAGGTGTAGTAGAAGAGAAGAAATTCTGATATGAGGTTTAAGCATGAAATATTCTTCACCTGATGGAATGGATATTTCCTCTCTGTCTTGGAAATTCTGACTTAAAAAGGAGAAAGTGATATTTTATTCCAAAATAATTCGCACATTATTTGAGGCACTGAGGAAAGCTGGAAGCTCTTAAAAACTCATGTGATGGAAGCTCTAGTACAGCGGTTAATGAAAAGCTATAGAGAATGCCCGTGTTTACTAACAGTTATTTAGCTGGATCCGTTCATACTTTACAGCAAAAATAATTGTGATGGAAATTATACCATAGATCTGAATATTTTTCCTTGTCATCCAGCACCCTGTTATTTTGATTATTTGTTATTCTTGCCACTAGTTGTTTCTTGTGTGTCGGCTCAGCATGCAGTACTAGTTTAATCTGTAGGAACTACCACAGCATAAATGCCAACCGTAAAGAAGAACCTTTAAAAGGGACAATTAGGAAGTAATCTGTCCTTGAGGAAATTAGCTCCCTAATTCTCTATTAGTGGCAGATGCTACCAACTGATCTAGAAATGTTTTCATTCCTTCAGCCTAAGCAAATCACTTCCCCATTCTGCAGGCTTTCCACTGTGTTTGAAGCTAACATTATAAAATATAGCTGTTCTAGAAACAGAAGGTCTGTGAGATATGATGGGAAATTATAATTTTGCTGTATTTTTTTTATAACATTTTGTAAGATTATATTAGTGCATCCTCTGTAAGGTATTTTATACCACTGAATTTTCTTCCCACAGAAAGGAAATCACATTTTATACTCTGCAGCTTTTTACAATAATTGTTATGGAAGTGAATTGTTGAACTCTTACTAAAATTCTTCAGGAAGTTTATTTAAAGACCTTTTAACAGAGCACTTAAAGCACTGGAAATATTTCTACATTAAGTGCTAAATATTCACTTTAGAAATCTCTCCTATGCAGAAGAAGTTCAGTTGCCACTTTTCTCAAAGGAAATGCATTCTTCCAGCATTAACTTGAAGCAGAGAAAAAAAGTCATTCCCCCTCACTCTCCAGATAATTTAACTAAGGACTGGCTCATTTTCTAGCCCTACAGTTCTTTATAAAGTGCATACATTTATCAGGTTTAAGGTTTAAAAGTGTAATTCTGCTATGTACCTATAACTGCTGGACATAGGTAGGCAAGTTTCATAGCCAAACATCTGTCTCCTGAAAAAGCAAATGAGATGAAATTCATTATGGAGCTACAAGGAACAAATTAACTTCCTTAAAAAGACCGAAGACAGGGCACAGGTTTCTATGACTTCCTTGTCTGCTGGCAGTACTAACTCAAGCCAGTCCTTATGTGCATACCAACACTTTGAAGCTGGTACCTCCATCATTGTAGCCTCACTGCAGGAAGAAAACAGCAGTTAAAGCAAAAGCAAATCCAACATCTTAAAACTAAGTTAAGATTCAACCTCTGTCCTAAGGAGAAAAAAAACCCCAACTTTGTCACATGTTGTATACATTATATCATACTTGAAAACCTTTGTTTAAAAAGACTTTCAATTATTATGTGGGAAAAGGTTACCTGGATTTAAATTTTCATGAGGGACTGCAAGAGATATTTTCTGAAGATCCTACATGTTTATCTGTAGACAATATATGATGGAAACACGATAGGAGTTATAAAGAGACTGATGGGAGAACCTTCAGAAATGCACAGAAAAGCACAGAGACGCTGGAATAAATTGTTAGCCCTCATTGACAGTATAACATTACTGCAGAGCTACTGTGACTGCTGTGTCAGCCTGCGCTGCTCCACCTTAACAAATTGTTTGAAACCTTATATATAATTAAGCTGTATTTTCATTTTAGCACCCTGGTGTCATGTACCAACCTATTATGCTTTAGGTTTGCAATAAAATACACAAACCTATTATGCATAGTATGAAGTAGAAAACAGGAATATAATATTACTGCCTTTCTCTCTGTTTGCTACTTATTTAGATGCTCAAGTCTTCTGACAGGCATTTGTCTTACTGTGTAAAGTTTCTACCATCTCTGGGTATTAAATCCATAGAAGACTAATGAATAAATAATAGCAACACATAGACTTCACTTTCATTTGCCATGAGTTTGTAAGTTTATTCACAGTAAATATAAAGTATCAATGTAGTTTAAGAGGTAAACTAGTGATGAGTTATCAAAAAATACCATTTACATCAACCATATGTAAACAATTTGTTACAGAGCACATTAAGTTATTGTTGAATTGAAGATGCATTCCAAAAGCTTATCTTACCCATCATATGCTAATGGTTGTCCTACGAGAAGCCATTGATTAATGTAGGAGCTTTCAGATTTGGAACATGGTATATTTTTCATCACTTCACACTTCTAATAGAAGAGGATTGATTTAAAAAAGACAAGGGAAATGTAAATAAAATTCTAGGCTAAATTCAGAAATCATTGTGTCCTGCCAGTGGTTTGTAAGGCTCTGTTTTTATTCCCTGACTTCTTTTGGAAGTATCTTTATCCTAGCTCATCTTTGCAATCCTTGGAGAATGCTGCAGCTCAACTCTCCTTTAGGAACGGAGACCGAGATCTTGCTGGAGGTACCAATATTTGTTCCTGCTGTGAAGGTGACATTAACTGGCAATTGCAGGCAGTTAGCAGCTATCCAATTAATCCTGTAGTTACAGCATCTTCTCCATGCCCTCCCAAACCTTAGGAAAAAGTGAAGTGGTTTCGATACACATTGCTTTTTCTAATACTTTGCAACCTCCAAGGGAGATGCAAACAGTCTGAGAAATAATCCTAATGAAACCAATGGCTTTAAATTCCATGGCTATAAGTCACGATGTACCTAAAGTCTTCCTGTGACTCATATTGAACTCAGGAATATAAGGTAATCTAGTAATACCCTTCAAACAAACTGAATCTTTCCAGGTATAAACAAAAGAAGGTGTACTAGACTTAGGCATCTAGTACCCAATCTGCTGCTGCTGAGCAATAAACATGTCAATGTTTTTGAAAGAAAATGCTTCTATTTACACCCATTTTAAAGACTGATTTTGTGGTTATTTTCCTGGAGATTGCTCCCGCTGGCTATTGAAAGTTGAACAATAGGAAATCTGGAGGTCTTCTCCATCTCTTTTCAATTTATGCCTACCCATGCCTACAACAAGGCTAGAATGTCATTTTATCAATAACACTATAATGCATCAGATACTCCTAGGTAAAAAAGTCTCACTGGAGAAAGGCAACTTTCAAAAACTCTGTGATCATATAAAGCCCATTTATTTCCACCAAACCTGTTGCTGCTCTATGCTTGTGAAATTCAGTCCAAAACTTCAAACTAAGGTAAGCCTAAGAGGAAGGTGTTGTGGGTCAGTTTCCCTCAAATTGTTGTTAAAGTATTTACTTAAAGTTGTCTGATAAAATTCTGATAAAAGTCAGGAGCCCTCAGTGTGCAAAGCATGATTATCTATGGCTGACCCGATGCAGCATTGAAGGTGGTATTGGACTAGACCTCCAGAAATCCCTTTCACCCCAAATTTCTGTGCTCCTACTTTGCATGTTTATCTTATGTATTTTTTTAATGTGCAGATTGATACAGATTGTGGGTGCAGTGAAAGGCAGATTCCTCACCGAAATTTGCCAAATATACCAAGAAGGGGGGATGGTGGAAGAGTTTTCTCTCTTGTAGAGAGTTGTAATTAAGTGCAAGAGAAGCCTTTTAATTTAACAAAGACATTTTCATGCATAAAGAAGGGAAACAACATCTATCTGAATTGAGAGAGTGGACAGTTAAGGAGGAAATAAGAGTTTCAGGAGAAAACCTGTTCTTCTAGAAGACTTCAAAAGGACATTGGCATATGGGCTATAGTATACAGTCCATCTAGGGAGAATTAGGAAAGAGGGGTCATCTAAGATCTGAATCTATCTGAAAGTGCTTTTTTTGGGGAGTGCTGTTCCCTAGCAGCAACAGGTTGCTTCACTGAACAAAAGACAAAAAGGATGGGCAAAGCCTAAAATCCAGACTATTAGCATTTCAGAAGAGGGAGAGCAAGTCAGCTGAATGGGGAAGAGCAACAGAGATTTTTTAGAAATAACATTATCATGAGTGAGTAAGTCATAGTTTTTCTTTCATTTATTCACCTGAATGTTTTATAGACATTTGTAATTGTACTACTTTGAATGAAACAAATAAAAGCTTGTATTTGCTTTTTACCTTAGTCTGGTTTAAAGCTGACTTAAGGCCATAAGCACTGAAGGACATCATAACATCAAAGCATTCCTCCTCTTGGATGGACCATATCTATACACCAAAGTCTTGGGGCACTTTAATAAGAGCTCTACATCTTCTACTGTACCCGGAGGGTAACGGAGCTATGTGAGCTCCATAGGAACATGTAGATCTGGCACCACAACAATACAGGGAAATGGAAGTCTCTTCTAGTGACTACAGGTGATACTGGAGTCTCTCTAACACGCAGTAAGATATTGGGGTACTTTCCATAAGGGCCAAAGGGAGGGTATCACACTATGCTTTCAAGCAGTTTGAAGATTCAGATCTTTAAAGCTTTGGTCAGCCAGGCCAGGCTAGGGTGGCACAAAAGTTCTCCTGTCTGGTTTATTTGTGCTAGTTATCAGAACAATTTTACTGTCACAGTTTTAGCTGCCTGATAGCTCTAGCTGGTCTCTAGTTATCAGTTTAAATTTTTAGAGCATTTCTCAAAGAGGGACTTATGGAGCTACTACTTTAATACTTCCCTATAAAAATGGCCAAAAATGGAAGCCTAAGAATGTAAAATGCTAAAATAAGTACACCTTTCATTTAGCCTTTTAAATTGTGAGCCTACTGGCAGATAATCTTTCATGCTATCATGCTGTAGTGCAATCGATACTAGTAAAACTGGTTTAGGAAAGCAAATTAAAGAAGTCAAAAGGAATTGAGCAAATACATCTAGGGAGCTGTGAGTTCTTCTAATTGCATGAAATCTTCTCTTTCAGAAGGTAGTGTTATTGACAGCTTTGCCAGTCATTCCCTTAGCTGTACGTTGGAAAAAAACCCTTTGCAAACCTGGGGCGTATCTGCATTGATCTCTGAGCCACCTGTAATGTAGGCTGGATGTAAGGGGAGAGAAAGGGGGAGTGGATGGAGTGTTCCAGGCAGTACTCTCCTGCAAAAGCAGTGCAGCAGCATAACTGCCAAGCATGAAGCAAGTTTTCATGGATGAAGCAATCTCTCTTGTACCTGCAGTGGTTAACATGTTTAGTGTATAAACAGCGGTTTTCTACACTACAGAAATTTTGAAATTTTCCCAACAGTTATTAACAATGGTTAAATATTAAAACCCTTTATTGGCTGTTTACCTGCTCTCGGCATCATCATATATACTTTCCCTGATAAATATTAGAAGAAATACTGGTATCAGACCCTATGGAAGCTTTTCTACAGTAGGGTTTCTAAATACTGAAAGATTTTAGTTCTACCAGTCTGGATTTTTTTCCTCCTTACTGTAGCTATTGCCATATGTTTTCTCAGAAGTGTTTTCCACAGTATGGGCTTTGTAAACTTATGAGAACGAGCAAATGTCAAATATGAACTTCAAAGATTAGGTAACTAGGGGCCTGAAACTCATGGAAAGCACTTAAGCTCAAAAAAGTCACTGTTTCAGATGAGTTCATGGCATCTCCCAAAAAGTGGGAATGATTGTAACTGATTGAAATGTGCCATCTCCTGCACTGGACATATGTATGAAAAAATTACAAAATAAAGCTGTGAATTATAGAATGGTGAGTTCTAACAGCCAGCTAATTACAAGATACAATCTTAATCCCACCTGAACTAAGGAAAAATATAATTTAGCTTTTCCCCCTTTATCCACCTTTGCATCTATCCCTTTTGTTTCTTTATAGAAGGATACACCAGCTTGAAGTGTTCCTTTAGAATCTGATCGATGACTTGATTCAGAGGCCTTTTGAAATCGTTTCTGCTGCTGAGAAGATTCACCCAAACCCACTGTCACTGTTGCATGATTAGTTAGACTTTTTTAGTCTTTAATTGTTGTAGGATCTCATATGGCCAGTGTCTTTAATGCACTGGGGTTAAATAGCTGATTTTTCTACTTTAGCCTGGGCTTCCAATCCACTCTGCAGAAATTATAATTGTGAAGTGTGTCCCGGTGGGTTCTTTTACAGCTGTAACCAGTAGTAAATACAACTTCATGTAACCTTCTTAAAACAAATTATTGTTTAAAATTAGCAATATCTATACTGAGTAACAAGTGAAAATGAATGTTAAATTCATCTGTGCATTTATTCAAGTTACTTACATGGTTAGTTAAGCCTCTTCTGCCCCAGGCTCTAAGCTGTGGAATTTGATTTTTAGTCTCTTTCCTCTCCATGGCATCCTCTTCTTGACATTTCCCTTCAACTATCTGCTAACACCAAGAAAGTATATGATATATTAAACTTTTCTGGAGTTGTGACCTCCAGATCAATATGGGAGGCTGAAGCACTCTTGGGAACTATTGAGCATGCCCAAGGATGGCCATAACCAGACCATCACAAAGGAATAGCTCCTGCATGGTCTTCTTAGGGTGCATTTTTTAACAGCTACAGCTGAATCTACCCAACAGATGCATTATAGGAAACAGTGCCAATTACCTGCTCAAGAAAAATTCTGGGCTTTCTAGGAGCAGTTCCAGCTCTTTTATGCCATCTTATTTATGAGTAGGGGATTGATTCCCTAAGCTTTCTATGAAAAATCAATTTGATGTATAATACTTTCCACATATTGTATTCCAATATTTTTAGAGGAAAGCTTCATGAGTCTCTGATGCATTATTTGGCTGTATTACATCTTATTAATATTATTACTACAGCAGTTTTAGCAGCAAGTGTTCATAGGAAATTCCCTATCAACTGCTTTTAAAGCACAAGAAAAACAAACTAATGGTAGGAGGCAAATTAGGCTAAAAACTTTCAGGTCTGGGACACTGGGTCAAAGGCAGAATACAAGAAACTGCTGTTACCCCAAGGGGCAGCCAAGGACTAGGAAGGTTAGAGGTGTGCAAAAGAATGTGTCTATTTAATTCTATGCCTGAACTCCCTTAAAAGCTCTTATCTCAACAGTGGGGAAACCCCCTATTAATTAGATGTATTCTTAAAGCTTATTGCTGTGTTTGATCACAATGCAACCGTATTCTTGCAGTGGTGGCCCTTGCACAATTCTTACATTTCCCTGAGATCTTCCTCACTCTCCTCCCAAATAACTTGTTCGCAGTCTAGTCCGAACTTGGCCGGCTGATCAGGGGCTAGGAGTTCAAGGTGAAGTTATGTCAGCATGCACTCAGGTTCCAGCAGCACCATGTTGTTCTGTGTTCTTCGAGTGGTGTTTTACAACTTGGCTGATTTGATTCAAGGAATTAACCTGCATGTAGATAACTTGAGCTAACACTGCAGGGAAGGTTAAGTGCTAAGCAGACCTTTCGAAATGAGATTTACCGCTCCTTAACAAGTAAGAACAAAAAGACTGCTTGAGGTGGGCCAAAGGAGCCACAATTACCTCTGCACCTGCAAAGATTGTGGGCGGCTGAGTAGTCGCAGCACTGCTAGAATTCCATCTAGAAGACACCCTGTCACGTAAACTACCCCCAAAAAATGCAGTGACAGGTTCTTTGCAAGAATCCCATTAGCAGATACACAGTCAATACAAATACAGTCAACAGAAGGGTTAGAATCGACCTTTGGTAGAAATAAATAGTGTGTGGGTGTCCATGGGTGCACATATGTGAACAAACACATGGGTATAAACTTACCTATTGTACAGTGTATATATTTTCTGTGTAACCATCTCCAGCTGAAGAATTTAGTTATTTAGTTTTCCTCACTGTAAACACACACTGAATTGACACAGTGTGCAAGTGTTTTGCTTCGCTGGGATAATTAGCCCTACTAGTGAGACTGTCAGGCTTCAAAAGAGCTTATGGAAGCGAGTAGGGAGAGGAGTGGTTTAGGAAAGATGCCACGCTGGCTGAGAGGTGTGGAGCATGGGATTTTTGGATGGTGAGAGCCATCCATCTGGTTCATCTCTTCCCTTTCAGGAGATATACCCAACATTGTAAGAGTCCCTAGATGCTCATCAATTCTAGGCTCTGATGCTTGTTGCTGCAACTACTTCCCTTGGTAGCCTATTTTATTCTCTAATAACTCTGTGAACTGAAAGGGCTCTTCCTGATCTTCAGTACATAATAGACATGGACAAACTAGCTCAGTTAAGTAAGAACTGGCCAGGAGCCTTGTTCATCTTTAGATGCCTGGGCAAAATCTCTTGGGTTTAAAAAAGATTTAAGGACTTCTCACCTTCTTTTTTGTTACCCCTTCTTTGTGCCACTCCTGTTGGGGTGTGCAGATGAATGGGCTGTTCTTGTTCATGGAATACAGAACATTTATCATAAGGTGGGAATATGTTTCTGATACAAAGATCACTGAAAGAGACTCAGTTCCTTGGCTCTGCCTCTGCAGTCTGCTGACTTTTCTAAAACTGTGTTGATGGGGGGTGTTACGAACTTTTGTGATCTGACAGTACATAGGATGGCAGCAACACAAACTATTCCCATAGAGACAAGTTCCAAGAAGGCCAAGAGGACTACTAATATTAAATAATTGCATTGCGTTGCATCTCCCTTTCTAGAACTGATTTATTATACATATAAAAGTATTATGATCTTTCCTCCATTATTTCAAAGTGAAATGCTTAAAGAGCTAATAAAATCAGTATTTAGCACACTTTTTATTTTGTAGTTCAAAACTTCAAGCTTGGCATAAAAAAACATTACCTCTAGGGAGTGAAAATAGCCTTACCCAGCAGCTTCAAATACAATTATCTGAGTCATTCTTTCTTTTACTCCTTGCAAAATACCAAACTGAGGTAAAAGTCCTTTTGGCTGATAGACAAAAGGAAATTACAGCTGTCTGGAGATCAAAAGACTTGCAATAAAACTTGAATTATGACAAAAATATACTGTTTGTTATTAAAGCCTCAACAGTTCATGAATTAAACAACTGTATGTTTCTCTGCATGTTTGATACTGCTTATGTTTTCCTGGGCACATATATTTCTGCAATATAAAGTGCATTACCCTATCTCTGCATACAAAATTGTTTTATTCACATCTCCTTATACACTTACATGATGATTTTTTGTGAGACTAAACCAATTTACAGTAGGTGAGAACTGGGTCCATTGAAATGATTCACTAGGGCAGTGGACAATGTTAAATACTTACAACTGTTCATGTATGCATGAGTAGTCACATCATTTGTTAATAACTTGCTGACCATCTTGTGGGAAGAAGTTGCTCCGTAGGCAGTATATACTTTATTGACTACCCTTGGCAAAATGTAGACCAAGAACATTTAAGCCACTACGTACAAAGAATGAAGCAAGGATTTGCCGATGGTACTGCAATATTTATTTTTAATTGAGCGAGTGCACTAGGGTTTCACTTTTGAATAGGATCTTAGGATTAACAAGTTGTTCTTCACATTTCATATAAGGATATGTTGGCAATTATGTTCATTCCAAAAATTTCTTTCATGTTTTAAATGCTTCATTATGGCCTAGAAAACAAGTGGATTAAGGGGACCTAATTCCCTGTACTTTGAATTTAGCTCTTGATCACATTTTCAGCAGTTTTTAAATGGTGGAGGCTGCCCAAGCCCCTGGCTGCAGTGCAGCTGCTCCAGCAGTTGCTGTGCCCTTGTGGGGCAGAGGGTTGTAGAAACTGCAGTGCCAGATCAGGCCAGTAACCCAGCACGCTCAGGGTGCACTCTCCCACCTGCCAGTACTGGATTTTACAAGCATATTTTCAAACAACAATCAAAAAGCAGCTATTTAACTATCTGCCAGGAGGCTAAATTGCTTTCTCTTGCCACTTCGGTATCTGCAGGTACCTCGATGAGTGAGGGACTGATACCATACCTAAAATTTTGAACTTAGAGCTCAGCATGTTTTAATTATCTGCAAGAGCACACTCTGTGCTTCGGATTCAAATACATGTTGTGCTAATTGGCTCCTCACAGCTGGGAAAACAATATTTAGCTTAAAGTATGTCCGCTAAATGTTGCCATCTTTTGATTTTATTGGTATTCCCTTTATCCTTGTATAGTCATGTAGGAGTATCGTATTGTGCTCTGCTGAATACCATAGCATAGCCTCTGTGTCACTTACATGTGTCACCTTCTCTAAGGTTGTCTTTTCCCTGACTATTTGTCTTTCCTCTGAGGTAATGGTCCCAATCTTTGGAGTTTTTATTGAAAGTGGAATCTTTTCCCATAGCATGCGTCTATGGTCACACTCATCACCCATCCCTGAGCCCCTGAGTTTATGCGGTATACTTCTAGGTGTAGGTTGACCAGAACCAAATGCAGTGTTCAAGATGAGAACATGTTACTGGTTCATGACTTTACTCCTTCCCATTCCCGTCTCTTGCTCTACTCTTTGTTAAAAAATAAAAATAAAATAAAAAAATCTTTGCTGCCCCATAAGCCTAATTCAAAGCCTACTAAATACTTAAGGGATCTCAACCCTCTCAACTTCCCACCAAAGTTTTAAATTTTAAAAGAAAATGTTTCATGTTTTCACCAGTGAAACCAACACTTAATTTTTTACTTTCAGCACCTTTCTGAAGATCTTTCTGGTTAATATAAATTGCCCTAGTTTGAAATTTAACATTGTTGTTTAGATACTAAACTAATACTTGACACTTTAGTTGAATGTGTATTTCTAAATATACAATTTAAAAGTGTTCAGAATTATTTATTTTAAAATTTCTCTGTCGTTTTCTCACAGACAATCTTATTTTGGTGGAGTTTTTAAATAAACTAATTTAGTTTTTTCCTAGTCTTTGATTATTCTTTTTTAAATTTCCAGTCCATGATAAGCCTTTGCATTTCACCCTTATGTCTTTGTATTCTTGGTATAAAAGAAACTATAATTTCATATCATATTAATAATTTTTTTTTAAAAAAATTGGTCTTGAAGAAAAAAAACTAGGTATGTTGCAAAATCAGGCATTGTTAGCTCGCTTCCATCTCACTTTAATGGGAATTAAATAGCAGGGGATACCAGTATGCACTTAACACTGAAACATTGTCTTGAGACACTCATTATTCCAGTGATCTTACCACATACTCTACTGCACACCCTCAATGCTAAAAATATATTACTTTTATTGATACCAATCAATCTTTGACTCTGATAGAGATTAAACAATTTAATGTTGGTAAGCAAACACATACATAAGATACTTAGTTTTGGAGGATGTTGTGGAAAAGTTATGATTTTGATTTAACTGCCTTGTTATTTTATTCATGTGCCAGAATACAGATATCAACATCCAAGAAGTTTCTTTACTAGGGGCTGTCAAACCTTATATCCTGCTTCAGTGTGTGTGACTACAGTCTAAAGAAAGATGAAAACATCTATAATTCATTTGACCAACTATACAGACCTATTTTATGATTTAAAAGAATTTAGTTCTTGATCCTGGCAGCAAAAAGTTGATTTTATGAAGTATGAGATTTGATTAGTTTTATCTTAGCACGTGACGGTGTTATTATTAGATAAAACAGTACTCAACTTCTTAAAAAAAAACCAGCTGCAGTGCTGAATTTTGTGGGATGACTAATTCCAGCAGGCTGCAAGCCTAAGCCATCTTGTCTCAACTCATCCTTTAGAATATGTCTAGCAAGCTGATAGCCTGGTCTGCCCAGCCCAGCAGTGATACTTCTTAAACATGTAACTTTTGAACAGGTTTTGCATGAAATATTTTACTGTTCGTAAGCATATTGACACTGCTTTGGTCAAGATTTTCCAAGTTGCTTCTGTTAGTCTGAGCTTTGAGGGTGTCAGTTCCAGACTCGGCGACCCAACTGTGAGTCAGGGTCCAACGCTGTTACAGGCAATGAAGGTCTAGTCAATGCAGCCAGTGGGCTATGGAGAACTATTCCCTGGAGACTGCAGCAGACACTTGTGTCTCGTCAGCTGAACAGACCTCAGCTGGCTCTTTTGACCAGGTCTCCACTGATTATAAGAGCTTAGATACTAGGATAATGTAGACACTTGTAAGTTTTAGATTCCTGTTTAGGTCTCTGACTTTGCAACTGAATCTCATCTTGATATCCCTTTGTCACTTCTATCTCTTCAGCTGTGGGTAAAGATGAGGGGTAGCTGAGAAATGGAAACCTACTGTGAAATACTGCAAGACCCATGGCTGGTCCCTGTTCTCCTGGTTTTTTGGTTTTTTTTGTTGTTTGTTTTTTTTTTACAGAGAGATGCTGGGGTTTTTTAAGCCATTTGCTCTTTCTCAGCATCATCTTCTCTCATTTTCTGTTGCTCTGAGACTACGTCTGCAGGCACATGTGCATCTCAGCCAGATTTCTGCCCTTGGGACCAGGATCACCAGCCTCAGGTCCTAGTCTCCACAGAAGTGGGAATGCCTGGTCCAGAGGGAGCAGCCTCCTGCAGGGGCTGGCAGGACCTCAGGACTAGTACAGCACCTTTGACAGTGTGAACACAGGAGATTCATCCTTCTTCACATGACCTTCACTGATCTAATGAGGTCTTTTCAAAGCCAGAAGTCCAGCTCATCTTAGACACCGCTAAATGGTATGCATGGCACTGTGTTTGGGCACCTATAGCTTTCCAGTCCAAATGCCCAGATAACCTCTCTTCATCAGGGTTGACTGCAAGGAACCATCAGCATTCAGCCCAAACCTCAGACTTACACTTTCTGGATATGGAGCAAGTTGCTTGAACTACTATGCCACTAGGTCCCTACAGAGATATGTAGAAATAAAACGACAGTGTACAAAGGGGGAATATTTCCTTGAAAGTGTGTTGCCTTAATCATCATTTAATTTATGGAATAAAAAACATTGGGATAAACAAAGAAGTGGAAGAATGAGTGTGCCAGGGATACAGAATGCTGGAGACATAAAGTTTCCATGAACACAATTCATCAAAAATAGAGCAATATTGTAAAAGGTTTTCTACCCAAACTAGGGAAACAGCAGTATGCAGGCAGTGTTCAGTAAACTGCCTGACAGGAATACATTACTATTTCCATGACCATGTTTCTACTAAAGATTAAATGTAACAGTTTCAAAACATCATTAAATGCTAAGTTATTTTTTACTTTTAATGAGCCTGTTGTAGCCTCAGAGCTGGGAGAGTGCATTCTTGCTAGACTTCCTCATTACGTTTTCAGTAATAACTGATATTCCCAGTGCAATTTCCACTCTGAAAACTCCTCCCAAGTCACTTGGTTCATGATGCTATTGTAAAAAGAAGGCATTAGAATGCGTAAATCAGTGTCTAATCATGGCTAAACCTAATGTTAGCACAATTGGGCTGGCAGCCACCACAGAAATGTCTGGATTTGAATTAAATATTTTAGGGGGCTTTATTTGGCACGTATAGCATCATAGAGACATTCAGATTAAGCATCCAAAAAGTTGGGGAGGAACCATGGTTGTGTTTGATTCCCTGACTCGGACACGGCCTTTATTTATATATAAAACCAAGGAAATCTGTTACAGAATTGTTTGTCTAGAACTGCTGATTTTGTAACTAACTTTTTGCCCGAGGTCTGCATATTTCCAAAGCATGGCAAGTCACCAAGAACTCCAAATTTAATTGGAGAAATTGGTAGCCTTTGCTAGCTATAGCGAGGCTGGTAACTCAGGGGTCAAGCTCTATATTTAGGTATTTGGACTTAAAAGTAGTTTTAGCTACTGAGTGGTCTATGCTTCTTACTGTGATTAATAAGTTGTGTTTGCGCTTTAGACCACTAAAAAAATAAGACTCTTTCTGTTTGGAAAAAGCCAAGGTCTGCCAGACATAGAAGCAATACCTTGAATATAACAAAAGGGAAGCCAAATTGTGCCTTTAATATTAGGAGTTCTAAACATGATGATGAAAAAGCTCTGTGCTAGTCAGCAGGGAGTAAACACAGGAAAATTAGAAGAATTCTTGGGTAAAAACAGAAAGCCTTTATTAGCTCTTGGGAAATTCCTGCTTTGGTTTAATGGCTGAACACTCTTAGGGGAATACATGTATTGATCCTTTTTCTAGTTTCTGCAATGTCCTCTACTGTAATTACTTCCCTTTATGTCTAACAGAGCCTGAAAGGCAGATCCAAAATGGAGCTCAGGGTCTTGTATCTGAGCCATGCTATATGCTGTTGGAAAGCAAAACAGAACAAACCCAAAACATGAGCAAATTTAACTTAAATGAACAGCTCTCTTGTGATTATTTTTCAAAGTCTTTGTCATTGCATACATCATCTTTTTGTTTAATATAATGTAATTTGTTACACATAAGTGAAAAACCTCTGAACAGTGTTGTCTTTAGCAGAGAACAGACACTGATAATGAGGCAGAAAATTATGTGAGTGCCCAAAACATTGATTCATTGCTTAAGCTGTCTTTTAAACTTGCTTATGAAAGTAGTGGGTTGTCTGTAGCCAAATGCTTCACATGCCCCATCAGAATTAAGGAGAGCACTTTCCTCGCTCTAAGCTTTCTTAGATCTTCTTAATACCACAAAAAATGAGAAGCTGGTCCTTAAGAAAGCCCCACGTGCCTGACATGATTCCCACAGTCATACCTGTGTGATGATTTGGCAAATTTGCCGTTGTATAATCTAGGGATTCGGCTAATACTACAAATCAGTGCAAAAAAACCCCATAATGAACTTTCTTAATGGATACATATTCACCTTTCTGACAACTTCAGGGTTAAAAATCAGTTGTAAAAACTTAATGACTGAAGAAAAACACATCAGGCAAGCTGAAGCTTACAAAAAGTTTTCTTGAAAAGCCTTTCTGCAGGGTGTGGTGGCTTGGGAGTGGCGAATTCCCAGACACAGCAAAATGAAGCCATATGTGAGTTAGGTGAAATATAAACCTGGAAAGACACAGAGTCAGCTCTGAGGCAGAGAAAGAATTAGGTGGGTATGCTTTCACAGGGAAATCTGAAGCTTGGATTTACATTTAGGGTGAAGTAAAGTTAGACTAAATAGCTGACCTAAGAAGTTTTTCAATTTTGAAGAGAAGTCCTGAGCCTCAGGAGAAAGACCCTGGGAGTTAGAGACCCATAAGAGCACCCCAGTGCAATGGCAGGAAGGCCCCTAGGAAACTGTGGATAGGGCCAAGTGTAGTGCCTATGTATTTAAGACCCAGCTCAACCTGCAAGATATTTGCGTATTTGCTTTCAGTCGTGTGCCACTGAAAAAATTGGACAGGAGGGTCTGAATGCCCAAGCGTGGTATCCCGGCTCATTCCTTTAGCATCCAGGGAACACTGAAAGGAGAATCTATCAATTTTGTGCTAGCTTCTAAAGCTGCTGGGTGGGATTGCTGGTGCCAGCTGGGGAGAGGAGGGGTCTGAGAGAGACCGCGTTCCCTTGAGCATCCTGCAGCTTGGGGGTCAGGTACGGGCAGGGGGGTTGAGTTGGTGGGGAGCCAGCCAGTGGTAGCACACCCTGGGCTGGAGGATGGCATCCATCCTGCCACCACTGTGCTGAGGGCAGGAAGCGTGGGGACCTGACACGGGGCCAACCCCAGAGAGAACGGCCCGCAATCGTAACAGTGAATGTTGAAGATGCGGCCATGGTCCGAGCAGGACCGGCTGTGCACTGTAGCCACACGTGACTGCGATACCTAGGGTGGCCTAAGCCCTTGCCCTGACATCCATGGGAAAGATGCTCAGATGCACAGCTGAGAGGGCAGCCACAGCATACTGCGACAGCAGGTAAATGTAGAAGTAACCATATGGCAACTGTCGCCATGCAAGTCACATTTTCCACACTGCTGGAGATTTTAGATCCAAGACTCCCACTGACTCCAAAAGAGAAATAAATGGACCTTCTTTTGGTTTCTGCGAACACTGCGTTTTCCACAGTCATATCACTAGACGTGCCAGTGGCCTCCTTTAGGCGTACATCTCTTACATAGACAGGCGATTTTCCACAAACAGGGCTGTGAGATGTGAATGGATGTATTCTGCCACAACAGGTGTAACCATGGAGGTCTAGGTCGGTGCCCCCTTATTAGGTCTTCAAGTAGTTTTAACAAGCATAATTAGATCCTGTAATTTATAAATGCTGCTGAACTGCGCAGTCTACATCAACAAGAAACACCAGGTTCTGGGGTGTTTGCACTGAGTAGCCTCCTAGGAAAAACATATATGAAGCAATTTGCAGGGCAGGCTATTGTTCTTAGAAGAGGTCATGAGGAAATGAATATTCCTGGTTTGGAGAAATGACCCATAATACCCATTTCAGTAGACTTCTGAAACAGCAGGCATGTGAACAGACTAACATTTTAAGACTGCTATGATAATTTAGAACAAGGTTTTCTTCAAGTGATGTATTCTTCTAATATCTTGCTAGTCACCATACTGATATTGAGGATGCTAGAAAACATCAAACAAAAAAAATCTTATATCGCCATGTATGGTTCCATTCAGTTCTGTGAGGTCTGCCTGGGTGCTAGGATCCACTTGCAGCTTGAATGACAGCGATATTTATGTATGTTACATACATATTAAGTTAAGCTGATTGAATATTTCACACTAGCAATTTATCTGGCAAATCTTTTTCTGCTCACCTAATATTTGTGGAAAGATTGTAATTTCTTAGATTATGCCTTACTCAATGATCATGTACACTTTCTGGATGCAGCTCAGCAGACATGATTGGAGTTGTGTTGATCAATTGAGTATAGCAAAACGAAAGACTACTGCTATATAATTGTTGCTCCCGGAGGCTCACATCCAGATCCCAGCAGTTCTCTTCCCAGTTTATTGAGCTGTAGTTAAAACAAAAGGGGACGCTAATCTTGCAGCGAGCACTCATGGGAAAAACTTTGACTGTTTTAAAAATATGGATGGCAATGAATTTGTTAGAATAAATCAGCCCTGAAAACAAATGCAAAGATGATGTCAGCATGACAGAGGGAACTCACCACAGTCATTGCAGGTGTGTTCACACTAATTCATCCTATTGCTTCCACACAGTTTCAGTCAAGAACCTTTTAGCTGACAAGGATTTATATTTAGTGCTTGAGGGGAAGAGCAGCCCTTCCCTAAAATACCTTTCCCATTTAACATGTTTTTATTTCAGAAGATAACATCTCCTTTCTTGGCTGAATGGTGGACTTTTGTTCTAAGAAAAAAGTGGTGCTGTAAATGAGCAGAACACGTTTGTGACTGTGCTGATCCTTGAGAGAACATAGACTCGATAATGCTACAACTTTTTTTTTTTTAATTAGACTGACATATGTGAGGATTCTCAGGAGAACAACAAGGGGAATTTTTTTTTTTTCTTCAGGAATTCAGAAATGAAACTGAATGGGCAGAGTACTTCATAACACATCCTGTTGAGCAAAATGTTTTCGAGTGTTGACAGATTGTCAGTACTAAGTTTTGCAACATTTGACTGAATTCTGTAGTGAGTTTATTAAAGTGATTTAGTGCCGTGCGAGCAAGTGCAATATGTGTTCCACCCATTTTGATTAAAACAAGGCAGAGCACTGGAAAGATGCCAAAAAAAAAAATCAAGTAATCCATTCATATCTTTTTAGGAAGTTTGTACAAATACATGCCTACTTCATGAATGATGGGGCATGCGGAGAACAAAAAAGAAATTAGTAATCGAGCAGGCAGCATAAAAACCCCTCCTCATTTGTATTTAGGAGTTCACAGTGTGAGTATGTGGGAATAGCTGCTGACAAATAGTTCCCTGGGGGACTAGATACAGCATTGTTATATTAGGTCAGCTAAGCAGGGAGAGGGTTGTATGTCCATGTAAGGGTCTAGCAGGGCAAGCAATGGCAACCATTGTCTTTGCCAAAACAACTCGGCTAACTTTAGCAAAGACTGCAACTTAACAGCATGAAAAATCCCCTCCAGCTGTACTAGTAAACAACAAAATGGAAAATGAAACCCTGTTAACAGCAACCTGATTCTGTTTCAGCTAACTGGGTGATTTACTGGTTAGAGGTTAGAAGTTCTGTCAGTAGTTCAGTTAACAGACCTGATACATGAGCATCCGCTCAAATCACCATGGCTAAAGTGGGCCTGTTGCAAAGAATGAGCGGTTAAGAGACAATGTTCAGGCTGCAGCTATATGACAAGTGGCTTCTTAGAGCTAAATCACATACTATTAGTGCTGACCTACAATCTTTTGCCTTGTCAACTGCTGGCAGAGTATCTTGATCTTGTTCTACCTATCTCTGACAAACACCCTGGCTTCCTACCCTTATTTTCCTTTGGCAATCCATATAAACTTTGATATGTCAATAGAATATTTTGCATTGAGTGCTTATGAGAGATGAAAGTGGGTTTGTAGCTGAGCAAACAGTGCCCCACTTGGCTCTAAAGATTTCTCTGTATTGATGTTCTTGCCATTCTGACAAGAAGAAATATCATCCAGCGAGGATTCTGACACATATCACACTGTATACTTCTGGACATTATCCATTTAAGATGTACACAAGTCTATTGAAAGGATGTTTTTATTAAGTGTAGAAAATACAGTCCTGCTGCAATATTACTCTAGGCTGCAATACAATCAGTGTTTGGATTTGTTTTTTATTATTGTTTTACACCACCAGTGGTTGGAGGGAAGATTTTATGAAACTGTCAGCATCCAAAATTGTCAGGGGAGCCAGGTTCAGGATATAATAACACCCATATATTCAAGCAGGATGCTTCAGAGGCAGGATAGCTGGCTTGTACAACGTACTGACAAAACTCAGCTGCTAAGCCTGTCTTGATGGCCCAGGAAAAACTGTGCCTTTGCTGGGGAAATGTGAAAGTGGCAAATACTTAGCACTGGTGCCGATATAGCACTTGTTCAGACTAGAGGTGGACCCAAGCTAAAAAGCCCTGATGAGAAGCAGACCTAATTTGTTTGGATACAGCACTGTATTAATGCAGTTATACTGACTAAACTAGTACCACTACATCAGGGATCGTTGTGACATTAATTTACCAGTAAGTGCATAGAGCTATCCTGGGTTCATTTACACCGATTTCACCTGCCAGGCTGGCTTTTTAATAACACCTCAAGGCTTAGCCCAGTGCTTATTTCTGCATATGCTGCACCTGTAAGATGATAAGCCTATTCACAGCACATTGGTCTATCTGGGATAGGTCTTCTGTAGGACTCCTTGTCTGTCTTTAACACTTCTCTGTAACAACAGTAACATAGCGGTGTGTACGTTTTACAGCAAGTATTTCAAACAAGCTTACTGCACATGAGACTTTGACTTGTTCATTTGTCAAACCATGTCAGATTGTGAGGTTTATCTAATATCCTTCCTTTGACACCACTTTACTGCCTGACCTTAGGCAAATCGCCAGATCCTCCATTGATGAGTTTTTCCCCCACTTTTGGACTCCTGAGATTCAGTGAACAGCTCTTTAGAAGTGAAAGCACTTACTATTATTAACTTGAGCGTGTACACCAATGAGAAATGTGCATAAAGACTTAGTTATGGCTAGATTCCATAATCTTTACTCATCCTAATTAGCCTCTGAATTTGAATGGTCCATTGATTATAGTACTCCAAAAGACTGATAGAACATCCTCATTTATGTTGGAAATAGGCATTTTAAGAAAAGTTATTGTTATTGTGAAAGGCAATGAAGTTCACATCCCAAGTCACTTATTACAACTCTACAAATGTTTATGCAGTAACATGTAAATGCAAGAAAGGTGTTACTCAGGGTTAAAAATACCATGCATCTCTCAAACATAGGCAGAATGTAGGTTTTATGTACCCTTCGCACCTGAGGTTTGGAGGTCACATGGTACATTTTCTTCTATATAGTGACTTCCCTTGCCTTTTCCTTGCCTCACCCATAATATTCTACGTATTTTTCTAAACATAGGTGCTTGGACTCCAGACATAACACTGTAAAAATCTGTCAGCTCAGTTCAAGTCAGATAATGCCCTTGGCTACTTTTATCTTCCAGTATGTCACAAATGACCACTCATTTCTTGACAGAGGTGTCTGGGTCGGAATACGCCCAGCTTCCTGCTGGTAGCAATTAAAATTATCCACCACCCATGGGTAGATTTGAATTAAAGTACCAGCAGAAAAATGACTCTTGTAGCCAGATAGGTCATGCATCAATAGCAAGGTATAAGCAAAGGTGGCACTAGAAGGTGAACTGCATGTTACAACAGAGCAAAAAAGGAGAAAAATTCTAACCTCAATGTCATATGAATAATGGAGAAATATTACCACTGACACAAGAACAGGCTAGTGCATTGCTGAGGGAACAGTGACACAAATGGCAATGATGGCTGTAACATCTGGGAAAAGAGATGGAAGAGCCAGGTAAAGCACTGGGGATGCCGTCAGGGTAACTCCTACATCTGAGAATGGCAAGGACTGCTGGATCCTCAAAGGAGTGGTGAAGATATCATTTCCAACTGACACAGATTTCAAGCCAGGACATATCTAAAGGCCCTGTTCTGCCCTTAGTTGATTTCAGTAAGTTTCATGAGTAAACATAATGGCAAATAGCTATAAATAGCCCTAAACCCCCCATTTTTTTTAGTCTGTTACAAATCAGTGTTTACAAATGACAGAAACAGAAGATAAGCAATTCCTTTAGGTCCAGCTCTTAAGGTTTCCAAACTGATTTATGGTCCCTCAACCAATTATGCAGCACTTTCTGTCTGCCTGCAGAGGACTGGGATGAAGAGGCTCCACCTCCTGCTAAAGCCAGATCTATAGTAAGTAATTTTACTTGCCTATTGCTGACATTGCTATATGGCATTGCATTATTACACAGTTGCAAATGAGTGGGGGAAGTTGCCTGCACAACTATGTAAAGACAGTAGTCCATAAACAAGCATTGGTATTACAGTGTGTGCTTATCCTATGGAAAAGCATGAGGACTGTGCTCTTGCCAATGAAAGTTGTTCCTGTCTCTGCATATCTTTTGCCTTGCTGTTCTGCTTACTCCAAAGCAAGGGTCAAGTTAAGTCCAAGCCTCTCCATAGCTGAGCATATTTTTCTTTATCTATTGAGATAGCTCAGGGTCAGATTAAGAATAAAAATATTTGTTCAAATTATTTTTATCAAAGTAATTCTACTGGAAACTGCAGAATTTTCAAAGCTGCCTAAGGCAAAAAAAAAAAGGAGAAGGAAATGTTATTAAAAGATGGCATGAGCTTTTAATCATGCACAGTATTTTATTGCCTTGTATATTCTTCCCCAGTGAAATTTATACCTCTAAATAAATGTGTATATTCTACAAAGAACATGCCAAAACAATTCTCTTTCAAAATTGATGGTGCTTCTAATTTTAGGGAGACTAAAAAAGAAAAGAAAAAAATTGATCCAGGTAATACCTGGGCTGAACTTAAGCTATTTGATATGTATCTAGCTAGCTATACTTAAATGCATATTTAAAAAAACCAAACATATCACTGCGTGTCCTACCTCCTTTATGGCCAGTTATTATGCCCACTGGTGTATGCATTCTGGGTGCTGTAATGCAAATGCCCATGTTCTTTCAACAGTCAGTGGGGGAGAGATGGCACCAGAATGCCATTATTTACCTTCTTTTTCCATTTACTATAGGGTGAAACCTGGACAGTGTTCTTTGGCTGGGTAGCTGGGATTTATATGGCTAAAATTAAGTTCAGTAAATCCCGATTTTGATGCCTGATAGTACTGATGCAAAGTTTTGTGCAAGATGGATAGAAACACAACAAATGAAGAAAAATATAGTTCTTAATGAATATTAGTAGTTTTTAAATGAGAAATTCTTCATTATATGTCTTCCTGCTTGCTAATGGACTCTGCCACAGAGCTTCTGCAGTGCTTGAAGTTCAACATCATGATTTTTGGACCCACTTTCATACTTGGAGAACTCATCTATAATGGCAGAACAGCATGGAAACTATAGGAGTAAAAAAATCTATCCATGTGTCTCTCAAAGATTTGGTTGGTTACAGTTTTAGCTAGTCTTATATTTCATCATCCAGTTTCCCTACCTGGACTTTCACATGGCTGATAAAGAAATTAATTACATAATGATTTCATAAGAATCTGCCATGACAAATTATAGATGCGAGATTACTATTTCATGGTTATTTACTAGTGCCACTTCAAGTTGTAAGCATAAAAAATGCTTAGTCTCTCTATAATCTATCTTTCAAATTGTGCTCAAGAACACAGTGATCAAAAAGGTGTGCACAGCATAGCAATTACAGTTGTGATTTTCCAAGAAAAACGGCAAGGCATTTTGGATAATCAGTAAGACTGAATGAAACTCTGGGAAAAAAATCGGGGGAAAAAAAACCTAGAGGAGAACATGGCATTCCTACAGCTTGCCTCCGCTGAACTCCCCTGCTGTGACGCATAATTGTGCCAGACAACCACAGGTAACATGGCAAAGACTGAAGAGATAACTGAACTCTGGAAAGGTTTGTTTATCCAGTCCATGAGGTATGCACCAAATCGCAGGTAGTTTAGTGACAGTAGAACTAAACTAATGAGGTCTGGTTTGCTGTGGCTTTGTGTGTCACGGATGCCTTCTCCAGTGTGCCCAAGACCCAACTGAGGCTGAGGGAACGAGGACTGAGCTCATTCCCCTGCCCAGCTCACCATAACCACGACACGTAGAGGTATCTCGCAGGTTCAAGAGTCAGGAACCTGTGATTCAGGACTACAGGAACCTATGGTCTCTCTCTGCATAGAATACATAAGCCTTATGTTATTAGAAAACCAGGTTACAAAGGTCTAAGCATCAGGTATACCCCATTATTTGAATTCGATGTGCTAAGCAATTCGTAGCAATGCTAATATAAGAAGGATAATCAAGTTAAAGGCAACCCAAGCTGGGCATACTTTGAGCCTCTCCACTAGCCTCTAGACTCAGCAGCAGTTATGGTTTTAAGACTCCAGTGGCACAACATGAACCTAATGCTGTCATCCCTTACCCAGACGGGCATCAGAAGAACAAACGATCTCACATTAATGATCTGCTTTCCCCTTCATACTTCTGCTCTCCAACATAGCGATGAGAAAGAGAGATGCTGAGAATTTAGCATTTTTGTCTGGAGATAATTGACTTTTTCTGTCAGGATCTGAAACAAAATTTTATCCAGATTGTGTGACAATTCAGGACATGCATGGCTATGAGTGCAGGCTAAAAGAAGTCCTGCTACATTTTCATGGGTGAATGTATAATATTAACAATATGACCCAAATACACCCTTGAAGCATTAACCCTAACAAATAATAAGCCCTATAAAGAAATTATAGATTAGAAGGCAAAATAATTTCATCCAATACAGAAAGTGAAGTGTAACAAAGCTAATCTGTTAACACAGATTTATAGTATAATTGTATCCTGCTGTTTGCCAAGTAAAATAAAAGTTGCAAGTAAGGTCCAAAATTCATTTACTCGTATCCCTTAGTAGACAGTATCACTAAAAATCACATTTACAAGGAGGAAGAAGATTTCTGCTAATTTTGGTATCCTGAGATGTATGTTCCTTGTCAGGCTAAGCAGCCAACGTTATGATCTGCAGAGAAGTAATGGGTATGCTACTATTCCTATAAATGGAAGACTGCAGACAGCAGATCTCATCTTGTTCCACCTGCGGGAGATAGTGTTGTGAGTTAACAGGAGACAGGTTATGAGCCAAACTCTGTAATCAGCTACATTAGCTCAACTCTACTGATTTCAATGAGGCTTAACAAGTGTAAATGAGGACAGACTTGCCCTAACCTGAGAGCTCATGTCAGATAAAAGAATGAAAAGTCCTTGCATCTTTCTATCTTTTCCTCTTAGTAAATTTTTTAAAGTGTATATGTACAGGACTGGCTGTTATTAAAGGCAGGAGAGAGGCTACTATTGTGAGATAATATCATCACAATACATACTAAACAAGGAATGATTTTTTGTAAAGGTGACTGGCTGTAATTTGGGGTCAGAAGGCAAGGCCACTATCTAAGGCTTGAAAGTTTGTATTCTGGGGCAAGGACAACTCGACAAAATACTGACATTGGTTGTTCAGTTTATCAGAAAAGTAGAGGGGAAAAAAAAGAAAATATTCTCCATCAAAAAAATACATGAATTAAATATAATGTAGGGATTTTCTCCCTAAGGTCTCCATGATGAAGTGAGTCTTTTTTCCCCGCAGGAGAACACGTTTCTTGCTTTTTCCAAGGAAACAACTTCTGTGCTTTGCAAAGATAAAACTTCTGCCTCCGAGTGCGAAGTGGAAGCTGAATGTCAAAGGGTAAATTCCATGAGAGATGACAAGTGCTGATGGGCTTGAATTTGCACAATCAGCGGCATTCAGTCTCTCCAGGGGAGGTGACGTGGGGCGGCGAGGGAAGGAGGAAGACAAAACGAGTTCAGGCTGTCATCTCAGGAGGAAAGCCTGGTAAAAATATGTTCAGAATTTGGAGTTTGCCAATGAAATTAGCTGAAATGCCTTAAAATATTTATTTGGTGGGTTTGCTTCATGTTAATAAAGAATGGAACAATCTCTTCAAGTTCTTGTTTTGCAAAAAGAGGAGCTGGGTGTGGTGGGTTATAACACAGGGAGAGCTTATTGTTTATCCATTTTTTTCTTTCTTTGTTTTGGAAAAATAGACCCTAAGGAATGTCAGAAAAAAATGGCAAAGTAGGAAAAAGAGCAGGATGTGATTTTTCATAGGGTTAAGCACCTACTTGAAAATGCAGAAGTGCATAGCTGGCTATCTCCCATGCTATATGAATTATATGAATTACATGAGAAGAGAATGTGCTAAGAGCTTGTCTCATGTGAATTTGAGGTTTAAGAACTACCCCTGAATAACTGTTGAACTAAAGGTATCTCTACATGATAGAAATACTTTCAAGAACAGGCAAGAGTGGATTCCAAGCAAGGGTATGTAGTAGTGCACATTATAGCACACTGAAAGAAGGAAACTGTTTCAGCTTCCTGAGGAGAGCAGTTGTAGGGTCTGCTTTAGAAACACATCCCGGTCCCCTCAAAATTAGTCTAAAATAATCAGATTGGCACATATTCGTACATATATGGATGCACATACTTATACATACACACACACAAAAAGGGTATCCACAACAAAAGCAGAAGATGAAGATAAATAATCCTACCAGAACAACTGATTGCTTAGGTTGCTCTTTCCTCTGTTTTTATGAAGTCTGGAAGCATGACACATGACGCTATCTCTCCATGACTTACATATGAATATAATTTCCCTGCCATGCTATTTTTCCCCTCCAAAAAGTCCCTTCAGATCAGGGGAAGTAGATGTGGTACAGATAGCAGGTATAGGATAAAGACTAGTATTATGTATGTCAGATGTGTGGATACCCAACCAAAATCCAGAGGGAAGAAAGACCAGTCTTACTAAAATAAGAACGGACTGTGAACGTGTTATAAAAGAAATACAGCCACACGCAGTGGTACAACATTCTGCAGAAACTGGCTTTTGCAGGGACAGAGAGTATCTTCTGGCAGATTTTTAGAGTGTTTTTCCTACTTCCAGAGGTTTTTAATGCAGCATCTAACAATCTGGTTACCGTCATGTAAAACACTAGCACAGGCAAGGCCCAGAAACCTTTCACATGGCAGGTCTAGCTGAGGCCAATGCTATGAGCCTTCCTGTAGCTCATTACGCTGTAACGGAAGATAGATGCTTCTCTTTCCCCTGGGATTTTGCAGTGAGGCAGCTGGTACACATTCATTACTTTTTTGTCAATATGCACCTTTAGGCTGGTGAAGATGTAACCTTATTCTCAACTTGATTCAGAGAACTGGCGTCTTCTGTGCTTCAAAGGCAGCCTGGATCTGATGTTTCCCAGACCTACAACCAGGACTCCTTTCAGCTGGTACCAGCCTGTCACCCACTGGGACAATACTATGGGATCAGACCCTGACATAAATGACAACTGACAAGAAAGTGCTGCCAATAGAGAAAGCCAGGAATCATAAGCCTTGCATAATATTCTTAATTTCCTGGCCTATTTTACAAGTGAGAAATGGACCAAAATGGAAAGACGACAGTTATTCATCTATCAGAAACATTAGGCAAAAGGAATCAACAGGAAACTCTCATTTTTGTTATTTGCAGGTGGGGAGAAACAGAAATACTCTGTAGTGTGGAAATTCCTACCTGCCATACAATTTAAGGGTTTATCAGTCTTACTAGTTTGCCCCAAAACTGAGTGAATTGAGTTGTAGTGATAAAAACATCAGCCTGACATTGTCTTGACAGAGGAATTTCTACCAGGGATGTTGCCTGGTGCCTCTTTGAAACTCGTTCTTTTATGATTGAGCATTAGCAGGAGAATGCAGATAATAATATGGATGGGTATCTCATCCCAATTTTTCAGGACAATGACTCAGGTTTGCTGATTCCCAGGTCAGGATTAAGGTGAAGCAACGCCAGGGATCCTTTAACTCAGAAAACTTTTATTCGCTCACAACAAGAATTGGCATGCTTGCAACAAGAATTGGTATGCTGACAGTAAGAATTGGTATGAAACTACATCAGTAGACTGCGTAACATGTGCTAACCATACGTCACCAAATATATACTACAAGCCTTGCCTACTTGGGGATTAATTCAGGGAGGAGAATGAGGCGAGCCCTCCCGGCGGGCCAGGAGGCTCAGAGCGGACCCCCTGGCTTTCCAGACTCCCTCTCGGAGAGGAGCCCGGCGGCGGCTGGAGCCGCTCCGAGTCCCAGGCCTGGTCAGCGGTTGGTGTCCAGAGGGATGAGGTGGGGGGTTATGAGGAAAGCAACGAGAAAGCTCTCACCGGCCCTGGCTCCAGCGCCGCTCCCCTCAGCCCAGGGGCCCCGTTCCGCAGGGCGGGCGCAGGCGGGGCTTCAGTTCGCGCCCTTTTATCCTCTCCCGGCCCCTCCTTCGGGCGGGCACTCGAGCTCATTAGGCTCATTAGGCGTGACGGGCGGTTCGTGCTTCCCGAACCTTCGGGAAAGGGGTCGGCGGGCCGTTCGGGGGCGACGTCCCCTGGGGCGCAGCCCTGACGGCGGTCGGGTCTCTGGCCGCGGCCGGCGAGCTGCCCCGCTCGGCACGTCAGAAGAGCGTGTGCGAGCGGGGAGCCGCGCGCCCTCCGGCACGGCACGGCCTCCCGCCCCGGGCTGGTGTCCGGGCCGGATCGGGGCCGCTCGGCTGCGTTTCGCCGGCGGGTCCTTGCTGGGCAGGGTTCGTGGTTTGAGGCAGAATGTGCCCCGCCGCGATGCTCGAGACATGAACTCTTTCCGCCTCTCACAATAGGAAACACTGGAAAAGGGATCATTCTCAGCGCAGAATGATTTTAAATTACTGTTTTTTAAAAAATGGTAAGTTACAACAGAAGGTTTTTACTCCCTGAATGTAGGAGAAAACATGCTTCAGTTGTAAAAAGATCAAGCGTGAAACATAACTTCTGGACAATATATTGCGTTGATGATATGTATGTGGGGAGGGGGACCTTGGATTTTGCAGAGTTATCTTTTTAAGGTATCAAGAGAACTATTTAATAAAATAAATCCAGGTATTACTAAAAAGAAATAAAGAAGGAAAACATACTGGCGTTCAATTCATTGTAATTACAAGAGAAGCACCTGAAGGAAATTAGAGAAGATAATTAAAATAGGGAATATATCCATAAAGGATCTTACACTGGCCACAGTCATGAAGATGTCTGACTACCTGTGTGGTGTCCTAGAAGGATTAAAAAAAATGAAAGTGTATTTTATGGTGTAATTTTTCATAGAATGTATGTGTGTGTGTGGCAGTCTGACAGCTCTGCCAGATACATTTCTCCATTTAGTCATGGAGGATACAGAGCACAGGACTGTCATGATTAACATTTATAAACGTCCAGACAGAGGGAAGGGCAGGTAAAAGCACTGAACCTGGCCGGCTACAAGTCAGGCTGAGCAAGCAAGAGCAAAACACTTAATGTGGCATAGTAAGCTGGTAAAATCAGCCTCCGTATTGAAGAATTAATACTTCTGTAACACAGAACAAGGGTCACTAGAAACTATTTTTATGATGATATCAACATAATAAAAAAATGCATATTTTTTGCATTCTGGAAGATATTAATTTTATTACAAACAGTCTTATTTATGAAACATACAGGTGCAGAACCACCCTGAGAAGTCAAAAAAACTAGCATATGTGCCAGAAATGGGGATTCAAACTCAGTTCAATCATTGAGATCATAGCTAGAAAACCACTGAAGAAATATGGCCTCAATCTTTCTTGCTGGAATATACCAACCATCATATATCAAAACCTGGAAAATGACATTTTTATATTAATAGGGAGAAATACTTCTCTCTTAAATCAATGACTAAACTCACATTATTTATGAGTCCCACCCATAAGCAAATGAAGAATGGATTTTTTGTTGAATTCTTTCTGTATAAAAAAGCAACACAGTTATTCTTGTATAGGCTTACATTTTAATTCACTATTGTTGGCCAGAATGATTTTTATCAATACGAGTGAGGATTTCTATGATAATGCAAATGTCACATAAAGTCACACAGGTATTCAGTATAACAGTGCAGGGAGTTGCATGCTTTTGAGTTAGATGAAGTCATCTGGAATATAAAGCAAGTCCAAAAAGCTGCTGGTGTTTCCCTGTGGAGTGGTGAGCAAAACATTATTACGAGTTATTTGTAAGGAAGTGTAACACTGCTAATAGTGCGTCAGAGGCAGAATGGGTGAGAGCAGCATAGGCACTAAATCGTGGTGGAGGATTAGAGCCCTCTGATCCACCTATACCACAATTAAGAAGAATTCTTATGAAGTTCTTGTTGACAAAAATAAATAAAACACCCATCTACCTAAATAATGAACTTAAACGGCATGTCTGTCTTTGACTTGCCAGTACCTTTCAGCTTTAAAGCAATGGATGGTTTGGTGTTACACAGTGAGCAACTTAGAGGCAGGGAAAACAGTTAATCAGTGAGCAGGAACTATAGAAGATCCTTTAATCTAGTGGTCAATGTGGCCCATACGTCTATTTACTGAAACTCCCAGGAGAAACCTGGGATGGTACCAACTTTGCACTCTGCCAGGGAGGGAAAGTGCACTGCATAAAATGAAAGAGTTTCTTCATCTATTCTGCTCCCTCCCCCCTGAGGAAAAGGCCAAAAGCTAGTCATTTTAAATGAGGAGGTTATTGGGGATTCAAAATTTCTATGTGACACGTGCTGTGTTGATCCTTGCTGAATGTGAAGATCCTTGAACAAAGACTAGTGTCTGCAGCAACGTAGCGAGGAAGGGTCTGAAAAATATTCACCTATTTCAAAGAATTTGCTTCTGCACAGAAGGCCATCATTTCACCATGTACCTCTACTAATAGCAGAAAGCAATACTGGTGAAAAAAGACACATGTGCTCCCTGTCATTCCAGAGCTGCTTGTGAAGAGGCATTTTCTAGAATCAGCAGCAGTGAGTTTTCTGTAGATAAAAAGTCTGCAAGATTTTTTGTGTTAGACGAAGTAAACTAGGTTTCCTCAGACCTTCTTAAGAAACAGAAAGGAAGTCTGAGGAACCGAAAAATCAGGCTCTGAAGCTGGAATCTGAACCACCGGGGCAGAACATCTGAATTTAATGAGGCTCTGCTTGACATCAGCAGCAGTGTTGCAAGGCCAAAGTATACAGGATTAGGCCTCAAATTAATGATGCAATGAAAAGGAAAAATGCATAATTTTAGGGAAGATCGTTTTGATGATCGATTTTATAATTATTCATGGCACCTAATGTGAATTATCTGGATACTTTTATTGATGGCATTTATTAATGCATTAAATTTTAAACTGTGCTCTGGAAGACAGTATAATACAGGCAGGAAACAGAAAGAGAGGTCAAAATCTTTCAAAAGAGGCTGAGAAATAAGGATGCTTCATGCAATTAAATGGTACGTACAGAATCCAGCTACTGCTATGTCACTGTCATAAGCCTAATCCCTTATTACAGGGCTGCTGCAACAACTCAAGGTTGAATTCTTATATCAGATCTTTTAATTTTTTGTGGTATAATCAATTAATGAAACATTAAAAAAACATCCTTTCCAAATGCAGTTTCCAAAAGAAAATTAAAGTCAGCTTAAAATCCCCTTGTACTCTCTTCATGGCTGCTTTATTTACACAGTGCTTCTGTGGTCCCATATTTGTGAAAGCCTTCCATCATCATGCTAGTAGTTCAGACTTGCTTCCTTCCCACACTCACTACAGACTCCTTGCTTCTGAAGCTGTAGTACTTAAAATCTGATTTTATTGTAGTGAACCTGCAACAAAACTGTGGTAGTTTTCCCACAGTGAAGCAAGGCTTGCTACTTATTACACCATAAGAGATCAAAATTATTCATAGTGTGAATGGACTTACTGATTTTGAAGTCAGAGTTTTTTGCCTGGGAAGAATCTAGTGGAGACTGTTGATTTTCATGCAGATGGACTCCTTAGCTGTTTGAGACCTTATCCTATCTTTGCTGTAAGGTAGCTACAACAACTTTAAGACCTAAGGCAATCAGAGTTGCTTCACATCACCAATAGTGGGAAACACGGTCTTTCAGATAAGTGAGGTGGCAGAAAAATTTCTTCTGCACTCTCATGAATATCCAGCTTCCTCTTTATCCCCCAACAGCATTTTATCTTCAAGCAGTAGAGGGATAGGAAAACCCTGATTACTAAGGAGAGTGCCTTTTATGCTAAAGTATTTTCATTTCCATACTATTCTGTGGAACAATGCATCAAAAACCTCTGTATCAGGTGAAATGCACACTGTGATTTGTATACACTCCCACATAAAAAGGAGGTTAGTAAGACAAATCCCGCTTGGCAGTCTAGATGTTCCAACAGAGCAGAGCTTTGTGAAATGTAAAGCATTCTCCTTAATCTTTATGATTTTATGGAGCTTGCAAAATTGCAATGTTTTCAGCAGTAAAATGTGTGACATTCTTCAACATATCCCTGACATTAAACACAGCACTGTTTATTTCATGCCAGCAGCACTGGCAGGACAGCTTTTGCTGGTGCAGTCTCTGATTTCAGATAGGGTTGGCTGAGTTTTGTCTTCAGAAAGCTCTGGTCCAGCTGCAGCCAGGTGCTTGCTAACTTTCTTTTCAATATCTGACTGGCTAAGCTCAGAAGAATTAACTTGCTCTTGCTCCTCCCTGTGTGAAAGGATATGAGGAGTAAAGCCCTGAAAACCTTTCAAAGATTTCAAGTCCCCTGCAAAAACCACTGAAGAACTGGGATTTCTTCTTTTCAGTAGCAGATAGCTGATCCCTTCTGCTAAATAACAATGAATAATGTGGAGTTTGGGTAGACATTTGGACCATTATTTGGGAAAAGAGGAGGCTGGGAGGTCTACTACATAGCTGCAGAGTATTAGGCTTAGGATCCAAATTCAAGCTAGGGCATGTTTTCCCAGCTCTATCTCAACAGCTGCCTCCTAGCTGCTTTACATGTACAAATCTTCTACAAAGATTGAGTAACAGCCTGTAATTTTTCCTTTGGCTCAGTGTTTCAGCTGTATGATAACAGTACTGTTGCATGAGCCACTATTATACACGCTTACCTTCGAAACCCCCATGGAAGCGTGTGATGGAGAAGGGAGGTATTGCTACTTACAAGCTGACAGTTTACCCAAATTCTAATTTCCTACTCTCCACTTTGATCCAGCAGACAAGGCAGCCGGTGCTATCCAGGGCCAGATCTTGCTGTTTTTCTAGGGGTCTGAGAAAGGATGGAGGGGAGGGCACTGGCTCTCCCTAGCAGCTGTCAAAGGCTTTCTGGTGCAGCTGCACACATCCAGCTCTGTGGGAGGCCGCAGGAGGTCTGACAATGATCTCAGAGTAGTACCATTGCAAAGCCACGCACTGTGGTTTTCTGTACGCCCGCAGAGATGCATCAGCCCTGGCACCCATCTCACAGCAAGGGAAAGATGGGAGCACCCTGCTTTCTCTGGCTACGGATTCACCAGCTGCAGCAAAGACCCCTGAGCAGGGACTGAGGCGACAGTCTGCCTCACGCTCAGGTCTCTGCTCTCACCTGAGCATCCTCACCTTTCCTGCTGCAGAGAAAGTTGTGCTCATACACAGGGGCCACTTAATGCTTTCCAAAATGTTCTTCCAGTCACCTCGGCCCGGGGAGGATTTTCCACAAAGTGCTCAGGCTTTTGGATCTGTTTTTAGTGACAATCTGCTCATCACTTCAAGAGGCCCTGAACTGATGGTATCCAGCTAGCGTAACGGCTGCCCAGTGATCCAAACGAGATCATCAGCACTAAATGTGCATGATTTCAAGTCTCCTGAGCTCCATTTCTTCAAGTGTGTGTCGTTATTCTTCTTCCATACATGCTCAAAAGGAAGACTGGTTTAAAGACTCTCACTTCAGCTGTTTATTAGATGAGATAACACAAACATTTCATTTTGAGCACTTGAGCAAAGTTTATAGTTTCCCTTCCAGGGTGGCTGACCTGAAAACCTCTCCAACAACACTCTTGAGAAGAAGCATAGAAATGTTTGTCTTAAAATCAATTTCAGATAGCTATTAATAATCAAAATCAGTATAGCAATAGAAACCAAGATGCAAACCTCATTATAACACTTTCTAGGCCTCCCTGTGTTTAATGCAATACCATATAGCTGGCTTAGAATTGATATTTCCTTTGATAGTGCTATTACAATGGCACGTAGTATACAGAGAGGTATTAATCTTGTTTGCACTGCTCACAGCCCCTGCTGACCTAAAAATTAGAGCTCAAATTCAGATCAGGTCTGTGTTTTACTGTTTCACAAGTTAGAGAGCTGTTACCCTGTTTGCAGGGCAAATGATCAAGCTCACAGTTGTTCTGCACTGGATGGATGCTCTTGCTGATAAGAGAGATGCTAAAATCATAGTTCCTGAGAATCTAAACTTACATTCGAGTTAGTAAATGTAAATGAAACTTCCTGGTCCCTGTTTTCTCATATTATTCACTTCGGCAGACAAGTGTAACCCTGTGGCCAGGTTGGTCTGATAAATGTTTAAAGTGTTGGTCATGTGCATCAAGCATAAATCCATACAATGTTTCAAGTAGATAGTAGTTTCAATTTTTCCATGCTAAGAAGCCATCAGGATAGCACAACTCACTCATTTTTTTTGTTATGTTTTATAAGACATTCTCTAAAGAAGTGCTTTCTTCCCACAAGTAAACTCTCCAGTTTGTCCTCAGCTTGTTTCTTTCTATGTATTGCACATTTCTTCCTGGATTAAGCAAAGCAGCAGTCTGCATGCCAAATTTGAAGTCATCTGCAACCCCATTATGCTGTAAAAAAAATTTATAGTACTGATATCCTAAACTAGATTTTAATAGGTATTGTGATAAGAGAGGTGTTATTGTATTACCAGCCTTGAATTAATTTTCATTATCTTTCTTTCTTTTAATTAATCATTTTTTTTCTCCTTCCTTTCTTGCACTGAGAGTCCAGTAAGACCTAATGGACACTGGGGAAGTGGGGAGAGGGGAGAATAAATGGAATATAAGGTTGTAGAAGCAACAATTTTCTTAAATAACTAAGGCCATGTAAAGGAAGGAATTAATCTTTTAAATTAATTAGACACATTAGCACAAAAAGATTAAAAGGACTGGAGAGTGCCCTTTTGTGATCAGCCTGAAGTTATGAATCTTTCAAATTACACCTGGAATTATTCAACCCCTTCAAAATGAAATGCAGTTTCACGTTTTAAACAGACTTTCAGAATGTGGAGCAGAGGTTATGTTTTTAAAATATAGTGATAGTTGCTTCAGAAAAATTGGTGAAAGGAGTGAGAAGAAAGCGTAAGGATTGTCTCATACATGTCTTAGAAAGGAAGGTTAATGGAGATCACTAGATTGATTATGATGATCCCTTACATACTGAAATGTATCAAGGCTCACTCAGATTTCATGAAACAAACCCACTGGAGTTTTAGGTCATACTTCAGTCTTCTGAGGAACTTCAGCTGTATAACATGTGTAGAGAGCAGGTCACCACTAACATCCTAGGCCTTTGGAATGTAAAGAACTGATGAGCTAAAATATACCTGGATAAACCTTATGGCTAACCATGTCTAGGCTACAAACACCATCAAGATCCCAAGCTGGTACAAGATCCCTTCCTTATCCAGAACCAGTGATGAGTCTTAGGCCACATTGACCAAGACACTTGCCAGGCGCCCAGCAGTGTTTTAGCAGAGCTCTGGTCCAATATTGTTGTCTTCATCTAGGTCCAAGCCCCAGTGCTACAGAGGAGAGCAAACCCCCCAAACTGTGCAGTGATGCTGATGGGAGATCCTTTTTTGATCTTTGCTGACAAATGGTGAAGGCTTGAAGTATGAGATTTAATTAATTTTATTGCCTTCAATTATCTACAGTACTAAGAATGTGTTTGGAACCTGGAAAGGAGGGGATGAATAGGGTACTCTGCAATCTCCTGTTCTGGTCTCCCAGTTAGAATTCCCTTCATCTCAACTGTATTATTATCCATTCAAAATTTCAGTTGACTCATTTCAATACAGTTTTCAATTTTTCAAATTGAAAAACTTATTTGTGCAATTAGAAATAGTATTTCATATTTTGTAGAAGGAAACCTGAAATCTAATACTCTAGGTGCTACATGAGTGTTGAGGAACTCTGATCAAATAAGAAGACATTCAGCTGGTTCACTGTAAAGATCAGTAAGAAACAACATCCTTGCCCTGACACTCAATGGATAATACCTTGGCAACAGTAGAAGCAATGGCACAACTCTTGATCAGTGCAGTGGAGCGAAGATTTCACAGCCAATATCAATCAGGATTCAACCAGTAGCAAAAAAGATTGAGTCACAGAGATAGCAAACAGCATAATAAATGTCTAATAAGAAAACAGAAGTAACTGTTTGACACTGGCCTAATTAATACCAAGTACACATTTCTCTCTGTTTTTTCCATGTTTAAAACAGCGTAAGCCAAAATGGCACTTCTGACAAAAATGACTTGATCCAAACACAAATTCTACATATGAATGCTTATGAACTCTGGATGATTCAAAGCCAGTACTACATTCTGTGACTCTTAATGGGAGGTTTACACTTAGATGCGCTAGGTAGGAGGTCTAGCTACATAGTCAGGAAGAAGACTGGCCTTCTACTGTCTTGTACTCAGGCTGCCACCTTTAGACAGTTCTCTCAGAGATGGGAAATTATTTGTCAGTGTCTCTAAGGATATTTCAAAATGCTTCAAGATCATATATATTGCCATATATTCACTTAAAATATCAACTCCCATCTCCCTCATAAAACCTGTGCAATTAGATTACTCTGGCATAGGATTTGGGGGAGCACCCTCTGAAACCCAGTACCACTCAGTGTGTGTAAGCAGAGGGAGGTACAAAATCCATCCATGTGATTCTGCAGTGATTTGCTTTCTCCATGTAGTTCTACCATAGAGCAGAAATAGGAAGCTTCTTTATCTCTCTTTTTTCCTTTCTTTCTTTTCTTTTTTTTTTTTTTTTTGTGGGAGATACTAATGCTTCTGCAGAGAAAATGGAAGCAAAACACCACCTTGCACTCTCTATAGTGCATAGAAAGTATTATGTTCCATTCTGAGGGACTGCCTACGCTGCTTGGATGCCTCCTTTATACAAACAGTCACATTAATAAAGAATGTCTCCCCTTTTAACCACCCTGAAGCTGATTTCTCATCTGGGAGGTTATAAATTATTTTTAGAGGTTAATTGTTATGCAAATCTGCTCATCATGGGGTTCCAGCATCCAGAGAAATGAGAAAACATTCCCTTCCCCAGTGGCAGAGGCTCATAGAGGACACCTTTTCATTTCTAAAACCATTTGGAGAGGATTATGTGCCATATGTTTTCTCAAATATATCGCACACTAAATGTAAGAAACCTGTATTAACACGGTGTTAAGGTTGCACAATTACAACATAATTGTATATTAATGTGCCTATTTTGTGTATCTGTATATTTCATAGTATGCATTTCAAAACATAGTGCCCAATCCTGTAAATTCTGCTCAGATGAACAGTCATCACATAGGCAAGTATCCCCTCTGACATCTGCAAGTAAGCTTTGCAGAATCAAATCACAAACAATACATATATTTTAAGTATATGTTTAACAAGAGAAATGGAGATAGCAAATGCTATAGGCCAGATGATGAAGACAAAAGGATTTTGCAATGAGATTTTTTTTCACCTAAGAGTAAACAGGAAAAAAATACATTCATTTCTTATTCATTTCTCATTTCTTGTACTGTGAGATTCAACTCACATTGCTACCTTCACTTACCAGGTAAACTAGTGGTAAAAGATGGTTTGGTGTGAGTTTGTGTGAATGGGCTGTATAGGTAACTACTGGTGTGGATGGAGAAAGAGGTCCCAGAAAACAGCAGGCTGAAGGGTAGGAAAAAACATGTGCTGAGAAGTAGAATGTGAAAGCCTCCCAAAACCTGAAGCTCCAGAGACTGATGGTCCTGTTGAATCCACAAGAACTGATGAACTCAGGACACCAAGAGCCTGCCACATCTGCCCAGGGCCAGCAGCACCCACTGGCATCAACAACAAGCCATATAGCTCCTTCCTGATTCTTTTAAAAATAACAATTTGAACAGTAAAAGATGTTATAATAAATATCTGTTGTAATCTGTAGCCCCCTAACTTGGTCTCCTGTCAGGGCATTCTGCAGCACTACCCTTTGAGACAGCTACAAAAAGTTGTCACGGGATAAACACATGGGCCTGATAATTATCTTGGTGGTTCTTCGTAGAGGTTTTCAGGGATACAGTATGCTCCCATCATTCAGGAACTACAGGGATCCTGAGCAGCCAGGTCTCTTTCCCGAGATCTTGGTACAGTGCTGTGGAATTGAAACTTACAGAATCTTTGCAATGGGGAAAAGTAAGAGTGTATAAGGCCCATCATTTTTGCTAGGTCTTGTATGAGGTCAGAAAAATCTGTTTTCCAGCAGATAGGGGACAAGATAAAGAGTAGGACAACAATAACTCAGATTGAAGAAAATTGCATTACAGCAATTATCAACATTACTCTATGCTGCTTGTTCCTCCCAGCATATATAATATACTTTTAGGTCTTTTTAATAGTAGCAATAATAACTCTGGGAGGGGAATTTCTGAATTTTGATGAATAATTCTCTAATTTGGAAGTTAATACTCAGTCAAGTTCCAGGAGAGGTCCAAGAACTGTATTTCTTTAAATATAAGGAAATGTATCTATGTTAGGAACACAGATCAAAAGACTTCAGACATAGTCATAAACAAACAGAAGGTCATTCTGAGGCAGATGTGTGATACTAATTTACACAGCACTGATTTATTGAAGTACCTTGGAAATATGAAGAATAAATTTCACCAAATAAACTACACCATTTAAAGTGGTGGATGGTAACTTTTTTCCTTCAGCATCAGATAATTATAGCTTTTTTCCAAATTTTCATCAGCAAAAAGGTGAAATCATCCGTAAGTTTCAAGTAATAATGAATATAACTTACGGCAAAAATATAGTACATTCAAATATTAATGATTATACTATATTTTTTCCAAAAGTATCTGCAAACTGCTTTAAGTACTCAATTTATTCCCAGTCCATCCTGTTCCAAAATCCAGTGCCTTGTAGGGAATAAGTATCTTTGTTGTGTCAGTGCTGTGGGAACATGTCTACCTTTTAGGGCATTCTCTTAGCAGACCAGAAGTCCTACTTCCAGGACACTTCAAAGCCTTCCTCTTTGAATACCCTCCCTGCCAGTCAGAGTAGGGGTTGGGTCTGGGCAACCAAATTCCTCTTAAAGGAATGGACACTATAATACGTGATAGGGTCCAAACAGTAGTTTCCCAAAAAAGGAGGTACCTAAAAAAACCCAAGTAGCAGTTTTTCAAAATGTCATCCATAATTAATACCTTTTAAATGTATATTTTAAACCTGCAATTTATTTAACAGTGGATTCTGACAGCTACCTCTTTTTGAACTTGAAGATAATGCATCATTCAGTGACAAAGCATTAAGGTGTATAATTTTTATTTAAAAGAAATTTACTTATTATTTTATTATGTATGCAAGTTGACATTTAAGTGGTGTTTGGGAGCAGTAGGGAGCAGAGAAAACAAATAGTCCCTGGTTCTTCCCAATTACTTTGAGAAGGATTAGGTATCCTCCGAATCATGTTGATACATTTTGAGCCAATGAGATAAAGATGGTATTTTAATATGACTTGGGCACATCCTGAGAACAACATGAATTTGAATGAGAAGAAATTACAAGTGAGGCAGTACTATGGAGGTGACCACAGATGAAGAGCCCTTAGAACCAGAGTCTTACTCTATAAAAAGAAGAAAGAAAAGTACTTGAACTTAACATCTGGATCTTATTTCACAAATTCCTCAGGAGGAAAGAGTCAACAAAAGCAATAGTAGCTTCCCTAGCAGAAGTGGGTCAACAGAAAAAGACTGTATGGGCTAGTTTCAATGTATTTTTATAAAATCTCACTGAAATGGATGAATGCTATAAAGAGATACACATTTAAGGAGGATGAGTGGTTGGACAGTGCCCCCTGTAAGAATCAATAAAATGCATTTACCTCTAAGAACTGAGTCCTTTGGTATCCTGAACCCAAGTGGGTCTGGACTCCTTGCAAAGTTGCCAGAGCTCCATACAGCTGTGGGAATCAAGCCCTACACATCTCATCGAGGGACTCCAGGCTCATGCAGAAAGCTGTTTCTGCTAAAGCTGCAGCTGCCTGTAGTTATTGGGGCAGGCAATGAATTCCTTTATGTGTGTCCTGCTAATAATTTCAGTGCTACATACTTTTCCCATCTATGAAACACTGACTTTGCACTATGGTGGATGAGGGTTTTTTTGTTAAACAAGTCAGAAAATTCTCATGAAGTTCTCATATGAGCAGTAACTTGGTTTTTTACATGCGTGAGGATGTTATCTTATGCTGTGACACAGCTGTAGTCAGCAATTGGGCTGAAACTGAACTCCCTCTGTTACAAAAAGAAAAAAGGCTACTCGTGGAGCATTTTCCACATCCCTTTAATTTTGGAAATTGCACGCAGCCTCCTTGATGTCCTTCCCTGTTCAGAATTGCCTGAGTTAACCTTTAGGCATGTTGCAAAACTCTTTAATTTCCACCATTTTTTTGTTGTTGTTTTATGAGGGATAAGAGCAATTGCAAGTGCAGGTAGATTTTGGGGTGAGATAAGAGCATTCCAGTTATTGCCTGGGTTCTATCACATCTGGGCCTTGCAGAGATTTTAGAATTACAATAGGAGAGCTTTGATATTATTGGTATTTTAGGTTAAGCCAAGAGAACCTTCAGCAACCGACTGATCTTTTAACTTTTAACAGATTGAGGTAAATAATTTAAAAACTTGAGTTCAGAGTTTGGAGAAATATCTCCAATATGAGTTTTAGTTAATGTATGAACATTAACTATGGATTTCCTGAATTTGTGTATGTAAAACATCAATTTGAATACTGTGTGGTGCAACCTTAGATCAAATGCAATGTGTATAACTCTGAAATTAAAAGAAGAGAAAGAAACATTACTAAATATCTAGCAAGAAAAGTGAAATATATATAAAAAAAGCTCTGGGTGTGTTGGGTCCATCAGAAATCAGTTTTCCTTCAGGCAAAACCTTTTTGTCAGGTGATTTCTTTATCAGAACAATTTTTATGACTTCTTACTCTAAATTCTATTATTCAATCAGTAAAGTTGACAAGTACAAATATTTCCCTTCATTGCCAATTTAGCACTTTTCTCTAGCATTCTGCATGCCAAATAGAATTGTAGATTTTCCTTGTAAAACTACTTTAGATTTTACAAGTTAAGGGGGAAGGAACAAAAGAAACACAGCTTGTTTTAATAAAAATATTGACTCATGGCTTTGCAAAACAGAGCTGAAATGGAAATTTTCCCTGATTTTTTTTTCTCCTACTATTTTAAAAATAAGGTTTCTCATTAAAATCCAAAGGGTAGCTTTGTTTCTGTCATAGAAGACATGCTTTTCCTTTGTAGAACATCCCAACTGAGTAATTCATTCCCATCAGAGCTCTATTAGCAAGAGGAAGGTGGATGTTGCTTAAAAAAAGAGGGCTTAGATCCAGCAGAGCACTTAAGCAAGTGCTTAACTTGTCAGTACTGCTAATTACATATTTAAAATTAAGCATGTGCTTAAGTGCTGTGTTGGTTTGGTGCCTACCTCCATAACTTTTGGTCAGGAATGATTACTGCTTGTTGGTAGTGCTCTGACTTAAGAAAATTCATAACTTTCATACTATTTCTAGAGCCTATTTGCCAAACATCACTACCATAAAACCCATCGACACACTCAGCAGAGAAGCCAGACGAGGAGCTTGCAGTTAGGTTCATTCTGTCAGCTCCACCTGTAACAGCAAAGAGAGGACTAGGGAGTGAGATTTTTCTCCAGATTTAGGCATGTACACCTGCCTAGCTGCATGGGCTCTCCTCATGGACAACGGAGAGAAATAAGCACATACAGAGACCAATTCACCTCAGAGTACTTCAGAGAAGCATCAAACGGATCATTATGATTTGTTTAAAAGTGCCTGCTTCTCTCCATTGACTGTAGAGTGAGATGAGAGGATTGAAAGTGAGATCTTGGTTGTAGACAGAATGTAAGGGCAGCTGAGATGAATCCCTCACCTCTCCACTCAGTGCATGAACCACTATTCCAGGTCTTTACATAAGCAATATATTAAAGAAGAAAACCTCACAAGGTTAAATTCACATTTTATAGAACATTTTAAAAAACTGTTGGGCATGGTTCTAAAAACTCATTGCATTTCTATTTGTGTTCTCCCTGGCAGTGGTAAATAGTTTTAATTCGCATAAAATTCATGTTAGCACTAACCTGCAGGCTATCATACTTATTCTCAGAGTGCTTCTAAATACTTCTCTGCAAAAAGTAAGAGCTGTGGTCCCATCTGGTACACATTAAGAATCCATGGTTAGCTTCCCCATGGCAAGTCCTCAGAACAATAATCACAATTTCCCCAACCATAGCTATGCACCTGAGGGTTGTCTGGTCAGCACTTCCATATAATAGCTGCATGAGCTCAGCAAGAGGCTGCTCTGGCTTCCCTGATCCTCTGAAAAGGACTTGGAAAAAATCAAAAAAGGGCAGAAATCAGTGAGGAGATGAAGCATTTGTAATTCTTTTTTCCTACATCACCAACAGGTACACATTTGCTTTGTCACATTTTCAGTGGGAAAGAATGAAGTTCCCTTTCTCCCCCACTTCCAAAATTTGTTATTGATTTACCAGTTTAAACATATGTGTTGCATTGTAAACTATTCTGCACATTTAGTAAAACTTGCATAAGCATCATCATGAATAAACTTTGGGAAAAGAAGAACACCTCTTACATGCATGTTTTGGGGGCGGGGGTTGGTAGCGGGGGAGCGGGCTACAGGGGTGACTCCTGTGAGAAGCTGCTAGAACCTTCACCAGCTCCAAGTTGAGCGGCTTCATGGTGCTTTGTTGCTGGCTGGACTTAAACCACAACAATGCATTTGAAAATGCTTATTTTCTCTGGGTTTTTTCAGGCTTGTGAGAGATTACAGAAGGGCATTGAGCATAAAGTTGCCAAAGTGCTTACAATTGGTATTAAATACAAGGCAGGGTGCCATTATGAAAATGAAAGTCAGCTAAGAGAGTTTTCTGGAGACTGCACAGGAATCTAGTGCTGAGATTCATTGAGCAATGGGACATGTAGACCATAACGGGGGAAGCATAGTGTGGCAATATGCATATGACCAAGTTTTCCATCTTATCTACCAACAGGTAGCAATCTACACAAAAATGCCTTAAACCTTGCTGTTTTGCAGTGTTATTTAGAGAATTTCATTGTATTTCTCCTCCTCATTCAAGTTATAATCACCAAAGAAGCTGGAAAGGACCTTGACAGCTCACCTTGAGACCTGAGAGCTATTTTATTACCCCAATACAGGATCAGTTGTGTTTGCAATAAGTAGTATGTTCTTAAAATCTTAAACTGCTGGAGGTTCCATGTCCTCTCCAAACAAATTACTGAAATGTCAACTGGTATTATAATGTCTCACCTAAATCTGCCTTACTTCAACTTATTACTTATTTTCCATGTCCCATTGGATGGACATTAGGGATGTCAAAGACTCAGTCCCAGGGCTGGGAAACTTCTCTAATTTTGAGTGCCTACATCTGAGCTCGTTATCCTAGTAACCCACTTCAACTGAAATAAATAAGCACATTTAGAACTCAGTCAATCTCATCTATTTCATCTCTTTGTTTCAAAGGGAGATGAATTGTGCCCTTGAAGTACTGTCTCTTCGGTGGATTTGTAATGGGAGTTCAGGTGTAGGTATGTACATTGCAGATATCTCGTTGGTCAAATGAACCCTACCCTGTTCATAGTGGGATGATGGGAATACTTAATTTTCATTCATTATCCTGGCAGGCCCTATATGTTGTGCACTGTAGGGATCTCTGACTATGAGATGGCACCTGTATCAATATGACTTCAATACAAAGAACTTGCTCTTTTATCCCATTAGCTGCCTTTAGTATGTCAAATTGTCACCAGTGGAACTAAAACAGCATCTGATTTTAGGGAATCCTTCAGTTCTTGCCTGACTCCATTATTATGAGAGCCTGCATTTTTTTCATCCCATCTAAGGAACAGTAGTAGTGTAAGAGGACCAATGTAACTTTCCAGATGTGTATTTTTCTAATACTGGGATGTTTCTGTTTGTTTGGATTCCTGCAGAGATGGAATGTGCAGCTGCAGTAATCATGACTCTCAACAGCAAGATTAACTCCTCTTAATTGAAGAACAGAAGACAAATTAAAACAAAGCAAATGATTTGCTGATTTTATGCCAGGTTTCAGGAAAGTGGTCAAAGTCAGTAACAGTTACAGGGACACAAGCTGATTCAAGTCCAGAGAATTATTCTTGACTTTATAAGCTTCTCATTATAAGTGGCTATTGCACTATACACAGCTCATTGCTATCCGTGCAACTGCAGTAGGTGCAGTTGCACCGATAGTTTAAAAAAACCCAGTAAGTAGAACCACTGTTGTTGCCCTGTAGAAAAAAATGCTGGAGAGTCTGATCCTCAGGATGCTCCATGAAATGGTTATGGACCTGTGCTGGTGTAATCAAGATCAGCATGTAGTTTTCAACTAGGGTAAAGGGATCCTCAGAGCAGAGCTTGGTGATATTTAGCAAGTAAGGCTCTGTGTCAGATTCTGGTAACATTATGACAATGAAATCTGTGGACATAACAGAAATGCTATTGAGTCACAATTTTCTGGAATGAGGCAACTGGACAGGTCTGCCATGATTTCTTGCTGCTGCATAATGGTCTAAGCTGAAAACACAATATGTACTCAAGTATAGGAATATTCTAGTACTTATTTTTTATTTTCATATTGTCACATTAAAGTAGGCCTAGCTCGGTGATTGCTTTGAAATGAAGTCAGGAAAACTAGATAAGGTACAACAGGAGAACATTTTCCTTCGAAGAAAATTGTGATGTTTTCAGTTGCAACCCACAAAGCATCTACCCTCATCCACAGCAAAAGTAGTATCAGATCTTTCAAAATCTTGTATTTTTGTGTTCACAGTGCTTCTCAGTGAAGTGATAACCTCTAGTCTTTATGAAGAAGGTTTTGAGCCCTTCTGGTTCCAAGGCTTTCTTCCTCTCTGTAAATCAATTAATTTCTGTCTGTTTGTCATGCTCCTGGTCTGACTGAAACATGTAACTAAAAGTGTGCTATGCTCTTCCTTCATTTGCCTATACAAACAGAAACTTCCAAGCTTGTTATTAACCATTTACTGGAACAGTCTCAAGCAAGTTTATTTTAATATTATCTCAAACTCTGGTAGAAGGAAGTTTCTGCTTTGGATGATGAGGGCTAAAGGTTATGGTCATGCCAGCACAGATGCACAAAATCATTAGGGTGAGGAACTTCCCCTTGATGGTGCAGCAATTTTTTAAACTGTGTCCAATGGTAAGTACCGCAATTATGTACAAGCCACTGTTACCAGCAAAGCCATTTGCTTTGCCAGCTGTGTGGTAAGAAAGCAAATCAAACTGAAATTTTGGTCAAGCTAGTTGGTGTACTGGAGTAGAACAGTGGAAATGCACAATGCCATGATGGGCACAGTAGGTGATAGAGTATTGTTACCTGTTGTGGGGAGTTGTAAGGTATTAATCTTAAGAATGTTAATGTTAAGAAATGTTAACGTTAAGAAACCATCTTTTAATAGTTTGATGTGTATTACCACTGGATAGCAAAGCTGATGAATCCCACTGTTTATAGCAGTGATAGTTCTCTCTGCATGGAAAACAGGATCATAGGGAAGTCCTGGATTAAATTCTTTAAAACAGTGTAGTATGGGACAGAAGAGCTGGCCAAGGCCTGTGCTGCTTCATTGTTATTTTAAATACCATTATTATTAAAAAAAAAAAAAAAAAAAAAGAGGGAGGAGAGGAAACAGAAGTATAACCAGACTGCTGCTCTACTGGTTCTTTCCCCATTGGTGAGACAACTTCCACAACAAGTTTATGCAAATCCTATGCAAATAGACTGCTATGGGATGGACTAAGTCTTATTAAAACAGGAGCATATAACTGTCATCATTCTTTAAGAGTAGTTGCAAGAAATTCTATACGAACCCATGCAGCTTAAACAACTGGGTCTTCTGCTGCCAACAGTGGTACATAGCACACTACAATTGCTCAGGAGTGTGAAAAGCATTGATAGAAGAGCTTTGCACAGGAAATACTACAGAAGAACACCAAGAAGGCAAAAAGAAATCAACAGATTTAAAGGTAGCTTGACAGAGAAAATGCAGAGCAAAGAGCAAGAAAGAATAGTTTTCAGTTGTGTGTTTGGCTGAAATAGATATGGAATTGACAGTGAAGAAATAATTTCTTGTTTGATCCCTCTTGTAGTCAAGGAAACAAGACTCTGTGTATCCTTTATAGACCTACAGTTTCTTCAAGGAAATCTTAACTCCATCATCAGTCTCTTTCTTTTATGGAAACAAGTTACAAGACCTCAAGTTTTGGCCAGACCAAAAGTTCTTACACCATGAGGGTTGTAATGCGGAGCTCCTAGCTTGTGTCCAGGCAATTCAAAGACTCACAGCCCTGCTGGCTGAAGCAGAAGGTCTGAAGATCCAAAACTGCAACGGTTAAGATTTGCCCAGCCATGCCTAAAGGGAGTTGGGCAGGACCTGTTAGCAATGAATAAGAGTACATAGGCTTGATCAGCAGTCAGTTGACCTCAAATGCTTCCTCATCAATTGGACACTCCTGTCACAGCTCAGGGATCCCAACACCTGTGACAGGCATGGGATGGGAATGCATCATTGTGCAGTTCTCCTTCCAGGCATAGTCACAGCATGATAATACAGTCCCCTGGTTATGTTGACAACTCCCAGTATATGGAGAGAGCTAGGAAGAGCTGTTAGCTCTTGGTGATCTTGCTCTGGATGGAATTTCCAAGGTAAAGACTCCCTGTAATCTACCTTTTCCTCCCAGCAGAAGCAGCCATCTACCACTCCTCTGACAGCAATCTTTCATTGTCTGCCGGTACTGCCTCAAACAGAGCTTTTAAGTTAAGAGCCCCTTTTTATTAACAGGTATAAATCTAAAAAGAACCAATGTAAGGTTTTTTTCATATAAATATGGGGTCTGTGCATAGCAAAAGAGAAAGGGAGAAGTAGAAGAAAAGAATAAAGGAAAGAAAGCAGGTCCAAACCTCACACCAGGGACCTTGACTCCACTCACCACAAAACTTAAGGACAGGTATAATTGTCCTCACTTTACCCATATGAGAAAGGACACCCCCCTCCCCCCCTCAGAGACTTCCATCTTCAGTCAGTCATCCTTGCCATAAGTTTCTTTAAACTGTAACTGGATCACCTTCCAGATACTGGGGCACCCCTTTGTCAGAGGAACTCCTGAGGATACAGCCCCTATTTGATGGAACGGACAGTTACGAAATGAATGAAAGACCGACTATAGATACGATTCTTTCTTTGTAGTAGAAAACCTGTTTTACCAGCAACTATTTTTAAGGACCCTTATAACAAAATATGTGTGTTTGTACACTCAATGTTCATGTATTTTATTTTCTGACAAATATAAGACTCTAAATTTATGAATATCATGATCCGTGTGTGTGTGTTTGTGTGTTTCCTTGGGATTTTGGACCTTAGCCTGCACACTTGCTGCTTTTGACCTTAGAGATCCCAAATGTGTAGGTACCATTTGAACTAATTTGCGCAAATCAGTTTCATGTTTTTCTCTCTCTGTGAGTGTACATGTGGCTTTTAGTCACATGCAGAAGCCCTACATGTAGCAGGGGAAGCACACCTTTGGCTAGAAAGGACCAGAAATCAGCCAAAGCCAAGAATGGTGAGGACTCCATAGGGATGACATGCTGGTCCTATTAAAGTCTGTGGGACTTTTCCCATTGATGTTAGTAACTCTAGCCTTCCAGATCCGTCCTTTGAAAGATGATTTGAACAGTTCTGCTTTAGGCATTAAGGTGAGTCGGTAGGCACTAAAACTGAAAAACAGATGTGGTTTCAAATAGCATCAAAATAGCATCTAAATATTCTGCAAAGTGTTTCATTAGTATGTAATTAATCACAGGTTGTGCTCCATAGGTGAGCTTTTGCTTTCAAAACAATAAATCCACAAACTAAGTGCAAACTTGACTTCTGCTTGTCAGCTTTAAGAACTGATAATCACATGTATTTTTCTGCTCCCTGATTGCACCTTGCAGTTTTTATTTGAAGTGACCACCACAAAAACTGCTACAGTAGATTTTATGAAGAAAAGTACAAAGCTTGTATGACAGAAAACTGCAGAGTTAAGAAAATACAATCCTAGCAATTGCAGGTCCTATAATCTTCTAAATTAGCTTAGATGAATTGACTAGTGTGGAAATGAAAATATATTTCTTGTCGCTGCTACACACTCAGATCCAGATGCTGAGTATCACCTTCTTTTCCTCTCTTTTCCATGTTTGTCTTGGCATACTAAAAGAAAATATTACTTGAATATTTAAGATAGATATGCTATATCTTCATACTGACACTAAATTCTTGGAACAGCAAGAATAAACTTTTGAGGTGACTCAGAATGGGAACAGTCTCACTTGTCGGATACAGACAACAACTGTTTCTCATTTACAAACATAACAAATGACCTATGGTGTGAAAAACAACTGCAGTTCATTCGTTGTCATTCACTTTTTCTGCCCAGGTGTGAAATGTTTTTATCATAGAATCATAGAATGGTTGGGGTTGGAAGGGACCTTAAAGATCATCTAGTTTCAATCCCCCTGCCATGGGCAGGGACACCTTCCACTAGACCAGGTTGCTCAAAGCCCCGTCCAGCCTGGCCTTGAACACTGCCAGGGATGGGGCATCCACAACCTCTCTGGGCAACCTGTTCCAGTGCCTCACCACCCTCACAGTGAAGAACTTCTTCCTTACGTCTAATCTGAATCTACCCTCCTTCAGTTTGAAGCCACTACCCCTTGTCCTATTGCTACATGCCCTTGTAAAAAGTCCCTCTCCAGCTTTCTTGTAGGCCCACTTTAGGTACTGGAAGGCTGCTATAAGGTCTCCTCATATACTCTATCCTCATATACAGATACAGTCCTGCTTTCTGCTTTAGGTGTCTCATTTTCATTGCAAAACATTTTGTTTACATTAGTAGCTCATAGAATGGCTGATTAAGAAAAAGCTCAAAACTCAGAGCTGGTGTTGGTTGGTTTTGGTAACCTATCGTTTCCCTCTAGAAAGGTTATTTTCTGAGTATTCAAAGTTATGCAGGAAACCCAAGGAGTAGGTGAGTCTCTAAACACTGGCTTGTGTCATCACCTAAGAAAGGAACATGGAGAGCTGCTTGGGAATGTGAACCCTTTAGTAGAAAAGCTTTGCACAGAAAGACACTGATAAGATAGCAAGGATGTGATAAGATAGCAAGGATGTGGAGACATCTAAGCACTGGTAACTTGACCACGTTAAGAAAGGGAGAGAGAATGGGTTTGGAATTAAGAGTCAGCTGAAGTAGGCTTGGAAATGTGTGCAAAGAAATTACCTTCTGCTGTGTGCAGATTGTTTTTGGAGACACTATCTTGAGGTTTTAAGATAGTTGTCCATGCCAGATCTGGTTAAACTTACCACACTGCCAACGTTTTGACTGAATGGTGTTATTGCAGAGCACACCCACTTGGGTCATGTCTGTCTGAGGCAGAAGCCACAGCAAAGTTGGACGTTGAACATGCTGTATTTGCTGCATATTCAAATTGTCCCCTTCTGACTGTAAGGAATGTGGTAGACTGGGGTAGGGGGGAATTTTTCCAAAACAAAGGCTCAGTGAACCCAGGCTTTCAAATGAAAGTACCTGTACTGCATATATTCCCCTTTCTAGCTGGTAACTGGATGCATTTTAATGACTTCCCCACCGTCATCTATCCAGCTCTACAGCACAAATGAGATGGTCTTCAATCCCATAAATGATGCCTGAGTTATAGGAATGCTTCACAGGTTTCTAGTCTTTCTTTCAATATCTTGTCCAAGAACAGGCATCTCTTTTTCAGGGATTAATCTGTCCTTAATCCTGAGGGAGCACCATCTAGGGCAGTTCTTGGCTTCTGTGGAGTCAGCTGGACATCAGCAAGAACTATGAACTGGGCTCATCTCTGAACATACCTTCCTTCTTAGTGCTTTGTAAACTATCACTCACACCAAAAATACTACAGCAAAAAAACCCATGGAAAGAGTATCTACCATTAGTTCTCTCTCTCCCTATTCATCTTGCTAGCATTTAAAGATCAAAGGCTTATTCTTTAAATGTAGGTTCCCATTGCTGGCACAATTAGCTGTGTTCATAACTAATAGGAAGACATTTAGCTAATAGGAATTGTTGAGAGAATAGTTTTTTCATCAGCCAAATCTTATTCTTTCTCTCCCATGCTGAGTAAGCCTGCATTAAAAATTAAGAAAGTTTATGTGTTCTGATGCTTTTTTTCCTTTTTCTCCCTTTAAACTAACCTCTTCAGTACTTTTTCCTGGATAACTGACTTAATTTCTCAGCAGTCTTCTGGCATTGTCTCTTTTTCTTCCTTTTGTGGCAGTCTTAGAGTCTATTTAAAAATGGAGGATCTTTAAAAAAAACTGAACACTTCTGACATTTGTGACAAGTTGAATTCACATTTCTGTGGCAATGTTGACACCAGTCTCTCCAATATCCTGCTTATCTCACTCACACAATAGGAAAGGTTTTTTTCACTTATATGTTAAGACCTGCTCCTGCCTGTAAATATGTATATGCACTGATGCTCACAACACAAATAAGTAGGTGACAGAAACAACAGTATACTCTCAATCTTTGACAGCTTGTTTCTTCACCATCACCACCAGTTTCCCACAGGGGCAAACCATTTTTGCTGCAGCTCTACTCGAGGGTTAAATTAACATGTGCTTCCAGATACAGAACTCTCCCTGAGGGGAAAGCATGTACAAAAATGAAACAACACAAATATCCATTATTGTAAAATTGTCAAAGGCAGATGTGTACAAAATTCTCCTTGTTCTCTACTAACATTAGACAGCCCTGGAATCTCTCCAAGCACAACACTTAGATGAAGAGTACATTTTAAAATAGAATTTTAAAACAATTAAATAAGAAGAGATACTTTGGAGAGGTACCATTTGCTTTGCACTCTATACCACTTTGCCTGCTCCTGTTAGAATAATAAATACACATCCCAGATGACAGACTGCCAAAGATATTGTCCAGTAGGGACATCTGTCTTCCTCCCATAGTCTGTAAAGGATTGTTTCAGTAACTTTGGAGATGTCTTTTTGACCGTAACATTAATAAGTGGTTGCAGTGACCTAAGTAATAATATGTCCTTTGTCGAACAGTGCTCCTTTTAAACTAGCTGAACAGTTCTTTTTTAATCTGAACCTCAGGTGCAAAGCAATCCTTCAGGAAGTGAATGTACAAAACCACACCAAAATCTCTCAAGTTTAGTTTGGAATTTGAAAAAAAGAAATATCCTACTCTGGAAATGACCACAGCAAAGAATCTGATGAAAAAAATTGGCATTAAGTGTTCAAATAAAGACTTAACAATTTCAGTTTGGGGAGCTTGGTCATCCTTCTTGTCAGTTTGAACAAATATAGGAGTGCAAAAAGTGGCAGCCTGAGCCTTACCTACCTGTACCCTCATTTATAATTGGAGTTGCTCAAGAAGAAGAGCTCAGCCATAGACCCATTCAGGACTTTCCAGACTTACCTTTTCCTCAGATGGAGGCAGCTTGCCCCAGCTTTTTGACACAGCTCACTCCAGCACTGGCAAGATCAGGACCATGCAAGCAGATTAGCTTGGTTTGTTTGACTCTGCCATGGAAAAATTCTGCCATCAGGACAACCATCTCTTTGTCACAGGATGTCTTTACTAGGAATATGGTTTTCTTTCAGTAAGTCCTCCTAGGGTCAGGTCTCTTCAGGATGTCCATGTAGCCAGGCTAATGGAGAAGTTCAGAGTTTTTCATGCCTGGATGAGGGAAGCCAGAGCAAAACAGAACAGTTAGACATCATTATAACCAAGCATTTTTCCCTTTCTTTACTTCACTGGATCCAAGATTCATAGTTCAAGCTTCATTTATTTTTTTTCCCTCATCATGATCTCTTGCCGAGTCCCTACGCTCTTCTTTAGACAGTAAAGATAATAAATTCTCACACTCAGTAAACAAATATTGAGCAAACTGAAATTAAAAACCACAGCTTTCAATGACCCAACTCGTCTTTCCCATTTCTGAGCCGAGGAAGGTCCCAAACTTCTTGGAGACCCTCCACTGGAGGCGGCACAGTCAGGCGACACTCCCAAAAGGTTTGATCCTGTCCCCACCCAAGTCAGCTGAAAAATTTCCATTGCCTTTAAAGATGCAAGCACCATCTCTTAGGGCCAGGTTGTGTTTTGTGTCACTTAGGTGGCTGACTGCTTGTGACTGGACAGCATCCCGCTGGCTGGGAGGGAAGGAGGGCCTCGGGAGCAAGTGGCAAAGCAGGCAGAGCTGGATGCTTGTGTGTCCACTCATCTCACGGGTTTTACAGGCAGGCTGCAGAAACACCAGTAACCAGTTCATGGTTAGCTTGTCCAGGAAGGTCCGGCGGTGTCCAAATGATGTAGCATCACACTAACACACACTATGCAAACAGGAATGGTGTGCAGAGCCCCTTGTGCTCCAGCCACAGCCTCTTGCAAGATCCAGGTCTGCACTTCCAGGTTTCTCTGCTCAGGCAGTGAGACAGGTCTTAAGGGCAACTCATGTATGCTCCTCCTAAACAGAGCATGGGCTGCTGTTGTGGTTTTGGAAACTGTGCACAGCAGAACATGGTGTAGAAGCAGGACCACATTTTTGTCTGTTCTACAAGGAAGAACAAAGTTAAAAAAATTAGAGCAACACAATGTTTCTTTTTAAAATTCATTACCTGTACCTGCAGCAATGCTAATAATGAACCACAAGTAAAAGCTGATGGCTTACAAAGTGTGTTTAATTGTGGGCTTCTTGGAGTCTGTGCAAAGACAAATCAAATGCTACTGCCGTAACTGTTTCACTTCTTACTGTCTCATTGCTGAACTCCTTGCTGATGTAGCTATAAAGGCACAGTACCTGCTTCTCTCACTCCTGTTGTTTAAAAGCACAGTAGCTTTATCTATCTGTGTAGTATTACCCTATATTTATTTCAATAAATATTTAAAAAATGTCATTTAATGAGGTTATTGAATTGTAAGTGCACATTTAAGGAGACAGGAGAAAGAGAATAAACCTCACAGGAATGAAGACGCTATGCACAAAGCACAGCCTTGTTGAGCTCAGGAACAAAACTCCCATGACAAACCCCCAAGGCAGAACTCCCAACACCCAGGCAGCACTTTGCTCAAGTTATGCAACAGGTATAATTCTCGTTCTGTTAGGCATCAACAATGTGGCACAAGAATAAGGAGGAAATGTACCTACCTTATACAAAATTTTAAAGACAATACACATTTTTTGGAACCTTTCTTCCAAAAAAAGACTCTCAAAATTGATACAAAATACCATTACTTTAAAGATTATAACACAGTCTCGCAACTAGGCTATCTAATACAATATGCTGTTACAGATATCTCAGTTTCAATTACAGTGCCAAGTAGCAATATCAAAAAAATGGACATGAAAGCTCTGAATGAAGACCCAGCTAGTAGCTTCACATTCATCAGTAGGTGAGCAGATGGGTTCAGCTGGCACTATTTTCTCCGCTGGTAGTATAAAAGGAAAATGGCATTCCCTTCAGTCAGTGGTTTGCATATCCCAGGAGTCCCATATTAATCTCTGTGTCATAGTCTGCATGCAAAAAATGTGGTTCCATGGAGTGGAAGAAGTTAAAAAGTCAATATATTTTATGGCCCTACAAGGAGCTGACAGATGAATTCTGTCCTTTCCAGAGGCACTCAGTGAGGCTGCACAAGGGGAGACTGGTTTTCTTGCTGGGTGTAGGGACTTCCATTATTATCATATTTATCATTAACAGCATGAGCATACGTGGAGCAGCAGCACTTCATCAATATTCATGCTTTATGTGTTGGTACCCTGCAATCATAAAGTTTAAAGCCACTGCCCCACTGTCTAAAAGTCACACAGATGTAGTAGTGCAAGTCACCCTGGGAGAAGATGCCCTCTGGAGGTATCAGCTGTTCAGACAAAAGGGAGGATGGGATCCAGGAGATAAGTCATGTAAGATGCAGCCGAAGAGGATTTGCAGAAAAGCCTTCAAAGCAGTTGATGCAAGCAGATGTTAATAAATAGTATTACTTCATTTCTAGACATTGTTTTTTATCCTGTCCCTTCAAGGCACTTTACACAAGAAGTCACTATCGTGATCCAAATTTTCCTGAAGCACAAGAGCTCCCACAGCCTCAGAGTCCTCCCTTTCCTTCCTTCGGGGCCTGCCTTGCTCCAGGCATTTGGGATGGCTGACTATGTTTCCTCTCTCCCTGAGCAAGGCATTGCATCAAGGACAAGGTGAACAGGCAGGCTGTCTCCCTGCTGCCCACCTGCACCCATAATATAGAATGAAAAATAAACAGCAAGGAAATGAACTGACCTGGTGTTATCAGTCATGCCGCATCACTGCTGTTTTCAGAGACTGGACCTTTCTGAACTCATCTGAGGACTCTTCAGCTGCAAAGCCAATGACCTCATTTGTCACCTCACAAATGCTTCCCTCCTGTGGACCTTGTGGATGATGTACATCTTTGTTTAACAAGACATCCAGCTTTGAAGAAGGAGGAAAAGATTACTGATAGTGATGTGAACTCAGAGCAGACATAAGTCACCTTTCCAGGAGAGCTCAGCTCTGATTAAAGCACAGTTAAAAAATGTGCCTCTCCCAAGAATTCCCCTTGTAACATTCCCTGTTAGATTTTCCAGACTAGATCGGTGCATGACATACCAGGAAGGAAATATGACTACAATTTTGAGCATAGAAACAATTAAAAAAATGAAAAATTTTTTGAGTGTTGATGGGAAAACCATAAACCTTTGCTGCTTAGTTAAAAGGGGCACCAATTCATTTACTGATATTAAAAATTCTACAGCCTGTGCGATATAAGACATCAAAATAAATGATACAGCAAGTCCCCACTGTCTTAAAATCCAATTGCTGATGAAAGCAAAGTAGATCAGGGCCAACTAAAGCAAGACTAGGTGATGAAAAAGGGTGGGGATTTATAATTTTATTTTTAAAAATTAAATCAAAATTTTAAGGTGCAGCATTGCTTATTTTTTAAAAAAATTAAAAAGCAAGCTTCTCTTTGTTCCTATGCAGGTAGCATAGGGAGATTGAGTTCTATTTTGAGAATATGAAGGTGCTTCTTAGATGTCATTAATTTCAGCAGGAGGTTACCAAAAAATGGGTTTGCAAGATTGGGATCAGACCCTGATTTGTTCTGTTTTGTGGGGGAAAAAAAAAAGTTTCAAAGAGGAAAAAAACATTTTGGGACTTTGGTGACAAAGAGCCAAAGCAGTTTCTCAAAACATGTCTTGCTGTAGTCTTTGAAAGCTTCTGTGTCGCTAATAAGACTGTCACACTTGAAGGAGCACTGTACTGTTTTGTAACCTACCATACGAATTCTGGTGCCCAGCCACAGGTTAAATGCACACAATGAAATCCTCTTTCCTCCCACTGCCAGTTCTGTCACTTACTACACTGAAGTCCACAAAAATACAATATGACTCAGAATATGTAGGCTGTGGCTAAGCAGAGAAAGTTCATTCAAAATTGATTTTCTTTCAGGCATCCCTGATATTCCGTGTTTCAATTGCTCACCTACTGTACAGTTGAGTGAACACTTAAGGAAGTCGCAAAGCAATGCAGCCTGTCTGGGACATGAAGGAATGTAGAGCAGGATAATCACAACATCATCAACCCAATTCTCCAAGGTAGCTGGCCAATAATGCTGTTCTAATTGAATAACTTATCCACAGCTATTTCCCTCGGGAGAGCCTACGGCTTAGGCTCTCTGTGTAGGCAGATGGTGCAGCATACACAATGAAACCTGTAATTTTCTCTCACTACTGGGCATGTTAACAGTGAGCTGTTTTCCCAGTTCTGCTAGCCCATTAATATTTTATTTTAACTGTTTTCTTCAAGTTATTATGCGCCATGCAGCAGAGAATGGAGAAATCTGTGATACATTTCATATTTATTTTACAGCCAGCTCACTAAGCTACCCCATGCTCATTAAGGCTTCTGCTTTGCTAATCAACAATTGTATATGTCATCATCAGGTATATGCTGAAATGAAAGTGTCATAATTAAAAACAAAGGTGCATGTGTCACTGGAGCCCTGAATTACTAACCAGCAGTAAAGCATAACAAATAGGCTGCAAGTGAATTCCAAATCCGCAGGGCTGTTTTTTAAAACATGCATTAACGAGCACATGCCAAGCATATTTCTGACTCTGAGAATGCTGTCCTGATCTTGCACTCTGAACTACATGTCTTAGCAATGTACTGCCATCCCCTTGTCCTTAAACGTTGGAACAGCAGCATAATCCTCAGCAGCAAAAGTGGTTGAAAGGCAAATGCAGTCTGGGAGGGCAAGGCAGCAGAGACAGCCCATCAACAGCGTAACAACATGACAGATGACAGACCCAGAGGCAAATCCAGGCCTGCCAGCAGATCAGCCTGTAGAGTCTGCCAACGAGCCAGATGCAGCTACTGAAAAGATATCATCCCTAGCTTAGCATCTGGGTCTTGCTGTGGCCAACCATACTTCATGTGCTCCATGTCCTTACTGCTGACCCCAACTGCTGGGAGAGGCTGGAACAAGGGGGAAGAGCTTGATTGCATCAACACCACTGCATTTAAATTTTGCTAGTATGAGCATCGTGACTATAAAAAAATGTCAATCTGTGTACAGTATAATTACCAGTTTGCATTTATTTTAGCTTTTCTGGCAGTATGTATACATTGTTTCCCCTCTCCTACTGTCTCTGAAAAAAGACAGCTCAGGGATTCATTCTTTATTTGCCATTCCCACATTTAGCTACTTCACCATCTCTTAGAAGTATCAGTACACTGTAAATCTATGTGTAATTAAAGCTTGGCATAGAGATCCAGCAGTCCTTGTGCCTGGAAAGGTACAATTCTTTCTAATTCACAAGTATTTCCAGAGCTTGGCTTATAGGATTAGACATCAAATAAGTCTTTGTCAAGTGACTGGTGGGACAATTAAAGTGAAAACTAATGATATGCCATCACGGAAAAGATAATTGCACCCATTGTTAGACACTTCCCAGGTCAGGATACATGCACAGCCTTTCAAAAGTGGCATTCATTCGTTCACCCTGGCATCCTAGTCTGACTACAGAAGTGTATTAATAAGTCATCATTTTTCGTTTTATAGAAGTTAGGGACATTCTTTTTGGATGGTCCTACCCTCCTTGAAGTTCAGCACTGCTTTTCTACATACTAGTAATTGGCTCAGTAAGTCAAGGAAAATGTAAATGCAGATACTCAAAAGCATCCTGTTGAGGACAGGGCGGGAAAGAGGAAGGTCCTGTTCTCTTATTTTCTTATATATAATAGCTACTAAGAAATCCCTTAAGCAAATATTTATAAATGTGATCTTCAGAAAATATGTAGTATAGGAAATTATTGATCTCTAATGGAAATTTCCTTAGTCTTGTTGAAGTCTATGTACATTTACAGAAACCAAACCATATTGTCCCTTTAGGTTCAAGGTAGGATTAATCTCACTTACCTCAGGCATCTAAGTCACACTAGGGTCCCTTTTAAATCAATGGAAAAAGATAGGCACCTTCAGAAAACTATTCATCTCATCCTAATGTAGGCATCAGAACAATTCATCTGAAATGAATCCTTCTGTGAAGGTACCTGTGTCTTTCTATTAATTATAAAGGAAGCCTACAGAGACTAACTTTGAATTAGGTTCCTATTTTTTACTCTTGTAAGATCAGGTGAGATGTATCCCACTCTTGGTGTTTCTTTGGCTAAAGAGGAATGTGTACATAGAAAAATGGGAAGTTAAAAGTGCACAGGCTTTCATTTTAGATTCATATATATTCCCATAATTCAGAAACGATTACCAAATAAGATGAACCATAAAGCTACTTCTCTGTGTTTAACACTACAAAGCTGGAAATAGCACAATTCCCCATATACAGCCTTTGAGCCACTTGCAGTGGGAATATCTAGTTTTCTTAGTGAATCATGCAAAGCTGGAAGATCACTCAATGCTGATTCTGTCTTCTTTCCATTCATTTATTCAGACAGATAAGAAGATCCCACATGTATAAAGGCAGTCTGCACTGGGGACCCAGTCTATTCTGATGTTAGCAATTCTTGTAGTTAGTACAGGGATTCTGAGCAAATGGGATATTGAAAAGGACACTGGATACATTGCAAACCATACAATCACAGCTGTTTTGAGGGGGGACACTTATGTGATAAGTTCTGATGAAGATATGGTCCTCTAACTAAAACTGCTTGATGATCCTGTGGATGGTATAATAAGATCTTTTTTTTTTTTTCTCCAGTAAAATCTCATTACTTTTTCTACATTTTGATGGACAAGCATGGCACAAACCAATTGTTTCAAAATCTTAAAAAGTCTGAAAAAAACCAAAACATTCTGCTTTAAAATTTTCCAAAATAAACTTTTTAAAAAAATTCAAATTTCATTTAAAAAATGTATTTAAGCTATGCAAAGAAATAGCAACTGTTTTGAAGAAACGCATCACTCAGTGCTGGAATTGTTTTTCCTTTTGCTTTCAGCTAGCTGAATAGTCCATATGATGAATTACTTTATAGGTCAACCTAAAACAAATTCAGAACTGCCAGAAAATTGAAAAGTTGGTTATTCACATAGCAGTACTGTGGGGTTAGTACTTCATCTGTTGTTCTGCTTTTGCTGTGTAATAAAGACAGTCTTGAAAACTGATGCTGTTTCTCCTCAGAAGAGGTAGAATATGGCAACGCAAGTTTTCCCACAGCATCCTGTTGTTTGTCTGGGGTCACCAATACAAAGGAAACGGAGTCACCAGCACATGTCTATACCCACAGAGCTCTCTAGAGAGAAACAAGCATGGTTAGCTAATTCCACTTATGCTGCTATTGCTATTTTCTGTGCTATTTATAATTCACTGTACTGTGTCCACTGAATTCATTTCAGAAAAGCTACTAAAAGTCTCCAATTTGGTGCAAGCTGCAAGGAAAGTTATTTTTTTGATCTATTAAACAGCCCCTTGGAGCAACCAAAACTTTCCTTGACAACTTTTACAGAGGTGTTATTCCACTACATGGACAAATAGAAGTAGATCTCTGCAGCAATTTAAATGTATTCTCATGTATTGGAGAAAATGGATCTTTTTGAGTATACATAGATATTTTTAATATATAGATATATCTTTAAGAACAGAAGCTGGTGACTTAAAATATGGAAGGGATGTAGAACTGCTTTTTTATGGAAAACACCACTGTCAAAAACTACAGCGGCTTCCATGGGTCAGTCTAATTTTCTTTACTTTAATACAGAACCAAATGCAGATGGTAGGAACTCTTCCAGGTAATTTTTTTAAAAGCCAACATCCAATATTAATGGCACGAAGGAAGGTTGCTTGCATGGGTGTTTTCATCAATACATTAGGCCCACAGAAAAGCATTTGCATTGAAGAAAAACTTGCAGGGTCTTGGCTTACTGCAAATTCCAAAGTGGGGGGAAATACCTTGACATCCCTTCCCTTTGTTTTGTCTCATCGTCTCACAGGAATCACTGTACAGAAAACAGCTTTCCAAGAGCACAGGAAGGCATGTAGGGCCTGATCCACTTTCCAGTGAGATTAATGGGAGGCCTTTTATTGACTTTAGTTGAGACTGAGGGCAGCAATAAAGATATCTGGCTCACAATTCTGTACTCAAACCTACTCTAGTAAAACATGTTTTTAAAATCCTTCTTTAAAGGCCTTGAGTTGTTCTGCTACTGCTGATCACCCGAGACAAAATTGTGGCTGGTATCTCCATCCATTCGTAGAAGAGTACTACCAAAGTCAGAATGGTGAAACCATTATTTCCTGTAGAAAATCAGCAGAATTGCCTGCAAAAAGAATAATGACCTACAGCTGGATGGTTCAATAAAATCATGACAATTTCCTGCAAATTCTATAGGATTTATTCAGGGGAGCTGAAGAAGAGAAGATGAGATCCAAATAATTCCTAACTTTGCATCGGCACAAAGCTTCACTACTGGACCAGTTCTCACACTGGTATAGCGTGAAGTAGCAGAGAGGGTCCCCTGAGTTATGTGGGATCACCCCAGTTCCTTAATCAGAACCAGGCAATCATAATCAAGAAAAGGCCCCATGCCATGATCCTCTTCTATATGAAATAAAAAAAAAAAAATTTGGAACAAGAACAAATCTGTTTCTGACCTGTTTTTATCTCCTCTGTCTAACATTCCTTCCCAGACTTGTAATGTAAGTACGTAGTAAATATTACACATTCTGACTTTACCTGCTGTCATGATTCTTTGGTCACAATATTCAACACAGTGTAATGTGACAGAATGCAATCTCCATGACAGAATGAAATCAGATCAGCTAAAATTTAGTATCTTCCCAATTTTTATCTAAATAGTTTGATACAAGAAAAAGAGCATAAACTGTTCACAGGAAAACCTAAGTGTTTAGGAGATAATATTTATATTTATTTATGTAAAGGAATATATGTACATATATTAAAAAACTGGGGATAAATAGGGGAAGAAAATACTGACAGGGAATGGAGCAAATGAGATATAAACTCTAAGCATAGGAAAAATACATCATATAAGTGAATGCTGCAGTAAAACCCTGTTTTATAAGCAGTTGTGACCTGTTTGAGGGAGAAATGCGAAAGCCTGCCAAAAGCGTATCATATCCATCTGTCCAGTTTAGAATATTAGTTGGGCCTTTACTTGGACAGTTCTGAGCCCAATCCTGTTAATACTTACACATATTAATAGCCTTGTTCCTAAATGCATTCCAAAATCATCAACTCAACAAGATTGGAATGATGTGTAAGTAAGATGACATGTAACTAAGATGATGTGTAGGGCCAAACGCGTGCATAGGCACATGTAGGATTGAGCTGAAAAACTGTTAATATATGGTCATCATGATGGTGCTAGCCCCAATTTTTGGAGGCATGACTTAAGTTCCTATTTTGATCTAGATTTCCATGACCTTAAGAGCATCATTAGGATGAAGATTTCCATGTTTTTATACATTACTGCAGTCCTGCAAACTTCTACGAGATTTGTGCTTGTACTTCTCTTTCACCCTATGTGCAGAAATGCCTGTTTTGAGATGAATGTTCACAGAATTGGATTTTCTTCCCTACTCTAATGAAGTAATCTTTGGATAAAATCAGTACTCTTTGAAGAAGGCTTGGAACTTCACCATGGCAAGCTGATTTCTCCAAACTCTTAGTTACATATTACTCTCTAAGCTTTACCATCACTATCCTATTTCTTAAGTTCTTCTCTGCACAGTCTGAAGCCTGGTAAGGGGGATATTCACACACGGAGATGAACCAAACTCTGATTCCAGCATCTGGATATTTTGAATTAGAGGAGGACTACACCACTTAAAAAAAAGACAAGTGATGTCCACACAGGTGTAACTATAATTTCAAAATCCTGGGTATTTATGGGGTTTATAGTACACCTTTCTCCTCAGCATTTTCCTAGGGGCCAGCTTTAGTGTCTGTATGTCCTCGCACCTGGTGGATGAGTGATGAATGTTTTGGTGATCCCACCTGATGTCCATAGCTCTCCCCAGGCCCCCAGTGTAAAGCTAGGCATTCCGCACTTTCAGGTACCAATATTATAGACAGAGGAGTATGTGGGACTGTGACAGTGAAGCTCTTTTTTGGATCTTGTTCTGGGTTTGTGTGGCGGGGTTTTGGTAGCAGAGGACGGTCCGCAGGTCCGGCTCCTGCTGGAAGCTGCTGGAAGCTTCCCCGGCTGGGAGCCAGACCCGCCTCTGGGAGAACAGATTCCAGAGGGGAAACCTGCCGGGAGTCGGGGGATCGGGATGGGAGAGGAACCCCTGTGCGGATCCTGAGGTCGGGGAGCAGCCCGTGGGGAGACCAGGCGGCAGGCTGTCCCCCCCCAGCCCACGGAGGGGAGCAGGGGGTGGGTGCCCCCCAAGATGGCCGCCGCTCCCTGGGGAAGCCTGCGCTGGAGCAGCCTGGGACTGAAGATCAGCCCGTGGAAAGGACCCACGCCAGGGAAGTTCGTGAGGAACTGCAGCCTGCAGGAAGGACTCATGCTGGAGCAGTTCGTGGAGGACCGTCTCCTGCGGGAGGGACCCCCGGCGGAGCAGGGCAGGAGCGTGGAGTCCTCCTCCCCCTGAGGAGGAAGGAGCGGCAGAGACAAGGTGTGACGGACTGACCCCAACCGCCATTCCCGGGGGAGGAGGGAGAGAGAACCGGGAGTGAAGCTGTGCCCAGGACGGAGGGAGGGCTGGGGGAAGGTGTGCTGAGGTGTGGGTTTACTTCTTAGTGTCCTTCTTTTGGTTTGACTGGTAGTAAATTAAATTGATTTTGTTTCTTCCCCAAGTTGAGCCTGTCTTTTGCCCATGACCATAAGTTGTGAGTGATCCCTCCCTGTCCTTGTCTCGACCCACGAGCGTTTCTTTATATTTTCTCCTCATCCCACCGTGGCTGGTGGGGGGAGTGAGCGAGCGGCTGTGTGGTGCTTTGTTAACGGCTGGGCTTAAACCATGACAGATCTCTAGTGTGTCTGTGTCTCATCTCTATGTATACATCTGAAAAAATACTATTTTCCCAGCTCAGAGAGAGTTGTAAAGATCAATCAGCTGTTCCGACAAGAGTACGATGAAGCTATATAAATACTAAAGCAAAGATAAAACATGCTATTGGGTCATTTAGGGCCTTGCCCAGAGGCTGTTCTGGGGAAAAAGCAGTATTTCCCTGCAGCGGTCAACTTGCCAGTTAAAAAAAAAAAAAAAAAGGCTTTTTCAGCCTCAGAAATCACAACCATAGTCTTCTGATATTAAATTATTAACACTTAAGCAAGGATCTTAGTTATTCTTCAGATTGTTTCTACCTATTAAGAACAACCTAGGACAGCTTTATAAGCTTGCAGTAAAACATACACATATGCTTTATTTAGGAGACTTTCGATTTTCTTGGCAAGTATTGCATGTATAGAAATTTGGGTACTTGTCCACGATTGCTGTGTGTTTGGCCTTTCTCACCAGTTTTCTAGCACATGATCTAACTAGAAGTATGTTAAACTTTTTAAATGAAAATCCTTATCAGATACCATCCATTTCTCCTCTGTGGCTACTTTGCAAGCCTGAGATACAGGTCTAGTTCATAAGCCTTGTGTCAATCTAACCTAAGATTTCAAGCAAAATGCAGCAAAATGCATGGATTTGCTGTTTTGATTGGAAACCAGGCAAAACTTTGTGGCTTTATTTTGATTTTCCAAATTTATTTGGAAATGGAAGGTGACAAAGAACAGAACCTCTGTGAGCTGAAAAGCAAATCGACCGCACCTCGGTACAATTTTAGCTGTAATCTACTGGCTCCCAGAAGTTTAGCATAGCTGTTTGCAAAGTTCCTATCATATCCTGTGCCAGGAAGTGTACTTTGTCTATGTCTTAACAAGTACATGTAGCACAGAAGTCGTTTATTAGAGGTGAAAATAGAAGTTATATATCTGCCTTCTTTTCTTTCTTAATAAGGTTTTTCAGCCTCCTTTTGACTTTAGACAGCTATTGAGATACCGATCTGTTACCTTCTCTTCGGAAAGAACAATAAAAAACAGAACGGCAATGTATGAATCATGTATTTCCTTCTGCATGCTTGTTTTATATTTCAATGAAAATGTTAGTAAGTAAATTCAATATACATACAAGGGGTTTAAACAATCTGACTGAAAACAGGCCACGCCATCCCACTATGTCCATTTCCATTTTTCAGATTCTAGGCTTTTGGGACTACATTGGACATAAATGTTTATAATGGCAAACAATGTTCATTGTGAAGATGCTCACCCAGATAGTGTCACATCCACATAGTGTCACACCAACTTTAAGCTCACCTCTGGATGAAATTTAGTTTGGTAGCCTGGCCCAGATCATCCCAGTTGCTTAGCTCTGTGTCTCTGCAGGGCTCATTGATCCATGAATACAGTGATGGGAATTCATAATGAAGAACAGTAGATGCTGTCTGCCATAACTGTCCCCACATTCCTGCATTTGCAATTAGCACAAATGGAAGTTCATATCTGTCTGTATAAGCTGTATAGATAAGCCCTCTGAGTCTTCAATCTACTAATAAAAGTTTAACAGTAAGAAGGTGGCGGGAAAATATCATGCGAAAGAAGAAAATCTGTAAACCTTCAGGTTTTTTTCCTTATGCATGGAAAAATGATCAAAATTACTTTACTCCTTTAAAGGAGCAAATGCACTAACACACAAAACTGTAAAAGTCTCTTAACTACAGAACCAGCATGTCTTCCTTCATGCCAAGCAACAGGCACAGGCATATCTCCTCCATGGCTTGATTACCAAAATAATACAAATTTTCTTTTTATCTTTTTTGCCATCTATAAGACTCCACTGTTGCCATTACTTGTCTAATTTACTATAAACACCCAAAGGAAACATAGTCATCAACATTGCCTGCATTTTCACAATAAACTAATGACTTAGCATATCTTGGTGGCTACTGAGTGAGACCTCTCCAAAGACACTACTACACAGAAATGCCTGGGCACTTACACTCTGAAAAACCAGGGCACTTAGGAATTTGGGTAGTTTGCTTTCCAAGAACTTAATCGTGATACTGAATATTTAACAGGTGTTTATGTCTTTTGCTCACTCTTACTAAGATGCATCACTATGCAACAGTCTTCTAATATCAGGCAGAAAGTTTAAGTACTCTTTTTTTTTTCCTGTAGTTTTCCAACCGACTGTTACTTTACGTTTCCTCAATGTGTACGCAAGGGGAAACTAGTGATGCATGGAGGAGAACAGGCTTGAGTATCATCAGATAATAATTACATCAGGAAAACACTGTTTCTGTTGCTCTTGCTTCTTTTCCAGCAAAATTAAAAATCACACCTTAGAGAGGATGCCATTAAGGATACAGTAATGCTGCCTTGCCAGTACACCACCTCCAAGAGGCATACGAGAATCAGACATCTTGAGCTGTGATGAATCACCTTGGTTCTTTTTTTTAATACAATCCTAATATTCAGCTCAGTGAAGCAGGATTTTTCCTGCCCCAGGCAAGACAGCCTCTTCCTTGTGCTTCAGATCAAGGGGCTGTAGAAAATGATGGAGAGTAGAGTGAGTAACAGGGAGAAAGTACCAAAAACTTAATTACTGAAAGGTCAAATGAGCTCCTCTTTATCTTCAAACTATTTTTTAACTCTATGAGAGATTGAATTCGGCCGTGAAAAAAAAAACAGAGTGGCAGGAGACCTACCTAACTCACAGAGCTATTCTGAGGATAAATAATTACAGCCTGTAAGGCACTCAGCAACTGAGATAACGACAACCATAGAATACAGATAGATAGACTTCTTAATCCTTAAATGACTCATTTCATCCAAGTGTGACAATCCTACACCTCAATCACATGTAGAACACCACAGGGAGGAACATGTAGGCTCCTTAACCTTAATGGCACCTAGTCAAAGATCTTTTCTCCTATCTTGAATATTTCCCCTGCAATACTTCCCTTGTCTACTACGCTTTTCTTTTTTTTCTTCCTTTTTAAACACCTCCCTGCTGTAACATTCAGGTGATTGCAGGACATTCCAGTACCTAAAGTGGGCCTACAAGAAAGCTGGAGAGGGACTTTTTACAAGGGCATGTAGCAATAGGACAAGGGGTAGTGGCTTTAAACTGAAGGAGGGTAGATTCAGATTAGACGTAAGGAAGAAGTTCTTCACTGTGAGGGTGATGAAGCACTGGAACGGGTTGCCCAGAGAGGTTGTGGATGCCCCATCCCTGGCAGTGTTCAAGGCCAGGCTGGACGGGGCTTTGAGCAACCTGGTCTAGTGGAAGGTGTCCCTGCCCATGGCAGGAGGGTTGGAACTAGATGATCTTTAAGGTCCCTTCCCACCCAAGCCATTCTATGATTCTATGATTCTATGATTTACAAGTTTCTGATAGGACATATGATGTGAGATACAAAGAGTTTTTTGCTCATACACAAAAGCAAGATAAGCCCTTTCTTCACAGACTTTAGCATCTAAAAAGATAAGGCATAAACAAACTGAACTGAGATATATCTATTACATGGACAGACAGGGATCCCTCTGCTCAAGCTGGGACATGGCTGGGGAGAGCCATGTTAGGTCTGGAAGACATCTAGGTGCATTACTATAGCTCAAGCAACAAGAGAAGGATGAACAAATATGCAGGTATGCCCTGAGAGACCAGGGGGAAAGACAAGATATGATAGGGTAAGAAGGAGAAAAAAAGGTTTATTGGCCACATCCTGACAATTGAAAGTTTTAATGGCACTTTTCCCCCCGCCGTGGAGTAGTTGGTACTACAAGAAAAAAGATGGTGCTAAAAACACACTGAAAGCTCTCTGCTGCCTTTTGCAGAAGATGAATGCAGTTTTAAACTGCAGCTTTATTGTCTGTTGGCAAAGTGACTGCCATGAAGGGATTTAAAACTGCAAATTCTTTAGCGTAGTCAGACATACTTTCGAAAAATGAAGTCCTCTCCTGCTCAGGGGATTAGTTTAACTTTTTATAACATTCATTTTTGTAATTCTTTACTACTTCTTCATCTTGTGTTTGCTTTATGAGGTTATTATTTTTATACATAGTTTGGTAGAGTCTAAGAAGGCTCAGAGAGACAGGTGTTTGAAATTCTAGGTGTAATAAAGAGACACAACATTTATTAGAAAAGAAGAAATGTGGCATAAATGGGAGTTGCCTTTTGTTGCTTCAATACCCAGCTCAGTTCCCACTGCAGTAGTTGGCAATTATATTTGAAATGGGGCTGCTTTAGGTCCTTAGGTAAGGAAACACTGACAGTAACAGTATAGCTGAGATATAGCAGACCAAGGATAAGACACTGCAGTTCTGGCTACCGAGGTTCCAGCTCTGCCTGTCCTATTGGATGTGTCTCTTGGAGCCACCTACCTTCACTTATGTTTATTCAGGTTGAGAAGTCACTTGCACAACAGAGGCCTACTCAGCTTTCGTGGTTTTTAAATATTTTCACACAGGGTATTCCTGTTTTCTAAAACCATCATATACTGATTGAAAAATCTCCATAGTTGAGAAATTTACCCATAACCCTTGGTAATGTGTTCCAGGCATCATTTACCCTGTACCATTAACTAATTTCATCTCTTGTCTGGTCTGAATTTATATAAGCTAAATGTCCCATTACGGGATTTTAGACAGTTAGATTGACAGCCCTGGTTGATCAAAATTTCAATTGGTAACATAGAGACTGATCAAATCATGACTTAATCTCCTTCAGTAAGTTAAATTGACTAAAGCCCTTGAGTCTTTCATTATAAGGCATGTTTTCCAATCCTTACATTATTCTCCTGGGTCTTTTTTGATTTCTCAACAATCTTTCTGAGGAGTTTACAAATGAACTGGCCTCAGTATTCCAACAAGAGTGATAAAAAACCCAAAGAGATATTAACTAGAGTGTCTCAACACCTTTCACCTGCATGATTGCCAAAGATTTCTGGGGAAAAAAACAATCTTCAGGACTTCTATGAGTTCTTATTTTCAAAAACTAGAATTTAAACTAAGTTTGAATGTGTGTTTGCTACTGGCTTTTTCCTCATTTCCTCATTTTGTTGATTTTCTCACTTCCATCTGTGTTTGGAAATGTGCATGTATGAGTTTTTAAATATGCTTGTGAAATAACTGCAGATCATCTTCAGATTTTCTATGAAACACTACTGAGCCTTGGACCATATTCTTAGTGAGTCCCTTTCCCCATGTTTATTCCTTCAAGCCACTGGGCAGTCCATCCCCAAATATTCAAGCTAATCTTCACCTCTGTCTCCCCACATGGCAGCTACATACTGTCCTGTACAATCTGAAAATTGTGGTCTACCTTCTGTCTTCCTACATGTATGTTATCACAGTCACATCTCTTAAAAACAGAATGTTTTTACTTGCACCTAATTTGCCAGTAAGTTAAGACAGCCCAATCTCACCCATCCATCTCTTCCATTATTAGCTGCTCCACTAATCTTCAGATCAACTACAGGTGTAATCAGCAGGGGGTAATGTTCAGTTCAGAACACTGATAAAATTGCTGTACTGATAAAAAGCACTGTAAAGCCTGAGAACAGATCCACTCAGGACCTTGTGTATGACACTTGCTTAGCGATGACTTCTCACTGACATATTTTGAATGATCAATTACCTAGCGTTTGCTCCATTTAACATCCATTGTGCTGATTTTCTGTTGTTTTCATTTTTAATTATAAGGTTGTATACCATTAAAACAAATGCCTCACAGAAGCCAATGCAAATATAATTACCTTTATCAGCCAAAGTTCTAACTTCATAAAAAAAGTATGTATCACGTTAGTTTGACAACAATTCCTTACCATCAATCTATGTGGATCAACATTAATTACATTACTTTCATTTAAAACTTGATTTACTGGGCTCAATATCATTCCATTTCTTCTGGCTGGGACTGAAGCCCTAATGACAAAGCTGAGCTTCATCCATCTTTTCTTCTTTTCCTCCTTCCTTGTTTTCTGTCTTCCCATCCCTCTCCCTCTCTCCCTTCCTCCCTCTCTCCCTTCCTCCCTCTTTTCCTTCTTTCCCTCCTTTCTCTGCCTCTCTCTCACACACTCTCTCTTCCTTTCTCGCTTGCTTTTAAAATAGCTTAAATGAACAGAAAGGAGACAAGAAGCTATTATCTAGCCTGTTTTGCAGCTATCTGACCTGTACAATGAGGATACTGACAATACCAATTTTTCTGAAGGCATTTGAACTCCATAGGTGGAAAACACTCTAGAAATGCAAAAGATTATTGCTAAGTATTGTTGTTGCTATTCTTAATATCAGCCCTTCCAGCTTAAGCGCTGCACTTTAGGAGGGCAATGTCAAAGAATAAACACAAACTAGTGAACAAAGGGAAGAGAGATTAAGAGCTCAGACATGTAGAACCTGCTTCTCAGCAACTGTGCCTCAGCCCCTGGACCAGCAGTCAGGTTGGATGCATATGGAAAGTTTCCAGGTCTTGAGGGCTTCAATTGATGGGCTGTTCTTCGGAGCACTGTCTCCCTAGGGCAGAAAAAATTGGAAAGTAAACAATTAGATGGCTGCGCTGCACAGGCCTGCGTGCACTGATTAGGAGATTCTGCCTGACACAGAGGGATGTCACTGCCCGCAGTGGTATCTGTTCCTGTCACTATCGGCGTGCGGCAGGTGACACTGTGGAGGATGAAGCTCGGCTGAGCTGCCCACAGAGTTAAAGGGAGGTGGCAGGGGAAAGGGTAAAAGAGGAAGATAGAGCTGACAACTGTAACTAACCCTTCAGTGCCTAAATGAGCAGAGGAGGGGTGGGGCAGCTGGATGCGGAGTCAGTGTGTCACAGCACAGCTACTGCAGCTAGATCAATTCTAAGACAAAAATAGCTACTTATATCTTCTGTCACCACAGCTATTGCATAAATGCCTCCGACAGAGTTAGATGATGCAATCGGGCCTTTGCTTCCACTATCTAGCTGAAAGAGCACTCCACAGTAACCAGAGCTAAAAGGCTGCTTATGAAAACCGCCATCCTCTTCCACACCCCCACAGCCACCCTACCAGCATCGTTACTCTCTCAGGAGGGGTGAGGAAGCTGACACTATATGGGTAGCCAGAGCTAGACAAAGGGAAGCGTGGCTGCTTTAGGAAGCGTTTTTAAGGATTCACTTACACCGTACCTGGCACAAAGCAATATATATTAGTAGCCACCTGACTGCTGGTCGGCACTGATGGTGCTTTGTGTGGGAGAGAGGTGCGAGCATATTTCAGATACTGTCAATGTACCAGTGAGCTAGGAAAGTGCTTAGAAAAGCCATAGGATACGTCAGAGAATGGCTATGTCCCTTGGGAACTCACTGTATTGAGCTTGTCATCCCTGTGTCTTGTCTTGGAAGACTGCTCCTCCTTCCTTTTTATTCCGTCTTTGGGATTATCAGGCAGCCCTTATGGAACAGTTCAACCAGCTGTACATTAGACAGCTGAAGCTAGTGGGGTACTAGAAACGTGCGGTAAAGTTGTGTAGAAATGACCATTCACTTCGTATAAATGCAATGCAGAATTGTGTTATTTTCACATTTTTTCTCTCAAGGTATTATCAAAATTTGATGATAAAAATTATTAAACAAAATACTATCACTAGTAAGGTATCATCTATTAAATTCTGTGGGAAGCTTTGGTCAAGGAAGGGAGTAGTGGACAAATACTTAGTACTTTAATTTCCACTGAATTATTTTTCCCAGACTATGCCACGCAATAAACGACCCTTCTAGGAATACAGATGTCTCTGGATTCCCACTGCAAGAATCAAACGAACAAACAAAAAAATTTTACAAACTCTTTCCATCCACAAGTAAAATGAAGACATTTTGTTAAAATCATATTGGGCTTGTTAAAAAAGAAAAAAAGAATTATTACCACCTTTGTACAAAGACAATCAATTATTTCATGATGGCCAGGATGAATTCTGAAGATTCATAAACAGATGCTCCCAGTGCAGGGATGAGGCACAGAGAAAGTGTAACAAGACCATCCTTCAGGCTTGCACGTCCTGTAGAAACATAATCCACTGGCACAGTTTTATTCTATGACTAAGCTATATTTCTGATTTTCTGAGAGCCTGAAAGTGTGGTTACTTAATGATTGTGTCAAGCTGGCATGTTTGTAACTCCCTATAAGCTGAGGTTCAACAGTGCAGGTGTGGGGCACTGTTACCAAGATACAGAGCCATGTAAGTGCAAAAAAGCGTAAGAGGTAATCAACCAGCCCAGTGGCAAACATTTCTCTAGTGAATGAGGGGAGAAAAACAAATTATTATTTGTGTTTGCCCATCGTAGACAATCAGATATCACTCTGCAACTAGAGGAAAAGCTTAACTGGTTACAACTGGAGTCAACTACTTAGTTTAGTTTAACTCTTGTGAAAAAATAAAGAAGCATGTATGCTCAGTGGGCAACACTGTGAATAGCATAATACCTTCTCTACCTGAGGACCTTCTGATGTTTTCATATTCAGATCTAGATTTTTGTCTATGAGGTCATGTTGTTTTCTGCATTGTATTTAACTCAGAGGATCATGATAATATTGCAAATATTCACATCTTTTGTTAACAATACCTATATCTTGAAAGGGTGTTTTGGCTCTTCAAAATGCTGCACAAAAATTAATTAATCCACTTTATTGATAACTTAGTTCTCTCCTAAAGGTCTAGAAGGGGCATATGGCAGAAGGCATTAAAAATATTTTACTCCTTTATTCCTTCTTTACTATTGTACTATAAGGCACTGAAAGGTAGTTTGATAATGTACTGTAAGGCACTGAAAGAAGAATAAGAGTGCATACAAAAATACTGCAACAAAATTCTGGCTAGTGCTCTGCTATCTTTCTTAATGATCCTAGCTGAATGGAGTCATGGGTGAGAGGGAATAGCACAAAAAAGCTGGCATCCTTCAGCAAAAGTATAAATCCTTACTATCTGAACATAAACTTTGGAAACTACATTTGTATAAAGGAGAATTTCTTAAAAAAAACCATGTGTGAATCATTAGCTGATAGTCTGTGGGCAGCAGGCTCCTAACTGTTAGCGTTACCTCTTTCTCATCAGTCACTAACAGGGTATTACAAGTATAGAAAACAAATGAGGTGCCTCAGATTATTTTAATTGTAGAAATGGGTGGCTTAAAAGATGCTCAGCTAGTTTACTTTGTATATAAAACTTTGTTTGGAAACTGTGTACCAAGTGATCAAAATAAATAGAAGCAAATCCTGGTAGTGTTTATAAAACTCTAGTACTTGCTTTAGAGAATGGAGATACAGAACATTGGTTAAATGCTATACTAGATAGCCTGTTGCTGTTGCTGGATCTTCTTCCATTGATTTCAGTGAGTTTTCACTCAGAATCCAAATATTGCTGAAAGCTGAACCAATACACCATCTTACTTTTCAGTATCTGATCCCTGACAGCTATTTGATAAAGCCAGGAAGTGAGGAGATATTCTAACCTTTATAGGATGGAGTTGGACACTCAAAGCCTCATGTTGTTGATTTTGCCATGTTAGTACAGCCAAAAGATCACTCTGAAAAAGAAAGCTGGAAAGAACTGATCATCCCTCTCTCTCCCTCTACCCACAAGAAAACTTTACGCTGTGAAGCTTGATGACATGAACAGTTTATTAGCATTTAGAGCAGGTAAGGGGATGGAAGCATCCAGCAGAGAGCAAAGGAGCTAAACCCACCTTTGATTAGTAAAACTTTTTCATGTATCAGTGATCTATTCCCTCTACCATTACCTCCCCAGGAATGTTTTGATTACTCATATCTGGAAGTTTCTGCCACCTCACTTTTGCAGAATGTCAAATCAGTACTTTAATTCCCTGAGCAGAAATTTATGGCTGGATATATTTAGGTAAGCACCAGAAACTCTTTAAAATTTTTAAGAAACTTAATCACCTTTGTGCAAAAAATAATTAGTAAAAAAGTGACTTGTTAATGGCCCTGTTGGAGCAGAGATTGGTAACTCTCATTAACAAGGCAAAACCACTGAAAATCAGTCTTTTTAAAAAAGAGATCAAGTTGACCTTAAAGGGTTTTTAAACATAAAGTGTTTCCATTATTTTTTAATAAAAAACAGAGTTTATCCATTTACTTCTACTTTATTACTTCCATTCTCTCTAAGCTTCTGTATTTCACTGATCATGATGGTATCCAAGACAGCATTTAAATTCCTATTTTAAGCATTTAGAATTCTGACATTTAGGTCTAAAGCTCATCATTGCAGGCTTCCTTTATAATAAAAAGGAGAAAAACAGGTACCTCTAGGTAGTGATTCATTTCATCCTAAAATAGGCCAGATGAATCATCCTGTGGAGGTACCTATTTCTCTGCTAGGAAGCTTAGGGTGACTAGTTCAGACTTTGACACTGAACTGCTAGACTTCTAAAATTAAGTCTAATGGGTCCCACCCCCAGGGGCTCATCTTCAAACTAGGTCAGCTTGAGAAGTGCTATTAAACTGAATGGTCCACCAAGAAAGACAGGTCAATGTCCTACTCATAAAGTGCTGCTAACAACAAGTGAGGCTTTTGGTCCTCATTAAATGGATATGAAAATACTCGTAGGTATTGCCACTTCATTTCTGAAAGCTCAAAGTGCAGTGTTTATGGTTCAGGGTACAATTCAAAATTTCACAAACCTTACCACAGCAAAAAGTCTCAACATATGTCATGAAAAAAGCCAAATTTAGATTAATATATCTGGGGCACTGAGCAAACCATGGCTGTCTCCATCCTTGAGGTGACAGGGAAGTGAGCATGCATTACATGTAACAGCTTTCTGCTATGCTGACTGTAAGATTTTTTTTTTTTCTTTTGGAAGAAAAAATGTTTCTACCTCTCAATATGCTTTCTTTGACTCTGTGTGGGAGTTCCTAAGGAAAGGAAATTCTCTTCAGAAACCTGGCCAGAAATTAAGAGAGCAGCATCTGTTAAACACTACAACTTTAGTGAAGCTTTAATGATGTGGGAGTAACAGACCAGACTGCAGCCTGAGGTGGCAATCCTGAGTTTCCTCAGATGAACATTAAGCAGAGTTAAAATGAACAGAGATAATTTTAGCTATCAGAACTATGATTTTTGTGGACTATGGTTAACACTGATGAAACTTAAGTCCCATTTTCAAAGCATTCGCCAGTGGCCACAAGGAACAAAATGGGGTTTTTTTGAAGAACCAGAGTGAGATCCAGATGTACTCCTGTGTCTCCTGGAGCTGGGAGTTTAGTCCATGTCCCAGTCAAACTGAGGAAGACAGAATCCATGCCCTGCATCCTCCCCCTGCCCTCATTTGTACTCATCATTCTGTTGTTTGCAACACCTCCATTGCTCTGCAGGACTGAACTTTGCAGCCATCTTACTGATGCTTTCACATCCTAGTTCTCTCTGAAGTTGCTGGCCTGTTAAGAAACTCAGTTTGAAGGCCATGAGCATCCTGTGTCTACTGTCAGAAGGTTATGGTAATGAATGGCAGCTGCTGAGAATACCCATGCCAACACGTGCTTCCACTGCCTGGGTTAGTAAAGAGAAGCAGAATCTGAATGCTGGAAATGTTAAGAAAGAGCCAGTAGGTTTTATTTGTCTTTCAGAAATTATACTTGAGTCACAAAAGGAAAAGACTTGACCTCTTCCAGTAGCTTGATGTTACTCTCTGCCTAGCTGAAATTGCAGGAGAATACCATGGTTTCAGCTCTGTATCCTATTCCTCTGGACGTGGTTACCATTTTGTTGGTTTTCAGAAAACAAAAAAAAAAGAGAATCAAAGGGAAACAGGAATCTTGAAATGTCATTGGTTACAAGCTGTTAATTAGAAGAGATACACCTTTTCAAGGAAATCCAAACCCTCCACTGGCAGAATATAGTGAAATACTCAAAAATCAAGGAAATAAGCTTCCCACTGTGGCAGAGCAATAGCTAGGGAGCAGAACTAATAACTGCCAGCTGGTTTTGGTAAAACAATGCCTAAGTATGCCAGCTAAGGACCAGCTTCAATCTGTAACACTGCCCATCTTGCATTTCTGCTGCCTCATTTCAGAAGTTTTTATGATATCAGAAGCATATGGGCACCCCCTTGGAACAGAACAATGGCATATATGCCAGAAAGAGTGGAGGGAAGTCTGCTATATGAAAAAGGCATGAGGTACCAATACAACACAGACCAGGCGGAACAATCATGGAACAACAACAGCTAGTGTTACATGAAGGCCACCCAAGTTTACATTAGGAATTGGTGTATTGATTGAATCATACTAGCGAAAGGCTGTGTGTGAACATAAAGTAAAGCAATGCTCCCTTGGGCTTTGAAGTTTCTACGAGGTTCTTGAGGTTTGTACTAAAGATTTATTGATCCTGGTCTTCAGCAAGACCTCAGTGAGCCCTTTCTCTGATCCTTTCTGTTTTCCTCTACTTTTCTTTCATGGAGTGAAGGACTCTTGTGGAATAATGTACTCTGGGTGCTGAAGGGCCAAATGACAGTCTTTGTGTACTCCCTCCTTTCAGTTACTCTGCAGATATGCAAATAGCTTGGGGTGAATAATGCAAAAGACATTCCACGCTTTACACACTTTTACTTTTCATTGGTTACCTCTGAAAAGGTTGCATCATTGACCAGTATAAGGAGATGTTTAAAATAGAAATGCTTATAACATGTATTAATAAATATATTCCCAGTTTGAGTGAGACAAAAATGCTTATCTTTTCCCTGCATTCCTTTGGGTTTCACTCTGATTGCTTGTGCATTGATACTCCAATACAAAAAAAGATGCTTATTAATTTAAAATTGGCCTATGTCACACTCATGATATCTCTGGCATATATGCTCCCTAGTCCATACTGTATACATTACTCTGAAGACAAACACTAACACAGATTAAAGCATTAGACTGTGCCAGAAATAGAATTACTTCACAGAGGTGGCCATAAGATGCTGGTTTGAAACCTTAATTATTCCAGTTTGCCTCTTCTTGCGGCACACATCTGCACTTACTCAGAACTAGATTCTACCCACAGCTTCCTCTGGGTAAGAAGGTTCCTTGCACCACAAGAGGACACGTAAAGGAGAGTGCTCACAACAGCTAAGTTTAGTTTAGGACCAGCAGGCTATCTCTGTAGTCAATGAAAGGCTTTTTTTCATCCAGAAGGTAAGTCAAAGAAGGAGCCAACTGTCTGAAGAAGCAGACAGTCAGTGTTTTCAAAGTACTCAGATGGGGTCTCTGGGACCCCCATGTGTAAGAGTTGTGTGCTCCGAACCTCCCAAGAGCAGTGGGTTAGAGGGACAAGGCAGGCTGAGAGCTCTACTCAGCCTGGAGGCCAGGTTAGTAGGCTGCCCACTTACCTTTTTTAACTAGTATTAGGTTTATTAGACTTAAAGGGCTGAAAATGCAGTAAAGAACCATCAAGTGTCATAACTAATATCATCCTTATCTATAATAAAAGCATAAAAGAATATATGTACTCAAAATATCCCACAGCATGCATGTGTCACTGCCTTGCTATGCCTTGCAGTTGGATGTATTGAGAAATGCACACCAATAATGCAATACAGAACATATCTTCCTCCACATGTTAACTTTCTACTCTTCTGACATTTTAGGTTATGCTGTTCTCCATTCCAGTTGAAAATGTAACTAAATACTTCACTTCTAACAGTTTAAATCCTAAGAGAATAAGTAGTATACTGGTTTTATAAATTAAATTAAAAGCATCTGCATTGTTCTAATAGTGGGATTGCTTAATTCATATTAGATGGTTTTGCTTAAACTTAAAAAATACAAACTCACCTTTCAGAACATGTATTGAAAATATTGTAATAAAAAAGGCTTCCATAAACACTTTTGTGTGGTAGTACTCATTTGTGTGATCTGGCAGTAGAATGACTAAGCGTATGGTTTTGTATCACTTATTTTTAACCACTTTAAATGTAGCTTGAATAGAGAGTCATACAAATTCTCTATGTACAAGTATTGAAGAGGCACTGGTACCTTCAAAGGATTTTTCATCTCATCCTAGAGTAGCAGAATAGGAAAGCTGGATTGCCCTTGATGCTACTGTCTTACACCATTGATCATAAAGAGAGTCTGGATGACAGGCTTAGATGTGAACAATTAATTTTTTGGTGGTGAAAGCTAGGTGACATGAACCCTGTTCTATGACACAGGAGGAAACAGCACTGGATTATGTCTCATGTTGGGAACCATGTCGACAATTAGTTGCATTACTTATCAGCTATAATCTCAGCCTTGCTTAAGGAGAGTGTTACCTCTGTTGGTATATACATAATCATTTAAAAAGAAAGAGATAGGTAGAGAGAGAGAAGGAAAGACAGACAGACAGCAAGGAAGGCTTGCTTTCCCTTGAATGAGTGAACTCGGGCAGCAGTGGAGCATCACTGATACCTGAATCTCCATTCACAACTTTTATGCTGTCTGTAACAAACTCCTGAAGGCACCTCTAATAGCAAAACAATGCTTTGCAATCCTCTTTTATATTAGAAGGCCTGCCTATAACTTCTGTAACTTTCCCCATAGAAGCCTCAACGGCTGTGCTCTGAGATACAAGAAGGCGAAACACAATTTCCTCGTTACTCAGATACCTTGAACACAGAAACCAACAGAGTTTAATGTGAAGAATCTCACTTTTTCACATAAGCAACCCTTTATATTACATATTTTCATTCTGTAATAAAGCATGTATCTCTATATTACATACATATTTATACACCAAAACCACCAATGCAATAATATGAGGTTTTTCTATGTAACTGCCGTATTTATCTAAACTACATTACAGACCATTCACTGCCTCCATTTCACTTGTTCTCATCTTCCATTAAAACCTGTATAAGTTTACCTTGGAGGCTCTTCAGGACTTCAGCTTGTATGATTATTATTGGTTTTTTTGTTTTTACAGAGCTCAAAGCAAATTGCTCTTGAGCACTGTCAGGCTAAGGAGTGATATTGCGATATAGTTAACACATAATAGTTGTATCATCATTCCAGAATACCTGTCCAGTCAAACAGGGAAAAACTCACAGCTTGCCTGTGTGACGTAGCTACATATACACATTCTTTCTAATATAGTAAGATAGGCACAGAGGACCAGCATTTCAAGAGTGGTATATGCCCCCATCCATATGCTTGTATGTTAATGCAGTATGGAAATCATTTTAGTGTTTGCTATCAGTTTTCTCCAACCTGGAGAAAATTACTTCAAATGAATGCAGTCCATTTTACTACCTATGCACTTACAGGAAATTCTTGCAAATAAATACGTGCCTTTTACAGCATGTGTTACTGAGTAATAGTAAAAGTGCAGTGACAGGAGCCTTTTTAATGGATGTTGTGCTCTTGGTAGCGACAGCACCAGGGTTTTAAATAAACCAGTTGCAGTTGGCCGACAGCTTGGGAAAAGGTGTGTTTGCAGAGCGTCATGTAATGTGGTTGGCATAATTCTTGCCAATGATAGTGAGCGTAAATGCAGCAGCACCACTTCTTCCAGCTAGCTGGATCACAAGCCACTTATGTGGCTCTACAGTATTTTTCATGTCAAATGAGAAAGGAGTATTCAAAGATAGTCAGAATATATAATGACTGCATTTGAAAGGATGTACACAAGGTATCTTAGGTCATGTCTACCAATACTTGTCAGTACAGTAACTTGTTAACATTAAGTTGATTCTAAGCTTTTGCAGGGAAAAGTATCTCAGCTTCCTACAGAGTGTGTATTTACATACTGTTTAAAAGGAAAAGTGGAACATCTTGGAGAATTGCCGCTTCTGTTCAGTCTCTGACTGACAGCGCAGCGGCCATCTACTACAATCAAAATGCCTCTGATGATACAAATTCTGAAAACCTTTTGAAGAAAACACCACAGCAGTCCTATCACACCATAGAAGAAAATGGGTAAAAGTGACTTAATTCAAAGATATCATTCCTCCAAAGTCCCACTGATGTCATGAATGGTTAGATCATCCTTCAACTAGTTTCTGAGTGACAGTACAACATTACATCATATTGACCTCCTCTATTCAGTACATAGCTACTTACAGTAGAAACTCACTAATTGGACCTTTTGGCTGAAAAACCCACTGTAAATTTTTGAAAGTTGCAAATTGGTGTGTGAAAAAATAATGCATTAAATCCCCTCAAGTGTCCTTTGTTCAGTTATTTTGACAGTTATGGCATATATTATTCATTAGACTTCATATCATGCTGGTGAATGTTCTGGAAAAATAATAAGTTGTGATCTCGTTTCTCTTAAGCTCCTCTAGACCATCCAGCTGAGTAAAAAGGGTGACAACATGAGGGTGCGGTAGCTTTTCACTTGACAGAACATTTTTTTTCCTCAGAAGAATAGTCTGATGAGCCATTAATGTATACAAGAATCAGGTCCAATATGACACATCTCTTCCATAATCTTTGACCGTTTGCCTTTCCCTGATGGGGGAAAAAAACAGACAGGAGTTAGGGACAAGGGTGAGAGGAGAACAAGCAACTTGTGCTTTGACATGAAATCCAATACCCATTCATAGTAGTACTCCTCTGCAGGAGTACCCTTATAGCTGGGTATTAGGGATTGGTATTATCATCCTAATCATTTAAATTGTGGAAGTTTGGGGAGGCTTCAGTGACCACAAGGGCTTTTGACTCAACTGCTGGATAAATCTATGCTTAAATGGCCATGCCTGGATACAGATGCAATAAGAATGGAGGGTAAAACTGAACACGAGTAAAGCAAAAGAAAGAATAGCAATAGAAATTAACAAGTGTGTACAAATCACAGAAACAATTTCTTACTGAAAATGGCGAAGTTTTAATAATATACCAAAGATTTCCTTGATGTCAAGAGACATTCCAGGACCAACAACTGACCACAAAACTGTTTCTGCATTCAAAATCCTTCTTTATACTTCAGTGGCAGCTGTAGAGAGGCAGGGAGAGCGCGAGAGCGCCCTAACATGGCTGAATGGCTAGGTCTGGACTCCTAGGGAAGGACTTATGCTGCCAAGCCAAAATCCACAGTCAAAGCTTGCTCCCATTAAAATCAATGATAGCTATAACAGAATGAGAACAGGGGCCCAGATAATCGTTCATCATTGTTTCCTGTGTATGTACAGCTCCTTCCAGGTGTTTCTAAGTGTGTTCAGGAAGTCTTCATCCTCATTTTTCATGTTATGTCTTCTGAAATGGGCATATTAAACAAAAATAATGCACTTGGCTACACATATATTGTGGGGACCAAAATTCGCTGTAGTTGCTTTTGTTCCTCTGTCATCACCATTTCTCTGAATATTCCAGCAAACTTATTTCATGGCAGGAACATCCATTTGAAGAGTAAGTTTGGGTAATATATCAGAGAAGGAAATTTCTGAATGTAGAAAAAGAACAAAGAACAGAAACACACAGCACTTACAGTCAAAACTAAACAACTTGGTTCAAATACCTCAACTCGGATTCCCAATATTGACAGGGAACATCTCCCTCCAACCTGCGAGATTACTAGACTAAGGATAAGTCACTAAACCATGCTGTTAAGAAAAAGAATGCAGTGGATGGATGGGTATGAAGGCACTATCTGCTGCTTATAGAGTTCACAAACAGAAGAAGAGAATAAGTCATTTACTGTGGATGGCAGCGATCTCTGTGGTTTTTGGCACATCCAGGACAGAGGTTCAAGGCTGAACATAGGTTCCAGTATCCCTATTGTTTGATTTATTTTTCTACATACAAACAGAGTTTGTTACTTATATTTGTGCTTACAAAAATGGTGATGCTGTGACATTTTTCCCCTACGAGAAAGCTGTAAGGAAATGACATGTGGACTAGATGTTCTTCTCAAATTGATGTCAATCCAGAATGAAAATATGGAATCGTTCACACAAATAAAGGTGATAAAAACTGTTCTTTATGCTCAAACCTCTAGATTGTAGACTTTCTAAAAAAAAAGAGATTTTGGCATCTAGTGTGAACTTTTCCCAAAAGGATGTGACAACAGCATCCTTCACTGAGGGACATCTATACTGAAGTGCTGCCTTTGAAATGAAATGAAATGAAATGAAATGAAATGAAATATATTCAGATGACATCTAATGTATTTGTAGTGGCACTAAAAGTGAAAAAACCAAGTCAGAAATTTTGCTTTGCTTTCTTCCCAGAGCAGACTGACACATTGCCCAACTCATACTGGTAACCAGTGGTACCGAAGATGTCTGCAGGATAGAAACAACTGGTATTTTTGTGACATCTTGTGGCAACTGGTATCATGCTTCCTTTTTTCTTTCAATTATAAAAACTGTATTAACGAATCTGGGGAGTTTGTTTTTTCCATTTAAGAAGATTAAAGAACTCTCTAATCCTTCTCCAGTGTAGTCAGCACAGTCAATTGTTCAGGCAATATGTCCAAAGTGTTAGGGGTACTCATCTAATGAAGTGTCCTTGCACCTCGGCAATATTTCCAATACTCAGAGCAGCGTTAAAAGTCGAAAGATGGACAGCAGGGTCGGTGTGTTACGCATCTGGGCTCCTTGTTCTTCTCGCCCTGCCCAGGTTTTTGCAGTTGCCCATTCCCGAGATCTTGGGTTCCAGCTTCTGCCTTTTGTTCCCTGGCTGGCTGTCACTCTCCGCAGCTTAGTTTTCTCTTTCTGTTGGAGTGTTCTTCCTTTTCCTGCGAAAAGCCTGGCAACCTTTCCATTCGATAGTATTGTTAGACAGGTAAAGCCATGGTAAACATGAATCAATTCTCCTCTTAACCAAAGCTAGCTCATTTTACCTTCTCTCCCCAGACGAGCTCTTCGGGGGTTCGCTTTCTGGAGCGACTGGAGGCACCTGCAATTGAAACGTGGAACCTAACAGGTGGCAAGGACCTACCTGCCCGATTGCTACCTTAGCTCTGAAGGGCAGATCCTGGGGATGGGTTTGCTCAGCTCAGCTGAGCCAGTTCTGGTGGGATCATCGCACAAAGCGTGATGGCCAACATGCGTCAGCCTCGCTCTGCGCTTTTGCAGAGCTGCAGGCTGGTGGATGACCTTGCTTGTCCCTGCGGCAGCAGTCCCACCTCCTGAGGGAGAAGGCTTTTGTTGTCACACTGTTTCTGGACCTGACATACCTCTGCTGTTCCCGCTTCTGCCCCCGGTGCTGGCGACTCCTTGGCCGAAGCACTGGCAAGCCCAGCCGCCTCCTCCTCCTCCTCCTCAAAGAGTTCCCCGTGGTGCTCAATGAGGAACTCCACCAGCCACGTCACCTGCACACAGCAAACCATTGCTTTCCACCTGGGTGGCCGAAGACGGGTCAAACAGCCTTTCCCACTCCTGACCCTCGCTTCTGTGCAGAAAGCTGCAGCTGTGGGGCTGCTCTTCCCGGCAGCTCCCCCAGGAGCGTTTGCTGAAGAGAGGAGGCAGCCTGGTACCTCTGAACAGCAAAGCTGGGGTGGGTCCGGAAGGCCGTTAATCTAAGTCTATTAGACCATTTGGCTAATAGACTTAGATTAAGTAATATTACTCACCACTTCATAGGAAATATACATTACAGAAGAACAGAAAATATTGCAAATGCTGAAGTAACATTTTCTTATTTCCCTAAGACAGTCTTCCAGCACTTTTATCGGATGCTGTTGTATTAGATCATCAGGCTTATTACCATTTTAAAGACATGCCAAAGCCTTTTAAAGAGAATTTTAGTAGGCCAAGTCGGCATCATCATCTCCCTACACTGACTCTGAACTTGGCCTCATATTCTAAAACAATAAGCTTCTACAGCACTGGGAAAGCCAATCCAAGCTACCCTGTATCCCTTCTCAGCAAAAATTTGAGCATTTCTTCTTAAGGAGTTCAGGTAGAACATCACAACCAAATACTGACATCTTGCAAGCCCGGACTGTGGAATGTAAACTTTTTAAAATTTCACCACAGCAGTTGACCCACTAAGTAATTTATTGCATGTGTGAGTAGGTTGACCTTGGCTGGCCACCAGATGCCCACCCAGCTGCTCTTTAGCAGGTCAGGTGGACAGAGGCATGCCCTTCCTCAGCAGGACAAAGGGAGAAAATAGGATGAGAAAGCTCGTGGGTGAATGTAAAGACTGGGAGATCACTTACCAATTACTGTCATGGGCAAAACAGACTTGACCTGGGGAAAATTAATTTAATTTATTACCAATTAAAATAGATTTGGGTAGTGAGAAGCAAAGACAATTAATACAAGACCTTTCCTCCCTGCTTTCCTGGGTCAACTTCAGTTCTTCACTCCAGACTCCTCTGCCTCCCTCTGAGCAGCACAGGGGGATGTGGAATGGGGCTGTGGTCAGTCCATAACAGCTCCTGTTTGCCACTCCTTCCTCTGCACACTTTTCCCTGCTTCAGCATGGGTCCTCTCCATGGGCTGCAGTCCTTCAGTCTAAACCTGCTCCAGTGTGGGCTCTCCACATGCTGCAGTTCCTTCAGGGCATATCCACTTGCTCTGGCATGAGGTCCTCCATGGGCTGCAGTGTGGATATCTGCTCTGTCATGGTCCTCTCCGTGGGCTGCAGGGGAATCTCTGCTCCACCGCGGAGCACCTCCTCCCCTCCTCCTCCTCTCCCTCGGTGCCTGCAGGGCTGTTTCTCACACGTTCTCCCTCTCTCTGCCCGTGTGACTTTTTTCGGCCCGTTTTTAAACCTGTTCTCCCCGGGGCACCCCGGCCTTGTCTGTGGGGCTGAGCGGTGCCCTGGGGTGGGCGGGTTGGAGCCGGCTGGAACCGGCTGGAACCAGCTGTGTCCGGCACGGGGCAGCCCCGGCCGCTCCTCGCAGGGGCCGCCCCGCCGCCCCCCCGCCGCCAGCGCCTGGGCACCTGCAACCAGTGCAGTGTGTCTGTTTAAAAGAACTATAATCACATTAAAACCTTTCAATCACAGTGGAGAAAGGACATATGCTAGTTATTGACCATAAAGAGTACCTTTGTTTTTGTTAAGTAGAAGCTAATCTCATACTGTTCCACCTCTTATTGCTACCATTATTTGTTTTCAACTGTCTTATTTGTTCGCTCAGACGAACAAATACAAATTTCAGTCTTAACTTCTGTATAAAGTGTTAGCGACGTGTCTGTGCAAAAAAAGACACCCCCAAACCCCCAACCAATGAACTAACCAAACATGCCCACTCCAAGGCTATGATACCAGCTGTCCAGTTCGTTCTTCTCAGAGGGAACCTGAGTAGCCTGTTTAGTCAAATAAGTAGCTAATGCCTTTTAGAAATCATACTAAGTTTTTTTTACTTTAATAAAATTCAACAGCAGTAAGCTGCTTTGGCTAGTTAAGCATAATCTTAAAATGCATTCTACTTCACTAATATTTTTATGTCATCTCTTGAGGACTTTAGGAAAGCACAGAACTGGATACCAGCTACTTTTTTTGATTGTTATTTGTATGACTTTATAAAAAGTTCCCTTTCTTATCTACGTACCTAAAATTCTGTCTGGTCAGCATAAATCAGCTCCCTGGGGTCTCTTGAAATCTGAGTTTAAACTGGCCTTTTCAATAAAAAATGAGAGAGAAAAACCCAGAGGAAATTGGGGTGGGGGGCGGGAGGTGGGGTGTTAAACATCTATTTATAAATTCCTATTTCATGGTGTTATGGGTCTGTGTGGCGGGGTTTTTCGGTAGTGGGTTAGGGTCCGCAGGGCCGGCTCCTGCTGGAAGCTGCTGGAAGCTTCCCCGGCTGGGAGCCAGACCCGCCTCTGGGAGAACAGATTCCAGAGGGGAAACCTGCCGGGAGTCGGGGGATCGGGATGGGAGAGGAACCCCTGTGCAGATCCCGAGGTCGGGGAGCAGCCCGTGGGGAGACCAGGCGGCAGGCTGTCCCCCGCCAGCCCACGGAGGGGAGCAGGGGGTGGGTGCCCCCCAAGATGGCCGCCGCTCCCTGGGGAAGCCTGCGCTGGAGCAGCCTGGGACTGAAGATCAGCCCGTGGAAAGGACCCACGCCAGGGAAGTTCGTGAGGAACTGCAGCCCGCGGGAAGGACTCACGCTGGAGCAGTTGGTGGAGGACCGTCTCCCGCGGGAGGGACCCCCGGCTGAGCAGGGCAGGAGCGCGGAGTCCTCCTCCCCCTGAGGAGGAAGGAGCGGCAGAGACAAGGTGTGACGGACTGACCCCAACCGCCATTCCCGGGGGAGGAGGGAGAGAGAACCGGGAGTGGGGCTGGGCCGGGACGGAGGGAGGGCGGGGGGAAGGTGTGCTGAGGTGTGGGTTTACTTCTTAGTGTCCTTCTTTTGGTTTGACTGGTAGTAAATTAAATCGATTTTGTTTTTCCTCCAAGTTGAGCCTGTCTTTTGCCCATGACCGTAATTGGTGAGTGATCCCTCCGTGTGCTTGTCTCGACCCACGAGTCTGCCTTTATATTTCTCCTCATCCCACTGTAGCCAGGAGGGGTGGGGAGTGAGCAAGCGACTGCTTTGTTACCGGCTGGGCTTAAACCACGACACATGGCAATATGTTGAAGCTGCCAAGAAAAATAAAGTTGACATTGCAGAAGGTGCATAATCATGTGAGGAGTACTTGTGCTTTGTAACAGGAGACTAAAATATATGTGAATACTCTTTGCTTCTAAAAATACCTGGATCTATTACCAAGTCTTCTGGGAGAAGAAAAAACAATTCAAACTAGGGATTTATTTCTAATAGACAGATTTCAATAAGAAGACCTCAAATTACAATGTAAACTTCACTTGTGACAACATTTTTAAGTTCTGAAAATATGTACATTAGATGAGACCAGAGGGGCTTTAAGTACTTTAGTCATGAAGTTAATTTTGCAGTTATTGAATTACCGTGAAACATTATGGGATATGGCACACTGCATTGTAATGTATCTGAGGTATAATATATTGGAAAGAGTCTGAAGAAATGTCTACTCAGACATTTCATTTCATTTTCAGACTATACCACTACCAAAACACTTGGAGTTTGAGAGCTGGAAAAGTTATAGCAGAAAAGCCAGGTTCTCAGAAATATAACAACCAGATTGCCCTGTTCATTCCCTTAAATATTGACTACATTTTCAAAAGTTCCCACACAGGTAAATCTTGAAGTGGAAAACACTCAGCTCTGAAATGCTCCTCTGCAGCTTAACATATGCTACTGGATCTCAAGTAATTTTTAAGATCTGGACACTTTCCTGAAAGGGTAGTCTTTCTTCAAGTCCTCGTGAGAATCCAGACTAGAAATTAAATGTGTTCTCTGTGACTACTATTCCTATAAACTCAGAGTTCTGAGAGAAGTAATAGAAATTAAGCCACTGTAGTGAGAAACTATTCTTGCATGTCTAATATGTGGTACTTTAATTTTTCTTTTGACCTCCTTTTTTTCAGAACGTTATCTTCAGGGTGTCCCACCTAAACCACACAGAACGGTATAAAGACCAAGCAGCAACTGGGGTGATTGCACTTGCTTTTGAAAGACTTATTTTATTCAGTCCAAACTGGTATCAAATACTGTATGTACTGAGATATAATAATATCTTAGCCTTTTATCCAAACTCTCATCTTGCTCTGAGTGTAAATGCAGAATCAGCCCATCTATGAAAGTGGTTTTCTCAGCCGTCCTTCCATCCTTCCATCTAGAGGGGAGGGACGGAATCTATCATAGGCTACTTAATTCTCCTTCCTTATGGCCACATCTTTATTTCGAAGAGGATTGTGTCTGATTTCCCATAGAGCTTCTTTGGGGAAAGTCTCTAATTAATATTCTATATAAACGGTCTGGAGTGAGACTTCCAAGCAAGATTGACTATTTCCCACTTGGAAATGAATAAATTGTGAAAATCTAATTTTCCATTGAAATGACTTATCTGGTTTTCACAGAGCAGAAAAAAAAATGCACAAGCTGCATCCCTGACCAAAGTGTGTCACCTTTGCCAGTATCTCTAATGGGACTCCTTGGTAAGAATGCAATTTCGGTTTTGCTCTTGCAGGATCCTTATTAGTGGGCAAAGGCTTTTAGAGTAAATGAAAATAAAAGTAGTGCTAAGAGAAGGGAACCTTTCTTTTCCTTCCCAATAAGACTGGTGAAAAGTCTCACTTCTGTCAAAAGCAAAATATTCTGCGTTTCAGTCAAATACCTCTTCTCCCCACTTACTAGCCTGGATTTTCTTTGTTTTTGCTGCGCAATAAATACATTCATCTGTCTGTTGTGGTTTAACACCAGCTGGCAGCTAAACCCCACGCAGCCAGTCATTCACACACCCCCAGTGGGATGGGAGAGAGAATCAGAAGGGTAAAAATGAGAAAACTCGTGGGTTGAGATAAAGACAGTTTAATAGCAGAAGCAAAAGGCATGCATGCAAGCAAAGCAAACCAAGGAATTCATTCACCACTTCCCATGGGCAGGCAGGTGTTCAGCCATCTCCAGGAAAGCAGGCCTCCATCACGTGTAACAGTTACTTGGGAAGACAAATGCTGTCCCTCTGAACATCCTCCTTTCCTCCTTCTTCCCCCAGCTTTATATGCTGAGCATGACATCATATGGTCTGGAATATCCCTTTGGTCAGCTGGGGTCAGCTATCCCAGCTGTGTCTCCTCCCAAATCCTTGTGCACCCCCAGCCTACTCACTGGTGGGATGGTGGGAGAAGCAGAAAAGGCCTTGACTCTGTGTAAGCACTGCTCAGCAGTAATGAAAACATCTCTATTATCAACACTGTTTCCAGCAGAAATGCAAAACACAGCCCCATACTAGCTACTATGAAGAAAACTAACTCTATGCCAGCCAAAACCAGCACACCCTCCCAATTCCTTTGGTGAGGTGGTGGGAGGTGCAGGAAGTTGGGGTTGTGTGAGTAAGGTTTTCCATCTTCTGCTTCTTGCTTCTTAATTGGTTTCCTTTGCTCTGGACTTCCTCCATGGGCTGAAGTCCCTGAGGGGTGTCATAGATAGTGCACAGCTTCAGACACTGAGGGATGCCACTGCGCTGGCATGAGTTACCTTCTTCCAAGAGTGCCTCTCCAGCTGTGCCATCAGATGTCCCCTTCCACACATTTCTTCTGTTTCTCCTTCCATTTCCAAAATATATTTCTTCACATATCTCCTCATAAGTCTCCTGCCCTTGGCAGCTGCCACTCTTTCTTAAAAACCTGTGAACCAGAGTGCCAGGGACTCCTCTGCCTGGCTGTAGCTTTGAGTCATGGTGAGGTGCTCACGCTGGTTGGTGTTGGAGCTGGCTGGACCCGGCTGTAACCATCACAGGACAAGTCATAGCCTCCTCCAAAGAGGGCACCCTGCAGCTTCTGCCTCCCCAGACCTGCCAGGCCCAGTACTACCTCTCAGATGTTCTCAGGTGAAGGTCCACCAATCCTACTGTAAGGACTGGAGAAGAAACCTCCCACACTGACAGGAAAGTGGCAGACATTAGTCTGATTTTAAAAAAGGGGGGAAATGTGGAATCCCTAGGGATTAGAAAAGGGTTTAACTATCTATCTAGTGTCAGAGTCAGGGTAAATAGGTGAGGGTCATGGGGGAGGGAAGACAAATGAGTAATACTCTGTCAATTCAGTGTTACTACTGGTTTCTATTCTAATACTGGTTTGGAAACATAATAGGATGACCAAAGTGAATACACTTTAGGCTTATGTTATTTCTGCATTTACTGGGGAGATATATATGAAAAACATGTTCTTTGGGATTTAGAAGCTTCTGATAAATACAAAAAGACACACTGTAAGGTACCTAGTAGGACAGAACAACATCTGATAACAGCCTCGATGGAAGTCCAGACTGCTTTTTCAGAGCCTTCGGCTAGGAAGCCAGCTCTAATCAAAACTGATGTCTCAGCAGAAATAATACATTTAAAGATGAGAATATCCATGCTGAAAGGAAATGCTGTTTTAAAAACAGTGAACCAAACCACAAGACAAATTTTTTTAAGTGTGTCAATGCTAGCATAGGATATTTCAGCAGTCAGAAAGTAAAATGCATTAGGCATTCTTAAATATGTTATAAAAAAATGCTAATGATCTTTAAATTCACTTTAAATTCAGGGATCCTGGCAACTGCTCTGGCCCTTTTAAGATGATCTAGCAGTGTGCTGAAAGATTCCTTGCAGACATGGGCACCTAGGTGCTACACAGAGCAATTCTGAGGCAGCCTAAAGGGCCAAATCACCTTGTAGCCTCAGGAACAAGATGACAAACATAATCACACTGAGTCCCCTTGGCTTCCCCTTGCCCTGTCCTACATCTTCTGCCATCCTGTACTGGGCACCACTCAGAAAGCATCTTGGCTAAGATTAAAAAGTCAGTTAAAACCAGCTGACATGGTAGCTCAGAGTGGTCATTGTCACATAGGAGTAATTCAGTTCTTTAAAAGGATGGAGTTACTGGTTTGCTGAGCCTTTGTAGTGTATTTCATAGTTGGCATTAGAGACCATAATGTGTTTGGATGCTTTTATACTCCTAATGTGGGTCACGTCACCTGGATGACATCATTAACTATTATTGCCTTCCAGCAATTGCATACTAACTCTAGGACCAAGCACAGCAAAACTGACATCCAAACCTTACATCTTACTCAGCATTTGGTCTTTCCAGATGACAGGTGATATTATACTGCCAACATCCACTTTCATTACCTTTTCCATCTCTACAGTAAACTGGAGACTTTTTAAAGTAGAAGACATTACATACACACGCATTATTAAAAAATCAGAGATACTTTGCAAAAAAATAATTTCAGCATTTAGGAGAACATGCATTGAGGTAATGTGAAATTTTACTATGTTCAAGCACTGGCTCCAAAAGCAGCATGGTAGCAGCTAGCAGTCTGTCTGCCTTTCCTAGAAACAAAACATGATCAGGTGATCTGCCCAGGATTCACATCCTGACTATTCTTTCTGTTTCTGTTTGGAGAGTATTTAGTTTTGTGCAATGCCTGTGTGTTCCCTGAAATAGATCTCCAGGACTGACTACATTTTTATATGTGTGAATATACCTGAATTAAGACACATCCAGTTTGTAGCCAAGCCATTGTACAGGTATGATCATCATCCTACATCAGCAATTTCAATTAGATTCAAAGTAAAACTTTGCATGTCTTAAAAGAAAGGTGCAAAGTCTTCAGGGTCAATAGCATCCTATTGCAGTGAAGAAATCTTTAAAACACACCTGAGAGCATGGAAAATAATGGCAGAGGGGCATAAAGTTGTCCCAGGATAGTGGATTTGAAAAAGAGCTTGTCCTCTGTATCCCAGTGCTGAGAACAGACCCTTGAAGTGGTTAATGAGCTTCTTTGTCTGTTCTTCAGGTCTTTTTGGGAAACAGTTCAATGAATGAATTACTGGACTGTACAGGTCACCACATCAAAACATAGTAGGAAGAAGGGGCAGAGAGTCAACATTCATTACAAGTCGCTCACAGTGTATCTTGCAGAGACCAGACCACTGAAGTTAGGTCTTCAGTATAGGCTCCATTGCAGAAGGTGAAACAGCTAACTCCCTTTCTCTCATAACATCTTGCAGCTATTTTTTTAACTCATAATCTCTGAGAGTAAATGCAATGACAGCTGCAGGAAAAATAGAATCAGTGAGGTGGAAAGGGAGCATCTCTTGAAGTTGTCATAATTAAATTATAGCCATTACCAGAGTAAGCACAAAAAACTGTAAATCATTCTAGCATACAGATCCAAACACAAAATGTAAGTTTTCTTCCTAATTCATTAGTTTCCCCACATTCATATCGCTAATTATAATTACTCCAAAGGAATTATTAATTAGAAATTATTTTGCATTAGGCAATTGGAAGACACGAAGATCCCTTCTGAAATAAAAATCTATAATGACATTACAAATACTGCTACGGTTTTACAGTAATGTAATGTGATTAACTATTACCAAAGATACACAAGTATGACTAAGCAAACTAATTAACAATGCTGTTTAGCATGTCTCTTTATTCTGTTAATACTTTATAATTTGTTCCTTCCACAGCAGGAGTACTACATTTTTCTTAATAAGAATTTTTGTTATGACAACATGATTTTAAGTATCTTTACAGGTTTTTAGACTAGTTTGAGGAGTTCAGGCCGGGAGGGGTTGGAATTGATGAATGAGAATAGCCTGGACAGTCCCAAATATAACAGTGTAAATACAGAAAAAGTCATGTGGAATATGTAACAATAAAAATTCATAAATGGTGGAAATTGTTTTAAGCACCACTGTTGGGAAGTGGACTCAATATTTCTTCCCGAGGTCTTTTCTTCCTCCTATCACCATGTTCCTACATTTTTCTCCCTAGTAGCAGAGAAGGGATCCTTTTCAGACAAGGGCACAGTTACATAAAAAGACTCAGAGTGAGGCCCTCATATCCTGGTGTGATGAGTGTCCTTGGTTGCCTTAATGTGACCCTGAGGAAAACTTGCATTAGAATGCTACAAACTTCAGGAAGAAAAGCTTTGGATCCTCATCTGAATTTTATCACTTGGGCCCATATCTATTTAAAACTATTTTATTACAAAGTGCTCTAGAATAGCTCAAGAGGATAATCCTTGCTTAACAGAAGCATCACATGATAACTTAATCAGCCTCTTCCATTTGCAATGTAGGCTGTCTGCATCAATCTACATTGTTAATGATCCCAAAGAGTTCAGAAGGAAGTGTGTTATGAGGAGGAAGAAATAGCTAAGAAAAAAACTAAGTCTGTGATTTACCAGGAAGACAAACCACAAAGGTGAATATGAGTTGTACAGTAATCATGCTAACCCCAGACACTATAGGGAGACTGCCCAGTAGTTTAATGCCACTTATGTTAGTATATAACATGCTGAAGACTTCAGGATAACATATACATAGTGTAGTTTTACAAGACCTTGCTCTGAGTCCCCGAGACAATTGGAGGAGGACAGCCCTTCAGGAAGGGTCTGCCTCAGCCACCCTACTTCCAATACCAGAAGCACCTTTTGCTGGTAGGATAGGGCTGTGCTACACTGCAGTTTGAACCCTTATTTTCTACAAAATACGTGGGAGCAGGTGTCTGTAGCACAATTTTCTCCTTTGTCTGCAGCTACACTGTAATATGTAGAGTCCTGGCCATTGGTAAGTGCTGCAAACAGCATGGGAAGCATGAGAAATCACACTCTTCTGTCAGCAATAAGGTGTATTAGGAATTCCAGACATTCATCAAGCAGGGTACAAGAAATTCACGTGTACCATGATGGGGAAGATGGCCAAGTGCTTTCTTGATTTACAAATTCTGTAGCTGTGCTTATTTCAAAAGGCTCATAAAAACTGTAAATCAGTGAATTTTGGTGCTTTATCAACAGTCAAAGAAGTTAAGTTTGAAAGTAAACCAAATACAAAATGGAACCAGGCTTCTCTCAAGCAAAGCAGTTTGAAAGTAGCTGATGGACAGATAGATGGATGGATGGATGACACAATGTATCTCCAGCTGGACTCTTCAGAGCATAAGTTAGACTACAGATAGCACAAAATCAAACTCCCTCCTTAATTTTCTAATTTTGTATTCCCTGAAAATACTGCTTTTCCTAAATTGCTATTTGCAGTAGCAGTTGCAGCTGATTGTTAGAGCTACAGTTCTTTACAGTTTTGAATAGTTAAGTTACATTTTTAGAATTAGAAAAAATAGCATTAAATCAGTACACAGTCCAAAGATGGTTTACCTTTTCAACAGTGAAACTGAAAATGTTTGCACTATGTCTGTAGAGTCTGAGAGTTATTAAGAAGTTTTCTTTAAACTAATCATATCTTAAATATCTATTCATATCTATATGACAAGACTGTCATATTCAAATACATCTTTAACATATATTTATAACTTTAAAAAATATGAAAGAAATATGTATAACACTTTTAATTTATTTTCATGAAAACTCTCAGAGGCAGGGTTTGGGGTCAGCTCACCCCAAATCCACTATTAGCTCAAAGGGGTTGGTCACCATCTTGATCAATACCAGCAGTGGACCTGCATGTACTAATCTCATTCAGTCGCTTGTATAAGCAATGTTTGGCAATGAACATGTTTATGTGAAAAGCAGGGTTCTGCGTGTGATGTGCCTGAAGCATGAATGTAATCTCCTGTGGTAGTAAACAGGATCGTATCATACCGTAGGTTAACAATTTGCTTTTAACTTAGCATTCTCCCAAGCAGTTAGAGTTTACCATGCAGGTAGATATCTGTGCTTAGCTATTCTAAAGGACATTTGGTATTTTCAGAACCAAAGGGGTACAGACCATGAACATAACATTTTCAGTTACATGAAAGTAAAAATCTCCTTTCACTGAAGTCCCTAAGAAAAGTCACTGAAAAGATAGAGTGCAATAGAAAGAAATTTTTTTTTAATTTGAACCCATCACCACTGCCCTAAACATAGGTCAGCTGCATGAAAGAAATTTGATGTTCCACAAGTGAGAACTGAAAACACAGTTTCCCAGAGAGCTGGAACTTCAACACAGAACTTCTAAAGCTGTGTCAGCTGGGTACTTCTCACTGTAGAGAGCAGGAAAACTTTGGAGCCAAGTATTTGATATTTCTACTCTAAGGCAGATATACAGAAACTTTTGTGACTCTGTCACCTATTTGAGATTTTACAAGGTTTTTACATTTTTATCATTATTTACTTGGCCTGAACTGAGTGTGATTCAAGATAACTGATGAGGAAATACCATTGCTATGGGTATGTCAATCATTAAAATCAGAATTCTGGCACACGCTGGCAAAGCCTGGTGGATAACCACCAACTATTTCAAGATGTCCTCCCAAAACCAGAATCTGCTACTACTTATTGACACTCAGGTTTGGAGGCTGGTAATAATAGAAGCCTGGGCTGGTGATCATTATTTCTCCCCGCTCCTTCCTTCTCCCTTAGAATTAATGGTATGGCAGAACTACAGTGTGGGAATGAAGTCAAACACCAGGGAAACTTAGGGAGCTTGTGATACTGCAAGGCATCTTCTTGGTTATCAAGGCAACACAGTCCGGAGCAATCATAAGCAGTATGTGGTATGATCTCTTCTTGAAACAAACTAGTTTAATTTTAAAATCAATTAAATTTAACTCCCAATACTCCTATAGAAATTCAGTTTCAGAAGCTCTTTTCTCTGGTGGTTTAAACTTCTGTTTAATTCCAATCTGAATTTATTCAAGGCTACTTTATAACTGTTTGCTCTTGTGCCAGCACTGTACTTCATCTTAAACAGTTCTTTAACCTCCCTGATGTATTTATAGAGAGCAATCACATCCCTTCTCAAATCAGTCTTGCTTTACTAAACTAAACACATCTTTTTTAGTCTCCTCTCATAAGATTGCTTTCCATTTCCAGAGTCATCCTAGTAATCCCTTTACCAGTTTAATTTCTCTTGAAGTTGGGCAATCAGAACTGTAGATGGTATTCAAGATGAGTCTAATTAACTTCTTTTATACAGCAGGAATATTTCTGTGCCTTTTACTGGGATGATCTCACCAGAACTGTATACCTTTTCCACAAGTGTATCTCAGCCACCCTGTGACAACATTCAGACATTACACAATCAATCCTCTCCCTACTCCAGTTTCCTGGTGATGATCTTCCACTAGTTTCTCTCCCAATTCCCTCACCTATAGCCTTGCACTTTGAACATATAGAAAAATATCCCATTTCTGATACTCCAGTCTAACTCTTCTTGTACAATACCCAGCTCCTCTTTCATGTTAGCGTTGTCTCCTACCCTTGTAACATCAGCATACTTTTGTGTGCCAAGCCTATTAAATGACAACAGTAAATAAGAAGAACCTGACAGAACACTAATAATTTCCTGTCAGTATAGGCGATTTTGGTTTCTCCTTGAGGCACACTTCATCCATCTTTCAATTGTTTCATCAATCTCCATATCAACCGCTTTGCTGAAGTGACATAGATGCTCTGCATTTCTACCAAAATCCATTCTTTTTTTCCAAGTTAGCTCAATTTGCCACATCCACCTTTGGTGAACATATGCTTAGCTTTATTCCGTTTGCTTAGATGTCTCTAATTCCTTTCTATTTAGGTCAGACTCATAAGCCAGATGCCCAGATCACTTCACTTTCCTTGCATACAGACCCTGCACTTGCTACTCCCTAGTGATATCATACCCTACGTAGTTTGCTAGAGTTACTTAAAATCTTTCCTCTGTCTGGTACCTTCATTTTTAAAGGTTTTTTTAAACCATTTTCTTTTACAAGAAGCGCCAGAAGAACATAGGCAGTACCCAAATGGTTCACTATCGCCAAGTCTACTCCAGAAGTAAGGAAGGATATTCAGTCTGCAAAGACCCTAGCTTCCTGGCCTGCTGCCCACATCAGATATCCTTCAGTGATTCACAACAGAAGCCTTAAAAAACCTGGGACTCTTCAGCCTTTTCCTAGCCAGCATACCTAAGGCTTTTTTCAGACTGGTCCCAAAGCACTTCTCTACTAAACTGTAGCTAAACGGTCTCCTTGAGAGAAGTCCTAACCTCTCTGGCAGACACCCCACTTTGCCTGGTACGCAATCTTTTATCCCAGCTGTTCTGAGTCAGTCACTGAGCTGCAGCTGGGGAACTAGCTGCTTGCTGTTAACCCCATCATGCTTGTTCATGGCAGAGTTTATCCAATTGTAATTGCATATACTTTAAATATACAGACAGCTGAAGTCCCACCTCAATTGTGGGTTTGGCTTTTGGCATATTTACTCCTGGTATATTATTGGTGCAAATGAAAAAAAGTAAAGCTAAAGAAATAATTCAGAGGAATAATTTAGGTTGGTACAATCAGACATAAATATTGAAAAACAAACAAAGCAAAATGAGATATGAATAACATGCAGATCTGAAATACTCCAAGAAAGATTCCTTGGGAGAAGTAGTAGAAATGCCATTATCTGAATGACATTAAAATGAAAAAAACTGGGAATACATAGCAGAGAATAATTCCATATGTTGTAGAAAAATGGTTATCTCAATTCCATAGCTCTGAAAATGACCATCTGATTTAAAGAGATGGAAGGGTTACAAAATTTTTCATTATTACTAGTGCTTGCACTGAGAGTAAAAGAAAACAAAAAAGAGTCCTTTTATTTGAAGATTAAAATTCCAATGATTTCATGTCTCATAAGGATCCTTTTACTTTTTTTCCCCTCAATTTCACTTATTTGTGGGGTATTGTCTAACATAAAAACTTATTTCTTCTCTCTGTGGAGCAACACAAGAGTGCCTCAAGGAATTTAGCCAGACAAAGTGAGACAGATGTGTTAAACAGATGGACGCCAAGGAAGTGGCTTGGTTCCTCAAACAATGGATGTGAAGGACTGGGGAGTAAGTGGAACAGAATCTTGGCTGGACTGAGCTAGAGGAGGGGAACTTTTATCTTATTGTAAGGGAAAGCAAGAAAATCATATATTCTACTTTGATCAACTGATGCCTTGTCAACTTTTCTGGCTATTCTAAGTGCATATCCTCACACTGGCACACAGCTCAAAGCTGTCTTAAGCAGTAAATAAGCACAGGCACTGCAGTCTTACTTCAGCCCTTAAATTTAATGGACTAAACACGAGTGCACACCCTTACCAACTGAATGAAGTAGCAACCATACTTTCTTCTAGTGGTACCAGAGGCTGTGCTATGTTTCCCTTGTCTGTTGCATGACTGGAGCAAATGTGCACATACAGATGAATGACTATGCACAGCATCACATCCACAATATGTCTGACAGTGCCTGCCTGGTGGCTTTAGGTTTACCATTAATGAACTCCACAGTATTTGTATGGAACAGAAATAGTAGTGAAATCCTCATGGGAAAGAAAGTGGCAAAACTCTGGCTTAAGCAGGGGAGGTTGGACCAGATGACCTTCTAACATCAACCATTCTGTTATTCTGTGAAAAGGTGGCTTTATGTCCAACTATGTGAGTGCATATGATGTACTACATATCTGTATCTCAGAACAATTGAGGAGTGGACAAGGAATAGGTTTTGGTCCAATGAAGTGTCTGGGAGTTGCAGTCTGTATTCAGTAGCCAAATGGTTTTGGTGAGCCACATATAGGTCTCATCCAAAATATAACATGACTGGATTAAATTACTGCTTTGAAAAGGTGTAATTAATCTCCTCTACTCTCTAAAAGAAATAAAAAAATAGTTCTTGGCCATCTAACTTCAAATTCCCTAATAAGACTTGTTTATAAAAAGGTGGTTGCTCGATGTTTTATTGAAAATCAAGTCTTTTAAAAGTATGCCTGGTCTGCCACTTAATAATTGATCTTTCTCCAAACCACCAGGCACTTTTGAAAATCCTGGATGTAGTCACGTATACTTAGAGGCAGCATGATTATTCCTTTTTCTAGGCTTCACAAAAGAAGTTCTGTACCTCTTCAAATGTATGTGTCGCTAGGTTGTTCCTGAAGTCTACTTCTTATTCTTCATGTGCTGAGCACAAGGTATATATGCTGAAATATGTAAAACTGAGGCAGTCTGATTTTCTCCTGACAGCAAAATCTTTCCAGATAGGTCAGAAAAAGGGGTAGGCAAGGACTATATCCTGTTTATGTCAAGGTTTTCAGAAATAAGAGGATGTAATTCATTACAAGAAATTAACAACACCTTGCCTTTATTATCTCTCAGAGGTTACGTTGTGAGCTTTGAAATATTTGAGTTATACTGGGTTGTTACTACAGCTTAATAAAACAAAGCAGTCTCCATTTATGAAAACAGAGGTTTTCATTCCCAGATCACGCCTACACCTATAAATCAAAAGTTATTAATTGCAGTGTGGTAATATCCAGGAATTATTTAGCCACATGATCCTAGTATATGTGTATCTTCAGCTTTTTAAGAAAACACCAACTGAACTGTCTTAGCCATAAGTCTTTACTTCCTCAATAGGATAGCAGAGCCATGCTTTAATCTAGAGCAACACAGACTATAGCTCTCAGCATCTAGTAAAGCACACATTTCTGACCATTGTCTAAAGCAAGAATCATGGGGAAATGAAGGCTGTAGATAATTTTTCTCTGTGTCTTTCCTACTCCTCAGACCTATCAGTCACTTTATCAGCATTAACAGCTCCCTTACACCTGCACTTCACACTACATTTAGGTACTGAAAAGATAGGCAGATTTAAAGAAGGGCAGCTAAAAAGGAAAATATCACCTGTGAAGAGGAACTAAAGGAACTAAAACCCACATGCTGCAGTCTCTGTACTGAGTTCCCAGTTACTTGTCAGGGAGTTATGCGCAAGAACTACACAATAATTAGCAACCTTCCTTTTACTATCCAAGGTGTGCAGGAGTGTATATTTCTTTACATAGGTCCCTTAAGGGAGAGAAGCTTTGAACCAGATGAAGTCCCTTCTAGTAATTATGTAGGACAGATATTGGTGACTAATTAACTCAATAACCAGGGCGGGTAGAAGACAAGAAGTAAAGCAATAGTATTTTTCAATATTGGAACATAACAGGCTGGGACATGAGGTTTAAATTTAATTTGTAAAAGGTGGGACTCCCTGGGAGTTACTGAAGAACTCTTACAACACTTGGTGAGGCAGAGCTTCCTTGGTCTGGCAGGAATTGCCCATCTCATCTTTGGGGCATGTAAACAGGAAATCCATGTGCCTTACAGCTGTAAGACTGTTACATTTTGCAGCTTCCTCTGCACCAGTGTGTGAGATACTGCAATATTGTAAGCATGATCAGCAGAGTCAGTGTTAAAGTCCTGGTGTGTTTCACCTTCTCTGTGAACAAAATAGGGAGCATGGCTTTTTGTTAAATGATGTGAGCATGTAATAGTTGTTGTGAGAGCTTCAAGTGGATATCAAGTGGGGAACCGGGCTAACGGTAAAGTCATAGACATCTCAGGATATAGTTTGTGACTTACATCTGCTGCAGCAGCACCCGTTTCTCTTTCTTTTCATCTAGTCTACGTTCCTTTGCTTCCCTAGGATCATTTCCCTGCCACTCTCTCAAACCTCTTCTTTCTTGAAAACTCCTTGAAATCTTCAGCCTAGGTGCTACAGACTCCCCTACTTCCATTTCTACCCCCTCTCCCTAGTCCATGCATTCCTAATCTCGTTCCAGGCTAAAGGGTGGGAAAAACCAGAAAAAATTGCAGACAGCAAAGCTCATTGCTCCTGCATCAACTGGAATATCCCCTCTCTCATTCCTAGGTCTTTATATACTGTTACATGCCTGTAATAGAAACAACAGGAGGCAAGGACTGTGCAGACAGGAGGTTGGGATGAGCTGCTCAGACTAGAACAGAGCCAAACTACAAAGTTTGCCATCACTTGCTGTCTATTGACCTAAGCTGTGGTCTACACTCAATATGTCTGTGTTCCTGTTAAGAGGAAACTTTGATACTAAAGTCTGACCATAAAACCCACAAACTTTGCAGGTGCCTGAATGGCTGCGGATAGCTGTATTTCAGCAACAGAGTTCTGTAGGTTCCTGGATTTCTGTAAACGGTCTTTATAGACTGCCAACCCTTGTGGCTGGGCTAAAGAGCTCCATCCCTATTATGCCTGAAACCACTTAGATTTGCATTTTTCCCCTGACATATATGGTCTGGTTGAATTTCCTATGAACTAAGGTTTATTTAAATTTTAATAAACCATTTATTTTATAGCATTTTCCCCGGGATTTGCAGCAGATTCTAAAGTGTCAATTAACTTGACAATAAAGCCCTTTCAAAAATAAAATAAAGCTTTATTTAAACAGTCAAATAATCATTTAAATTATAAATGAAGTGGAACTAAGATTATTCCCTGTATTTTCACTAGTACAAGAACAGCTGAGAATTAATTGGATTGGTTTCTCTTCAAACTGATGGAGGGAGTTCTAAAATATCTTGCCTTAAATCTCCATTAAACAGTTTCAGATGTATTCAGTGAAGCCAGGCACTGTAATTTCTAGCCTGCAGAAGTTCCACAAGGATTCTGGGACCCACTAAACACTGGTAAGATGTAGGTTTTCTTCTTGGAATTACCTTTGATAATGAGGCTGGCTTTCTTCCCTAGAGATGGCTAATCAAACTAGCAGGAAAAATGTCTGTGTCTCACTCCTTAGAGAGCTCCCTAAACTGTAAGAAAGTGAACAGGTTGTTTCCTGATTGCTATTCAGTTGGGCAAGAGCCAGCAGCTGGAAACTACTGTGACTTACAGCACTGAAATAGGGATCATCCAAAGAGAAGAGAAAAATGTTGTCACAGTGAGAGACAGTGAGCAGAAAAGAGGTTGATGGAGATTTCAAACTTTTCTGGTCACTGAGGATTGCAAAGGCCTTTTTTCCCTAATCCAGAAGCTAAAGAAGAGCTTTCCCAGAGGGTTACATACATTTTTGTGTCTTCCATATTGAAGTCTATTGGATTATTCCAGTTGCACAGCAGTAGTCCCTCGTACAGGCTATGTTGCCCTAAGAGACATAGGCTCGGCAAAAGGCATTGGGACACAATAGATAGATGAAGCAGTATGTGTGAGTTTATTCAGAACTTCAGTTACCTGCTGGAGAGATCAGAACTGGGGGGGGGGTGTGTGTGTGTGTGTGTGTGTGTGTTTGTTTATTTAGGTGCTCATCCATTTGGTTGTTTTTTTAGGTTTTATTTACACTTCAGGTGCTTTGCAACCAGTCCAAACCATCTACATTAAATTAATGTTCCAACATTTGTGCAAAGTCTATAACTATTGGAGAATTTGTGAAATCTGTGAAATTAGAAGACTGTTTAAAGAGAGACATATGTATTGTCAAGTAAGGGAACTCAGCTCTACAATGTTTTACCAGAATACCTCCACAAATGTCCATTGCTTCTTTTCCCAGCTCTGTCCTTAAATATATCACTTTCTATGGCACTGCTTATAGGTCACAAACAGTCATTGATAGCCTCATTAAAAGTTGCAGACTTTGAAGTATCTAAGTGTTAATAAAATTTCATTTCAAAATGGCACTGCTTTATGGGATCTGTCATTTTAACCTACTACTCTTTATTCCTCTGTCCCAACAGCAATGTTCTAGTAGGTCCAACAAAAATTATGATTTAGGGCTACAACTCTACCCTTTTTCCACCTTTTCCACCATTCTACCTTTGCTACTTTAAGATATTGCCTCATTTGCAGCAAGTTACATAAAATGTTGTAATACTTAGAAATTCTTGTAATAGCCGAGAAGGACTGAGAGCTGTTTTACCTTTGGCTTTTAATTTCTCAGCATATTTCAGTTCAGAGATAGACCCCCTGGAGGAACGTTTTCAGTATGCCATACTGGGAAATACTTTAAGTGTGCACACAATTATAGCTCATTACAACAGTGGGAGTCATTTGCCTGTCTGCTTTCTCAGTCTTCATGTTGAAATGAGACTTCACTGTTATTTTTGGATTGATTAAAAAAAAGGGGGGGGGGGGTTATGCCAACATTATGTATACTTAGAGGTATGTATGCATCTATGGCATTCTCATATGTACATGCTAAAAATGTAGTGAGAAGAGGACATTAGCATCACATTATACAGTTCCAGCAACCACCTTATGGCTTCAATTGCTGTATGTCTACAAGGTAATATTTTGTTACATTCACTTATATACATTAAACTGCCTTTTATTTTGTTCATGAGCCTCTGATTAAACTGGTAGGTTTTTAATCTCTCTGTGATTAAACACAAAAAGAACAGTAGGGAGTCAATTCAATTGCCTAAATGCCATTTAGTGCCATTTGAAATGCTCTAGGATACCTGGGGCATTCAGATGGGGCTGGCAGCCACATCAGATTGAGAAATACAGAAGTGTTGTTCTGGAATGAGACCTGGATGCCAGATGGCATACCCTAGAGCATCTCAATTGCTCCTACATGCCTATGTGTGCGTAACTAGGAGGACAATCCAGTGAACTTTAAGGTAGTCATTTAATTTAAGCCCCAACCTAAAACTGATGCCTACATTCACAGTATAGTCACTGGAGAGAACTAGGTGCCTTAGAAACTTATATTTAGGCAGAAAGCACTTCAGGTCCTTAGAAGCCTCTAGTTACTTGTCTATCTTTATAAGCAGTGAACATGTGTACTTAAATCTGGATTTATCTGTCCTAAGTTTAACTATCTAAAGACTAACGATCTACAAGACTTTAAAAGTTGGATTCAGCTCCAGAGTTCAGTAGCTACTGCTATTTGAGATTACTTAGGTTAATCAGGACAACTGCATGTGCACGGCAGATGAGACACAGGACCTGTGGGAAACCTGCTCCCTTTTGGAACAGCAGCTAGAGACTAGACCACTGACAGTTCCTACGGTATTTCAAATGGCACTAAGTGGTTGTGTTTAGGTGACTGAATCCCTCCCTTCATGTGATGTAGGTGTCTAAGCTCTATAGTAATCAGTGGAGATCTAAAGCTTGATTCAGGCAACTAGACAAGCATCTACTGCTGTCTGAGGTGCCCCAGGTTACCTAAGACATCCTCATCCTCATGGGGCTGGCCTACAAGAGACCCTTGCCTTTCCCGAGTGGCCACTGTAGATTAGCAGAGATATCTTAGGGAATCAGATGGTTTCTGTTTAGTCTAACAAATTAAGCCCTAGGTCTTCACTCTCTACACTGGGAGCTAAACCCTTGTAGTCATACAAAATTAGTTGTCTGAACACAGAGCTCAATCTCTCCTCAGGTTTCATCTTTCACTACCATTTCTTGCTCTCTAAGAAAGGGTCAGATTAGCTAGAGGAGGAGGACTTTACAAGTCTTTAAGCCCAGATACTTAGCTCACATATTAATACTTACAGTGTAGACTACTGAATTCCAATGTCTGAATCAGAAAATAAATCTCACCTCTTATTTAAGCTGTTTGCTATAGTCTACAGAAAAAGACAAGCACCTCCAAAGGGCAATTCATCCTGCCTTGTAGGGTAGGGTGTATACTTTTTTTGAGGTGTCTCTTCACACTTAATATAGAATCAGAGATTCACATAACAGCTGAGCTTGGAAGGTGCCTCTGGAGATCACCTAGTCCAACCCCCATGCTCAAAGCAGGGTCAGCTACAACAAGTTTGCCAGGACAGTGTCCAGCTGGGTTTTGAATATCTCCAAGGATGGAGACTCCACAGTTCTCTGGGCAATTTGTTCCAGTGTTTGATCATCCTTATAGCACAAAAGCTTTTTCTCAAGTTTAAACATAATTTCTTGTATTTCAATTTGTACCCATTGCCTCCTATCCTATCACTGGATACCACTGAGAAGAGTCTGGCTCCATCTTCTTTAAAACCTTCCTTCAGATACACACTGATAAGATTTACCCCTGAGCCTTCTCTTTTCTAGGCTAAACAATGCCAGCTCTTTCAGCCTCTCCTCATACATCAAATGCTCCAATCCCTTAATCATCTTTGTGGCCCTTTGCTGATCTTGCTCCAGTATCTCCATGTCTCTCTTGTACTGGGGAGCCCAGAACTGGATTCATCATTCCGGATGTGGTCTCTCTAGGGCTGAGTAAAGGGGAAGGATTATCTCCCTTGAACTGCTGGTGATGCTCTTTCTAATGTCATCCAAGATACTGTTGGCCCTCTGTCATGGGGGCCCATTGCTGACTTGTGGTCAACTTATTTAGTACCAGAACCCCAGATCTTTTACTGCAAAGCTCCTTTCCAGCTGGTCAGTCCCCCAGCATGTACTGGTTCATACAGTTACTCCTCTCCAGAAGTAGGACTTCACTCTTCCCTTTCTTGATCTGCATGAGATTTCTGTCAGCCCCTGTCTCTCGCCTGTCAAAGTCCCTCTGAATGACAGCTCAACCATCTGGCATATCAGCTACTCCTCCCAGTCTCGTATTGTCTGTAAAATTCCTGAGGGTCCACTCTGTCCTATCACCTAGGTCATTAATGAAGATGTTAAATAATACTGGACCCAGTATTGACCCAGGGTATTCCACGAGTGACTGGCCTCCAGTTGGAATTTGTGATGCTGATCACAACCCTTTGTGCCCAGAAGTGCAGCTACTTTTCGGTCAACATCACTGTCCACTTCTCTAGCCTGTACTTCATCAGTTTTTCTATAAGGATGTTATGGGATGTCTTGAAAGCCTTACTAAAGCCAAGATAAATGATACCTACTGCTCACCCTCATCCACCAAGCCAGTCATCTCATCTTGGAAGGCAAACATGTTGGTCAAGCATGATTTCCCCTCCATAAATCCATGCTGACTACTCTAAATCACCTTCCTGTCCTTCATGTGCCTGGAAATGGTTTCCAGGATTTGTTGTTTCATCACTTTCCCAGGGATCAAGATGAGGCTGGCCAGCCTGTAGTTCCCCAGATTCTCCTTCTTGCCCTTCTAGGGCAAGGAATAGGAGTGACTACTTTCTTCCAGCCCTCAAGAAGCCCTCCTCATCACCATGACATTTCCAAAATAATAGAGACTGGCCTCACAATGACATCAGGCAGCTCCCTTAGCACTTGTGGATGCCTCCCATGAAGTCACTTGTGGATGCCTCCCATGAAGTCACTTGTGTATGTCTAATTAATTTCTGTGTTCCTCCATTGAAGGTAAGTCTTCCTTGCTCCAGACTTTGGCTCTGGTCTCAGGGGCCTGGGATTCCTGAAAGTCAGTGTTAACAGTAAAGACTGAGGTGAAGAAGGCATTGGCTGCCTCAGACTTTTCCATGTCCTTTGTCACCAGATTCCGTGCCCCATTCAGCAGCCATCCCACATTTTCCCTACGCTTCCTTTTTCTGACTTTTTGCCCTTGAGGTCCCTCAGCAGATTCAAGTCAGATGATAGGTTTTGGCTTTCCTTACCACATGCCTTCATGCTTGGAGAATAGAAGGAATCTAAATGGTTAGCGTGGGCTAGGTAATGTTTAGATGGAATACCACCCTTCTTTTAGCAGGGTCATTTCATGTGAGGCCTATTATATAGATAGATATATATATATCATAGACATATATAGATATATAACCTAGGTTATATAGGCTGGAACCTTAGATTTGAGCTCTGCACTTCTATTAGAACTGTTTTCTCCTATATACATCATGTCCTATTCAAATCTACCATGCTGTACACAGCTGTGACATTACAAAGAACTAGAAACAGTTAGGGAGAGGGAAAGCCAGCCTGTTTGTGATTTGCTGCTGCAGCCTAGTCAATGTATCCAGGGCCTTTTTGCTCTGCCTCAGGCTGCTATCAATCTGATGGATCTGGAACACTGCTGACAGTCAGGTGTAACTGCTGTAGATGCAAAACACTGCTGAGAGGGATAGATTTCGGTACAATATGAAAGACAAACAACATGCAGGGCACTCAAATATTATTGTGTAGGGTTTAAAAAGAATAGGAAAATACAGATTTTTACATGCACATGGAAGAGTAGAAACCATTACAAATTAATATAGGACCAAAATTCTTCTCAGTGCTAAATAAAAAATGACAGGGATATTACAGCTGGCTATGCTAGGGTTCATGTTGAATTCTATCACAAGTAAGCTGAACTGTTTTACTGTTAATTAGTTTTAGGTAATCAAAATAGACTTTCTGTTCCCTCCAATTCATATCAGCTTAGATATTGAGCTAAATTATATAACTTTTATATTCAATAACATTACTATTTGGGTACAAAAGGCTGCATATTTTTAAAGACAGTATCTGTATCTGTCTATGACTTGCTATGCATATATCTATACCTAGGAAGAGCTCATGATGCACTACAAGGAGTGTATCTAGCTTTCACTCTCTTTTTTATATGCTACAGATATCCTAAGATGCATGTAGTAGGTAAACAGATAAAATATTCATTGTTCATAAATAGGTAAGGTTGTTGAGTTCATGTCCCAAAAATCATTCATGTCCCATTCATGAACCACTCCTATACAGTAAGGGAGAAGAAAAATATGTGGGACTCTTCTTTTACCATAATTTTGCAGCTGCCAGCTGCTTCCCCAGGATCCCTGGACTGCTGGGAAAAAAATAGTGCCTAAACAGGTGCTGATGAATTGCACATATGCAATAGGAGCACTGCAGGAAATGTCACAGATGTCATGTTTATGGTGCATGTGCTATGCCATTGATCTGCCATGGCCACTAATCCTGACATACCCAGCCTCCTGTGCCTGCATAGACTGATTTGGTGCCCCACATACAAAGCAAGACTCAACAAACATTGATGTAAGGTCATTTTTTTGTAGATGCACAGAACTGTGTAGGTGAGATTTATCTGTCCGCGACTATCATGCCTCCCAATCAGCACTGCGCCTACAGGCTCTTTAATACAGCCAGTTTCTGCATGATGAACATTCCTGCCAAATCAACATTCTGATTGCTCAGAACCTGGCCATTTTATGTTTTCTGCTGTTAATGTCAAATCCAGGACAGAAAAAAAAAGTAAACCTGTATTTCTCACTTATACAAATGTGTAGACTTGTCACCACTATCTCTCATGAACCAAAGTATGGTAACATAGAGTCACCTTCCTTTATGCAATATTGAGATTCTCTGACACTTCTTTCACTGTTTTTTCCCGGAACACAAAATGGCTTCAATCACTTACTGATGCAATTCTGAATGACCTGCTCTTTGGTATTGACTCCGATTCTCTATATATGAAAAAAATCTGCATGGCAGTGCTTTAACTCCTTTCCTAACAAACATAATTATCACCCAATATAAGAAAGGTCTTGATTTAACTAAATGGGACAAATGGACAGCTATAATGAAAAGACATAACCACAACATCTGGTGCACTTCAGACATAAACAAATCTGTGCCTGAGGGCCCTCTCTTTCCTAGTACTCCAGCAGACTTCTTTGGGGGAGCCCAAGACTTCTGTTTACTCTGCCTTTTTAGCTTTTTGAAATGATGCAGGCACATTAACAGTTGCAATGCTGTTGCCAAATCAGCTACAAGGAGCAAAATGGCAGCTAGAGTTGTTCACTATACTGGTAACTTATCTGTTGTTTACTCATAGAGAGCACATTCAGGGCTGAATTCAACCAAATACAATAGTTGCCTTAGTGTCCTTCTGGTCCCCAGCTGCCTCTGCAGAAGGAGATGGCTCTTCCATGGGTCCTGTGTCCTACCTACTTATTCTGTGCAGTCTCAGATACCTTAGGACTTCTCAAATAGGTCTAGACATACACGTGTGGGCAACTCACTGAACCTACAGAGTGGGTCAGCTGCAGATTGCAGACAGCTCCATTTAGGCATCTCGGTGTAGGTGTTTACACATGATTTAGTTGTTTAAGTTCCAATTAGAGTCAGCAAATATCTGTAATTTGTTTCAGTTGCTCAAACATAGCCATCTGGTGCAACATTAGCGTTCAAGACATACTCAAAAGGCTGGCAGATATGACAGGGAAGATTTTCTGAAGACTTTCTGTCTTTCTGAAGGAGCAGTTGGAAGCCAGGTTTGATAGCTGAGATACAGGTGACTAAACAGAGCATCAAAAGTCACTTTAAGCACCTCAGAGTACCCTGCCAAATTTTCAGATGCCGCTTCAGAAAGGCACAGGTCAGTTGCCAGTAATGTATCAAATCTACTAACCTCATGCAGGTATCTTGGCAATCCTAGGACACCTGCAGGCTAGGCAGGATACCCTACAGTATCCAAAATAAGACCTGATGTCTACGCTTAGGCAACTGAATACCTCTCCGCTGACTCTGATGTCTTGACTTAGACATCTATTTCATGCATCATCACCTTTATTTAGGCAACTCAGGAGATGAATCCCATCTACAATTTGTGTATCTTGGGTAGCTGCAGTGCATTGGTAACCAGCAACAAGAAAATCAGTAACAATAGTGACTAACAAAATTAATTGCTCCAGTTCTCTCCCCTATTACAGTTCTTTGTCCACTTTTTAGAAATTGGTACTAAAGGGTAACTTTGTAAGGGCTCAATTCACTTGCCCATACATGGGTATATCTAGTGCCATTTGAGATGTCCTCAACCAAAGTATCCTAACTATTCTCCAGCTGCCACATACAATAGTGTGGGTCTATTTTAGGTAGTGCCATTTTCTGCCAGCCCATCCACATGGCTGGGTGCTCTAGGACAACTCAGATGGCAATAGTTATCTATGTGTGTGCAGCTGAATTGAGTCTAGATAGCAAACTTTTACACGTTTAAAGCTACTTTTCTTGACTCTTAATCTTGATGACCCTTGTTCAACATCTACACTCAAGGTAGTCTTTTATAGCAACCGTATGCAAAGCAGTCTCATTCTTTTAACTGTAAATTTGTACTTTCATGGATCTGTGATCAGTCACAGTTTTGTTCCAGGCTGAAAGAAAATGAAAGAAATATCTGGGTAACATTCCCTTTTTTGTTTGTGTTTAAAATCTACAATTTAAGAAACTTATTCTGTCATTTAAAACTGATGGAAGAGATGTGTTCTATAGCAAGATCTTATTGCTCACAGATTCGTAATTTGAAAAGTATTCTGTTATTTAAAGTGAAAATAATGGTTGATAATATGGATAACATTTTTGTACATTCTTATTAAATTATGAACACCAAAAATTACAGATTGTCATTTACCAGCTGCCAAATTCTTCTGGACAAGTGATTCCCAGGAGGTTGTAATCTTTTGGCCCAAGAAATTGTTTTGTAGCAATAATTCACCTCTCCTAAGCAACCATTGTGTACATAAGTACACCAGTAAGATGGCTGGATGAGAAGAGCTGTGAGAAGAAAATGACTGTTTGGGGGCAGACTACCCCCAAACTGCTCCAGGGTACTATCTTGACACTGTATTAAGTCTTTTTTTTGTTTGTATTTCTGTAATAATTATTATTGATCAAATTCCCAACCCAAGGTAATTTTCATAATATTTATTAAGACATGTTTTAATCTCTCAACATACATGTGCCTTTTTATTTTTGAGTTTTAAGAAGAATCAGGGGCATAAATAAAGAAATCCAGTGAGATTTGGAAGGGAAAATGAAATTAGGAAACTGTCCCTCTTTTATTTCCATATGAGGCAAGATGCCAAGCCATCTTAAGAATTTGGAGGGCTGGAACACAGAGCTCCCTGGAGGACTGTACCTTCCTGGTCAGAGAAACAGCCCACAACAAGCCTATGTTGCATGTGCAGTGTGTGAGGCCAGTCACACGCTGTGCAGGGAACACAGAATTGCTCAGAGAAGTCATGGGTCAACTACGCAACCATACAGTCTGAAACATGTCACATCAAGCTGTCCTGTTCTGGTGTGCTTGACCTCAGCCTGCACCAGCACTTTCTCCCTGCATGCTTGGCAGACCTGACTGTTGGGCCTTCTAAAAAGTGTCTGATTGCCCAGAAAAAAGACAAACCTATGGCTTCTGGGTCACATCGTGTACTGTGCATTATCCATTGCACATAGATTTCCTGTCAGCTTTGTAGAAACATACTGGTTCTTATGCATCCACTAAGACACTAAACCTTATTCCTGATGCTTTTTGAGGGATCTGCTATTCAACGTGAATTAAGGAGGATTATGTGAAATTGCAGTCTCTGATTTACATACCTCTGCAAGGACTTCTTTTGGAGTTGCATACTGCTACTCATGGCTGTTGAGATCTGTCCTGGGCTGGTGATAATAGATACTTCTGCAGTGATTGGAAAGAAATGACTGGGAAACATCTTCCAACTCTCTGAATGACACCTCTGGATTATACTAAAACTCTGTCTCTGCTTTCTTTTTTTCTCCCATGCATGCCACAAAGCAAACACTAGATGTTTCAGGCTGCAATGCAATGCCAGCCCACAAAGCAGAAAGAAAACAAGTAGAAAATAACATCCTCAGCTTTGATTCTACATGTATTTCAAAGTAAATAAAATCTGTATGTCATCCACTCTTCAACCCTGAAAGCCTGTGTAACTACCAGAGTATGCTCCTCGTGACTTGACCATATCCCAGTCACTTCCGCAAGTCAGGTAGATGAACACTTTATCCACTTCAAAATTTTCAAAAATGTCCCTGTCTCCTTCTTTCATTCTCACAAAATAATTGTGGTATACTCTTGACACTCAGACATCATTCTGCACCAAAATGTTCTCACTGACAACCCCAGTATTAGCTGTCTAGTGCTCTCAGAAAAGTGAGTGGCACAGGTTTTTTTTCCAGACATGAGTCTTTGCACAATACCATAGAGTGGGAAACTTAGGAGAGCTGAAAATTGGTCCTTGATTTTAAAATCTGCTCTGTGATGCCTGAGAAGCACAAAGAAGAATAAACAAGAAAGATCTGGCTTGAGGCCTTCAATTTATTAAATCACAGCTAGATTACTATGTCCCTACTCCACCCCATGGCTTTCCTCAGGCCAAACTCACATTAAATTCCATTGCTGATTTGTCTTGACTAAGGATTAGAGCCCAATCCTCCAAGGTATTTACCTCTCTTGGAAGTACCAGCACCCTCTGTTCTCACTGGATGCTATGTGAAAGGATGGCACTCAGCCACATGGAGAGATACTCATAACGTTGCAGGATTAAACTCTCAGAGCCCAGAATTCTTCCCAACAGCTCCTAAAAGAGCAGCCACATTCAGTGTTAAAGTTGCTGCTATAGGGTTTCACTTTTTGACCTGTGTCCAAAGCAAGCTGCTTCTACAAGAGAGTTACCAAAGCCAACATGAAGTTCTTTGTTCCCAGACATTCTTTCAAATCCAGGCAAATTTAGATGGAGCTTAGACACTGCAGAGACTGGCACAACAAAGGCTGCTTAACAGCCTTGATTTTTTGTCTTTGTGCTGCAGAGATGAAATGTGAGTTTAATATTTTTTAGAGAAAATCATAGAGAAAAGGTAGACTCTTCCCTGTGAAAAGCACTTGCTTCACAAAATGTTATGCATTGGGAGCCTTGTAATGATACAGAGAACTCTGAGGATTAGGATGTGAATCACAAGACATTCAGCTTCTGCAATTCATTTCGAAAGAGAAGAGTCCAATATAAATCCTGTGGATTTCATCATCTGCTGCCAGCCAACGTTTTTATTCATGAAATATCGTTAGCACTGTAACAGGTAGATATGTTGAACCAGATCCACAATCAGTGTAAATCAATACATCTCTACTAAAACACTGAGAAATGACTCCCATTTACAGCAGCTGGGAAACTAATGCTCTGTCTTTAGACATTAATGTCGTTTAGCAATGGGAGACTTTGTAAATACTATTGATAAGTCTTATACTGCTCTTTATTAAGAACTACTTAGGTTGTGATGACTGTTAACACAGCTTATATTTGGAAACATAATCAAAGCACGCAGGCTTACATGCATTTTAGTGAGTTTGTGTTTTATTCTGCCAGGTGTGAATTGGCCAGAGGAAAGGGTTACAGAACAGATGCATGCCAGCATGGAAGGAACCTGGAGGAGCAGTCCTTAGCACTAGCAAATTCAGTGCATCCCCTGCAGGTCACATCACATAAAGCAGGTGCAGCCACACAGCTGCAGAGACCTCTTCCCACATTTGCGCTGAAGCTATTTCTGCCTTGGAGGTCTTTGGGTGATTTAAGAGGTACAGTGGTTTCATGTGGTTGCTATGCCAAGACAGGATTTCACCTGTTAAAACAGACAGAGACAGGATATTCCAGAATGCGTTAGGGTTGTTTAGTCTACTAAGTTGTCTTCCTTGTAGGTAGCACTACCTGAGATGCCAAATGTAATATTCTTTTGATAATTTTAAATAAGGGCAAAACAACAGTGCATACAGATGGAGCTCCATCATAAATGTGTACCTGTGTAACTGATGTATTTGCAACACTACCACCAGCAATCAGCAGTTTAAGTTTCTGCTGTAGCATTGCTTATTCCATGGTGTTTGCCAGACTCATAACTATTTCAGACCTTGGTTGTCTCTGTCTGAAAAATCTGCCCTCCAACCAAATGATGCCAACACTAGCCAAAGTGAGTCAGCAAAACCTACCCTCTAGGTGCAGCACTTGCCGAACTGGCAGGTTGTGAAAAGAAATCTCTCCCTTTGTACTAGAACCATATGCATCTCCAGTTATGTTTTGGTTTTAGCCCATACACACTGGCTTTTTTGTTGAACTCACCAAAGCTACACAACAGTCAATCATTTATCTTTTCACCTCTCTCAGTGTTTCACAAAGCAGTTATTTGCTTTTCAGGTGAGGGGGTTGCACAGAATCTTTAGATGTGATTTTTCATGAGACCTTTAAAAACAGCCCAGAATATGTACACTTTTCTTCCCTCATTATTACAAATTGCTTTACTGTTAACTGAACTGCAATTCAAAAAATTATTGATGTTAATTTGATCGAAGTTTTCTTGCAGGATTAATTTAGTCCTAGCAAATCAATAGAAATCAGATCATAGCTGACTCCTGTGCAAAGTAACAACGGGATATAAAGCCTGAGCCAACTCTAAAAAAGCTGTCAGTGCAGCTGCCAGGTTGAACACTTCAGATTTCTATACTGTTAAAAGTAGTTACATGTTACTTACATGAGTCCTGCAGTATTCTGCAGAATTGTCATGGTTCTGAGTCTAATCAAAGAAGAGATTTAGGATTTAAGTACAAAACCAAGGAGGCATGTGAGGGTGTTGGGTTAGAGGAGAGAGGAAAGCATTCCCCTGGTTCATACCAGAGAAAATCATGTGGCCAGGAAACCCTTCTTAAATAAACAATACAAGTCATTGTTATGTTTCATTGGCCTAGAAATAAACAAATGGCAATGTGAAACTTCCCTTAGCTTCTACTAATCCTCATGCAATTAGCTGAAAATTTTTAGCCAAAAATAGCTTTCCCATTTTGACTGTGGAAAAGACTTATCTGACAAAGCACATCGTCTTGAAAACTAATGTAATATGTATTCACAGTGACTGCAGTTTAAATTGACTCAATTCACAGCATTGCGTTATTCAGTGCCTCACACCTCACCTGTTTTCTATATACAGATTTTGTTGTAATATTCTACAGAATGGTGCCATTAGAGTTGAATAGTGATCCAAATCTAAGCTTCACACTCTCAAGGAGTAGTTTGGGGAACCATGCGTGAGAACACCCTGATGTTGGACTTCATTTATCTGAGATCCCTCATCTCTGATTTTCAACAGGAATATGAGGATTGTGATTTTATTATCTATAAATTTCTATTATCAAAGTGCTGTAGCAGAGGACAGGAATTTAATTTACAAAGAGGTCATGTGCTATCACAACAAAAGTGCCCAAGAAGGCATTCCCATTCCTGCAGGACAAA